>NC_137037.1:9558873-9658873 GCF_032717465.1 Coenobita brevimanus | reverse complement strand
AGAAGACCCTCAACCCTTCCACTATATGATGAAAATTGTTTATTTTCGCACACACAAACGGGGAGAGAGAGAGAGAGAGAGAGAGAGAGTAACGCTGACCAAGACAATACCTCACTCTGGCTAGTGTGAGTGAGGGTCATAACAGCCGCGGTCAGTATTCCCTGCGTTCCAAATTAACGAAGTGACATCCCATCACTTCCAACCCTTTTGATGTTAATTTGGTGAGATCGCCAGGTTTTTATATTCAGCAACTACTGACCTCTTATATACATCAGTGTGGCGTTGGGTGAGGGTAGAGAAGGCAGAAGGACAAGAAGGGCTAGATTAATGCCCAATGCTTGCAGAGGATAAATAATGATGATGAAGTAGTTTGCTAAGTGTCAGTCTTTCCCTAGATGTCAAATTTATGTCCAGGTTCCCAACTGTACGACTGAGTAAACAAGGGATTGAAGGCAAGGGTCACGCAGGGTGAGAGAGGAGGAACAGGTGGTGGAGAGGGAAGAAATGGAGATGGTGGGGAAGTAAGGAAACTAAAATGGAGGGCAGGGGAAGAAAAAGTGATGGAGTGGGAGAGGAGGAAGAGGTGATGAAGAGGGAGTAAGGAAAAACTGATGAAAGAGGATAGGAAGAAAAGGTAATGGAAGGGGAAAGGAGGAGGAAGAAAGACTATGGATGAGTAGGGGAGGAAGAGGAAACAAAGTTAGGAAAAGGTGATGGGGGGGAAAGGAGGAAATGGAGATGAAAGGGGAGATGGGGAAAAGGTGAAGGAGGGTGCACAAATGACAGGTGACGGAAGGGGAAGGGTTAAAAGAGGAGGAATAGGAGAAGTATAAAGTCCTAAAAGCCAATAACAACAGATCTACGTCCTGTCTGGTAAAATGAAGCTATGAACCATTTGAACTACAGTTTTTGTGACTGCCTTCAACACAAATTACGGGGCAGGTAATAGGCAGTGGCAGCCGTAATTACAGGCATAGTTTTTACTTCAAAATCATAAAGCTTCACACACCGCCAACGCAGTTACGTAACAATATCCAGTGATGAATTATTATTTCCTTGAAGTTCATCAGCAGCCACGCCACTATGACACGGAGCGAGGGGCTTCTTTACCACCTGGGGGTCTAGGGAACAAAGGGAGAAAAGGGAAAGGGGACGAAAGGGAGACAACGGGAAAGGGGTACGAGGGACAGAGGAAAGGAAGGGAGTGAAGGGAAACAGGAAAGAGGCGGAATAAAGGGTAGGTGAAGTGGATACGAGAAACTTAAGGGAAGGGGTAGAGGTGGTGGGCAGGAAGTGTTGGATATGTCGGGAAGGGGAAAGGGGAATGGGTAAAGATGAAAAGTGGAGGAAGGGTTAAAAGGGACACAGGAAATGGAGAGGTGAAGAGAAAATTACACGTAAGGACAGAGTTGTGCAATGAAACACACACACACACACACACACACACACACACACACACACACACACACACACACACACATCACCCTACCCTAAGCCTGACATATACAAGGCAGGCTGTGGCCACTTTGACATGATGAATGGCCAGGCAGTCCAGCTTCATCACAACCCCAACGACTCATAGGCAGAGGAATTTGAAGAGAAGAGCGGGAAGAAGTGAGTCGGGAGAGAGGGAGGGAGTGACAGACGGTGCAAGGATGAAGACAAAAATAAACACACGTAGAGAGAGAGAGAGAGAGAGAGAGAGAGAGGAGAGATTTACCTCACAACACCTGTCTAGGTAAACATAGGATATATTCTCACAATAGTGAGAGTAATGATGTTAAATCCGTGATGGTGATGGTGTGGATTTATGACTGCCTTTGGGAACCTTCCTGCTGACCTGGATTAATAGCCTCACAGCCGCTACACGTAGTCCTCTCCTCTGACCCCGCTCTCTCTCTCTCTCTCTCTCTCTCTCTGGTTCCTACCTACTCTCCACACAACCGGACTCATCATTAACATTATCACGTCTCTATTTCTGTTCTTTTCCCGCCTTGCTCCCAAAATTATGCTCTCACAAAGGTAAAACTGCCTATATGAGTGAGTGTGCATGATGTAATCTGAGAGACAGTAAGAGTGAGTGTGAAAGATATATTGTGAAAGCCAATAAGAGTGAGTGTGCAAGATGTAATGTGAGTCAGTAAGAGTGTGTGTACGATGTAAGTGAGAGCCATGAAGCGTGAGTCTGCATAATAACGTGAGAGCCAGTAAGAGTGAGTGTGCAAGATGTGAGAACCAGTAAGAGTGAGTGTGTAAGATGTAATGTGAGAACCAGTACGTGTGAGTGTGTAAGATGTAATGTGAGAATCAGTAAGTGTGAGTGTGTAAGATGTAATGTGAGAACCAGTAAGTGTGAGTGTGTAAGATGTAATGTGAGAATCAGTAAGTGTGAGTGTGTAAGACGTAATGTGAGAACCAGTAAGTGTGAGTGTGTAAGATGTAATGTGAGAATCAGTAAGTGTGAGTGTGTAAGATGTAATGTGAGAACCAGTAAGTGTGAGTGTGTAAGATGTAATGTGAGAACCAGTAAGTGTGAGTGTGTAAGATGTAATGTGAGAACCAGTATGAGAGTGCAAGATGTAATGAGAGAGAGAGAGAGAGAGAGAGAGAGAGAGAGAGAGAGAGAGAGAGAGAGACAGAGAGAGAGAGACAGAGAGAGAGACAGACAGACAGACAGACAGACAGAGTCATTACGCCTACTAAGTTACAGTATTTACCAGCAACAATTTTCACAACACTGTACCGTAATTGGTTCCGTGTGGACCGCCGCTGCCTTACCTGTGGCAGACACAGAAATAAGGGAAAGTTGTTATATTAGGTTAGGGCGATGGCCGCCATGGAGGCTAATTACGCGTACAATTTCATCCATTTAACCTCTTCAGTTCCATGACATATTTATACATTTATTCTTGCTATCCCCTCACAGTTATAAACAGCTTAGAACTTTTCTAACTGAAGGTGTCAGATACAACCTTCATAAAACTCTTTTACTTGGGTGTTCTTTTAAGCTGAATAAACTCGTCTGGCAGCAGCAAGTATAACATTAAAATTATGTCATCAGGGTGAAGCGGTTGATATTATAACAGCTGTGAAACTCAAGAGGAATGGAAATAACTATAGATTTAATGTTACAGATTGTTTGCACAAATTTTAAGACAATTCCATACCGTTTTTTTTTTTTTTTTTTTTCCACATGAAATTAACTGGCTGCAGAATTGTGCTGTATAATTTGCAAAGCTTATAATTACACAAAAATATAGTGGTATAAATTTTGGCTGTATAATCCTCTAAAACTGAAATTAAACTACCAGTAATATGCTACTGATTCTCTGTTGTATATATAACTATGATTGGCTTTGACTAACAAGGTCATATTACTAATTTTTGGCTGTATTATTCACTAGCACTGAAATTACGCTAGCACGTACAGTACGTGGAAATTTTTCGCTGAATAATTAAGATTTTACTTTAAAACTAATAACAGTTTCGTACTAAGAATTCTTGACAGCATAATTTTGTCATTCAAATTTAATTAACAAGCCATGCGATAACTCTTCACTAAGACGGTCCAACTTATTTTCTTCTCTTTTTGTTTTTAAATCAGACAGAAAGACAAGGCAACAATGGATTAACATATTTTTTATCCCATTTTGCTGCAATGGTAAACTTAAAAGTTCTTACTCTGCCAAGTTTATGATTCATTTTAAATATGCAGCAAAACTGTTTATGGAGGCAGTAACATACCTTCAATACAGCTGTCTTGCAGTATCTGATCTTAGTCATGTATCGTGTATCAAGACCATCACTGCGGCAGTCAGTTTACTTATTGTGCTGCTCTGCTCTTCACTTCCTTCCCGCAATTATCACTTTCCTGTCACTGCACCAAGTTATAGTACTTAAACTCTTTTACCTGCTCAAGTTTCTCCATTCACCAATGCACCATACCGTGATGCACCTTTCTCTCAAGAACCACACCTCACTCTCACCTTAATAAGTTTCCCACGTCATCGCTCAGTCATCCACAAACTTCTGAGTCCACAGAGATTTCGTTCACTATTAGCAGGAAACACAGTATCATCCGTATAATCCATCCCTCACCATTCACTGCCAGTTTCACTCTATCTTCTACAGCTCCAGCTCTCAGTTCATTCATAATCCTTCCATATGTGAACGGGATATATTAGGCAATGATGGCGATATCACACACGTCTCACTACACAGATTCTGAGCTCCCTTCACACCCACACACCCACACACAAACACACATTCCAGACGGTAAACACAGCCCCATCCACACCCAACACACAAACACATTAACAGCAATATCCAGCAACTCAGCCGTGCCTTTGAGATGTAAATGGCGGGGTTACGTTAGCGCTTCCGTCCCCTCCTCTGTACTCCATTACCGCTCTACCTCCTCATCTGACTCCCGAGCTCTGTCATTTCCTTCCTCTCTCCTGCTCTCTCTCTCTCTCTCTCTTTCTCTCTCTCTCTCCTCGGTTCGTCCTGTATTCCTTCCTCTGTCTCCTATTCTGTCTTCATCTACTGTCACTCCTGTACCGCATCCCCGGTACTGGTGTGTCTGTCTGTTGTCTGTTCGTACTGTGCTTCATCCTATCTCGGCCAAGTTTATAATTGTTCTCTGTCCATCCTTTATAATTTTCCATTTCCCATATGTCTGTATGTTCGTTGTTAATCTTGTACTCCTTCCCATCTCCTTTATATCTTCCCCTTGTATTCTACCTTCTTTACTCCCTCCCTTCTCCAGTAATGTCTGCTCCTTCTTTCTCCACTCCCTCCCTCCCGCCTCCACTCTCTCCCTTTCTTCTTCCCTCTCCATTCCCTCCCTTCCTTCTTCCCACTTCACTCTCTCTCCCTCCCTCATTCTCTTTCCTCACTACCTTTCCCCACAGTCCCTTTCTTCCCTCTCCTCTCTCTTCCTCCCTCTCCCTCCACTCCTTCCCCCAGTTCTCACTCCCCTGACCCCCTCCCGGATTGTAGTTGTTTCCCTTGGCTAATATTTTGTGCACTAAAATGTTCAATAGTTTCGTTTTACTCTGAAGAAGGGTGAGAATGAACACATTTTTTACTCCTAAATCAGGTGACAGTTTTATTATTTTTTCGTTTCTTGCCGCTACCAGACTATTTTATTTACCTTCACAGACCACCGTCGTAGTAAGGGGGTTCAGAAAAGCAACATCACACACACACACACACACACACACACACACACACACACACACACACACACACACACACACACACACACACAGGTGGCCTGCAGTCCTAACGGACCCGGGTTCAAATCCCGGTGGGGCAGGGAACAGTTTAAGGATTTGAATTCGTAAATATCAGACTTTACTGATCTACCAGAAGACCCGCCGACATGTCGTAAAAATATCCCCGCTAATACCAATACACCAGTCCTGTATGAGACAGCCACAGCATGTATTCAGTATGGACGGTGGGTGTTAGCGCCGAAGTGGTGACATGTAGAGGTATGCGGTACATAGGAAGACTACTGGGCCCTGAAAGCAGGCTGTGAAGCCTATGCCCAGAGTCGGTCACACACACACACACACACACACACACGCACACACGCACACACACACACACACACACACACACACACACAAACACACATACATTGACATCTGATGCAACATTTAGTAAGGCGAAAGTGTTTTTAGTTGAACCGTGAAACTAACAAATGTGGAGTTTCATTTTTATAACGTGTGCGAGGGCAGCTGGTGGAATATTGAAAGCAACGAATTTTGGAGGTCATACCTTCCTCACCGCGTTTACAACACAAAAACCATCCCTCATACAAAGTATTTCTACGCTCGGCTCAGACACCAAGAAATGTCACAAAGTTTTGTGAACGATATTTGCAAGTTGACGACAAAGTGTAGTGATGAAAGACAAGAAGAAGTCAAAACTCTCAGTCTGACCTACATAATATATTAGCTGCGAATGAACAGGTTGAAATTACTAGAATGCTGCTCAAACTTGTACTTAGTCATGATCCCCTCAAAATGTTATTAAATGTAAACAACTCTATCTAGATCTACCTGTAATACCTGTATTTTGCCAAACCTTGACTCGTATAATATAAGGTGTGCAAAAGAACAGTGCCTCGGACAGCAAGAATTTTTTTTTTTTCAGAATTGGCCTATTTGGTAAGTGTCGAAGAGAGTAAACTGTAAGATGTTTATGCCATACTGGTAAACAGAGTGACTATGCAGGTGTGACGTATGTATGTTTATGGCATATTTGGTAATCAGTGATTATGCAGGTGTGACGTATGTATGTTTATGGCATATTTGGTAAACAGTGATTATGCAGGTGTGACGTATGTATGTTTATGCCATACTGGTAAACAGAGTGATTATGCAGGTGTGACGTATGTGTGTTTATGGCATATTTGGTAAACAGTGATTATGCAAGAGTGACGTATGTATGTTTATGCCATACTGGTAAACAGAGTGATTATGCAGGTGTGACGTATGTATGTTTATGGTATATTTGGTAAACAGAGTGATTATGCGGGTGTGACGTATGTATGTTTATGGTATATTTGGTAAACAGTGTGATTATGCAGGTGTGACGTATGTATGTTTATGGCATATTTGGTAAACAGAGTGATTATGCAGGTGTGACGTATGTATGTTTATGGTATATTTGGTAAACAGAGTGATTATGCGGGTGTGACGTATGTATGTTTATGGTATATTTGGTAAACAGAGTGATTATGCAGGTGTGACGTATGTATGTTTATGGTATATTTGGTAAACAGTGTGATTATGCAGGTGTGACGTGTGTATGGAGTGGAGAAGTTGATCAGTGCTGTCAAGTGTGATAATGGTAGTAATAAATGTGTGTGAGTAGACGGATGTATGACTGTGTGATTTGGTATCAGTGTTGGGGTGTGGCGAGGGTGTATAATGTCCACAGGGTTGTTCGGTGTATTTAACAAAGAAATAACATGATGGAGACTGGAGTGATGATTTATAACAGATGGAACATTTTAAGTATGATAATTTGACACGGAAACAAGAGATGGATTTTACTCACTTGTCACTATGAATCAGTCACGTTATGCAGATGATGATAAACTGCTTGATAAATTTGGATTATAAATTTGCAGAATTATATATATATACACAAGCGTGTTTGTGAGCGGTGATGGCTGAAAGTGAATGATGGTTACTGAGAGAGAATGTGAATCACAATATGATGCCCTAGTGAAGGAAGGAAGAAGTGGTGGGAAATTTACATACCTTGGTGCTATAATACAGTGTGAAAGTGTGAAAAGTAAGTAGGAAGTGGAGTTATTCACGGAAGAGAGTCTGCTGGTGCTATGAATGCCTTGATAAAGAACAGAAAGCAGTACTATGGCTGCAAGTGAACTTTATAAAGTTGTGTGCCCTCGCCACCCTTTGTGTGTTATGCACTGTGGTACAGACATGGAATACTGGGTGGCACGCACGCAAATAGCGACCCACTAGACTTTCATTTGGGAGTATCTTGTGTGTTGCGGGGACGGCTCAGTCCGTTAGGTGGGCGTGGGTGGCAGTGTGAGTAGTAAACGAATAAATGATGCAGTGTAGACACTGATAACACTGACTGACCCGTCGCCACAACACATGAGAAATCTCCCGGTGGAGTGGAATAGAAGCTCTATGTATGGACCACCCTGTATATGATATAGAAAGGCTATATATGGATCACCCTGTATATGAAATAGAAAGGCTATATATGGACCACCCTGTATATTAAATAGAAAGGCTATATACATTATGGACCACCCTGTATATGATATAGAAAGGCTATATATGGACCACCATGTATATGAAATAGAAGCGCTATATATGGACCACCCTGTATATGATATAGAAAGGCTATATATGGACCACCCTGTATATGATATAGAAAGGCTATATATGGACCACCATGTATATGAAATAGAAGCGCTATATATGGACCACCCTGTATATGATATAGAAAGGCTATATATGGACCACCCTGTATATGAAACAGAAGCGCTATATATGGACCACCCTGTATATGATATAGAAAGGCTATATATGGATCACCCTGTATATGAAATAGAAAGGCTATATATGGGCCACCCTGTATATGAAATAGAAGCGCTATATATGGACCACCCTGTATATGGAGTATGACCAAAGTAAAAAGAACTGTTGAGGACTTAGTGTGGTGTTTGTAGTGTTGACATAAGGAGTAATGAGACCCGTGAAAGATGTCAAGCAAGGAATGAAATGATCAAATAGTAGAACAGAGCAACTCAGATCGTATCAGAAACAGAATGGACCAAGGGATGGTGTAAAGAATGTATATGAGTGACTGTGGGGATGCGTGGCGTATTGAAATCCATGTATAATATGAAGTAAGGAATTCTAATAATCAAAGAGTAGAAAATGTTGTGTTTAGGAGGTACTCTAACAAAGAAAATAAATATACGGGATGTGAATAGCCACGCACGCTTGCTGACAATGGATGAAATTCATCCAAATGAATACATCCTTTATTTCACAGACGGAAATACTTTTGTCTCTGCTCTTCTAGCTCAGTCGTGGAATTGGTCGTTGGTCCGTCATCGTCTCTATATTTTTCCATTTTTCCCTTGACTCTGCTGTTGGCTGACCTGAATTTTTATACCTGACTTTGTGGGATGGGAAGTGGAAAAGAAATATTTGCCTGACATACCTGCTTCAGCCTGCCCTCAGCTGCGATATAGGTGTCAAGGATAAACAAATAAATAAATAAAATGGTATTAGGATACTTAAATATTCTGACAATGGTAATTAAGTTTTAGCGTCACCTGCCTCTGAATTAAACTTGCCATTTACAAGTACAGTAATATAGTTGGTCTTGGGGTCATGGCAGGTGGTGGTCACATGGTTAAAGACGTGGTCAACTGTCCGAAAGGAATCAAGTTCAGTTATTTTCTTACAACTGTATGCGTGGTGTGTCCCTGTGTTGTTGTGATGTGTGAAGTTAATTTGGATATAATTTTCTGTCGTTGGTTTAATGAATCACGTGCCTCTACATTTAACGAAGGGTGGCCACCATGTCTACCTGTGTTTGTATTTGACAGGTAAGACACAAGCTCGTTTTCAGCTGACTGTTACATATTTTACAACTTGGCACGCATGCATGAACACACATTCTAAAATGAATACGTGGAGAAAATGATGATGATTACCGTGTGAGTTTGATTCCGACAGTAATATGTTTTGTTTGTTGGTAAATTTATACAACTGGATTGAAAATTTCCATGTTCTTTTCTCCTTATATAAGAGAATACAAAGAACAAAAACTAAGACACAGTCAGTGGTGTTCCTGTGTGAGGTTTGATATTTCTTGTATAAACTGCAGCTTCCTGTGTCATACGTACTTAAGTCAGAGATCCTGGCCAGCTGGTGCGCCTGACAACATCACCAAAGCAGGTCTTTCTTGTTCCTCAGTGAAATTCGTGTCTGACTCAACTATTGCATCCTGTCATATCAAATATTCATTGATGTCCAGCTCAACGGGAACTGGTCTGTACGAGCATGGATTGAAACATTTCCCTAAACACATGAGATGGCCGTCAAGTACAATATCCTACCACACGTACAGCCAACAAAAACACTATCAGGACCCTTACCCTCGATGACATTGGTCCTGAGTGATGTTATCCACATATTTCTGTGTGGCTGGTAATTCTGAGTAACTAACATTTCAGACTGATGCCAAACTGACTCTGATGAATGGTATACAAGAATACAACATACAGTTGTTAAAACAGGACACAGTACAGTATCTCAATGCTCTTCAGCCTGTTTGAAAATGCAAAAACCACAATGGGAGTCTTGTTTGCGGTGCATTGAAATTACTCTGGGATAGGACATCTGGGTGCTGATAAAACGAAAATGGAAGAGAAAAACTTAACTGTGTGAAAAAATATGAAGCCATATAATAACACTGTGTTTAACATGAGGATATCAAGAGGTAAGTGGTGAGTCCTCACAGTAAACGGTTTTAAGAAGTAGGTAAATTCTTTCACTTGCACAAAGAACGGCATTGTGATATCCACACACAATTATAGACATACCCGGTACTTAAAACACTGATTGCCATGCATTTGCAGGCCTCCAAACTCTGACAATCATTTGTGAAATCCATACTGTAGTGAAATAATAATAATAAAAATAATAATAATAGTGTACTACTACTACTACTATAGGTACTACTAGCTACTACTGGTACTACCACTAGTACTTCTACTACTACTACCGGTACTACTACTGTAGGTACTACTACTAGTACTTCTACTACTACTACTACTACTAATAATAATAATAACAATAATAATATTATCCTTTCTCTGATACCCAACTCTCAGGCAACGTTCTCTTCATTACTCATCTCTGTGTCTGGAAAGTTGAAAATGAGGGTGAGAATTGCTCCTTCACATTTCTTTCAATTTGCCATAACTTTTTACTGCTAAGAGGAACAGAAAATTGTATAATCCGAATATCTGCTTCTTGTTTACCAAAATTTTTCATTTTCTTTTATTACAACTTACTCCTCTATTTCCTTTTGCATTTCCCTCCTTCCCTGCCTTATCTTTCTTCCATGCAATATCTTCTTATCTTCTTTTATGATCACTTTCCCATCTTACTGTTTTTGCATATTCTGTACATCTTCATTCCTCCTTTTCCCCTCTTATTTCCAGTCTCACTGCGTAATTTTGTGAGTTACTTTTTTCATGGCTACCTACTCTTTTCAACCATTTACCTTCTAAATTTCTCCTTTTCCAGACTCTTTCTTCCTTTGCAGTATTCCTCTTAGCTACCTTTATTTTCTCACTCTTCTACATCGCTTATTCATATCCAGTAAATTCCTACATTATTCTTCCCTACTTAGCGTTCCCTTTCAATATCTACCATTTTTCCCTTCTCGATATTTCTCTTTTTATCAATATTCAGGATTCTCATGTCTTTCCAAACATCTCTATGCTATTCCAAATTCAATTTTTCCTCTGTAACCTTTCGCTTTATTTTCCAATATTTCTCCTTCTCAGTTTCTCTCTTCCCTTTTCCAGCATCTCTCTTCCCCTTCCACCCTTACTCCATCTCCCATTTCCACTATCGGCATGCCTTTTTTTTTTTTTTTTTTTAGCATTTTTATTCCCGCTCTAAAAGATGCTGTGTCTTTTTCCATCAACATTTTCATTTTAACACATTCTCTCTCTCTCTCTCTCTCTCTCTCTCTCTCTCTCTCTGACGCTATCTCCTTTACCCTTCCTCTTTCAACTTCATTTTCTTCTCCAGTCTTCCAACCTTAGTTTCCATTCAAGATACAATTCCTCCATACTGCTCTTTAACCAAACACAACAAACTGCATAACAATAAAACAATAAGCTTTTGTATGGATCCCTAGTGTAAAGAAAAAGAAAATGCACAAAACAAACATTATCAGTATCCAAACTGCAACTGTGGCTGAAAACATGCTAAATATAAAAAGGCACAAAATGTTAGTTGCGCTGGATGGAGTAGTGCTTTGGTTTAAATTAACATATAATGAAGTTCACGTAATTTGGGGGAAAGTCTTTTTAAATTCAATGCCACCAAAATACACCGCGCTTAAAAAGTGATGCAGTGAAGCCAGGAACTGTAGAAGACTAGGAAAAAATTACGGGACTTGGGAAGTGGGAAAGAGATAAATGGTTGGCCAAGACCGATAAAGAAACTGCCGAATAAAAACTCGAAATTCCTCAAGGTTAAAACAGACCAGATGTCTGCACTACGGTATTATATAATACAACAGAAAATCTGGATAACACCACTCAACACAAGACCAGCGTATCTGAAAAAAACACTTTGGATAAAATAAACTGCAGATGTCCAACATAACGTAACACTCCCTGGACAGCAAGTATATACACACATACATACATACTGTACAGAAGAGAGAGAGAGAGAGAGAGAGAGAGAGAGAGAGAGAGAGAGAGAGAGAGAATCTAAAGACTAAGCCTGTTGGTTTTTCATGTTCAGTTTGGTACAAGTAAATATCAGCTGGGGGATACAATGGTGTTCGACAGTCAGCCAGTGAACCGAGTCTTGTTTACAGGTTACCTCGTCAGTCATTGCTACAGTTGTGTCTGTACGGTGCTTATTTCCAGCTTCATTTCTGCTGTTTGTAATAAAATGCAATATTCTTTCTCAGCATTAATGTACTTTCAGTTTTTTACGTTTTCAAAGTAGCTGATAAACTGTTTTCCATTTCTTAAAACTTTGGCGTGTGGAAAGAAATGTACAACTACAGGTTACAAAGGTATCAGACGCTGTAAACATTCATTCATTCACTACCAATAATATCTGAACTGTTGTTATCTGATCTGCATGAAAATAACTGGAGATAAATCCTTGCCTTCAGAGGAGAAAACAGATCAACAGGACAATATGAAAGCGGAGAAAAAATACCCTATCAAAGCAGAGTAACATCAGGCCGTGTTGTCACTGGCTGAGGTGGTTTTGTAACACCTCTGCGTCAACATCTAAGCAGAGTAACATCAGGCTGTGTTGTCACTGGCTGAGGTGGTTTTGTAACACCTCTGCGTCAACATCAAAGCAGAGTAACATCAGGCTGTGTTGTCACTGGCTGAGGTGGGTTTGTAACACCTCTGCGTCAACATCAAAGCAGAGTAACATCAGGCTGTTGTCACTGGCTGAGGTGGTTTTGTAACACCTCTGCGTCAACTACATCATTTGCACATTACATCTTAATATCCTTTTTTATGTTATCGATGCACACTATGTTTACATTTAAAAGCCACAGATAACATGCAGAGAGAATATCAAGGTGCAATGTCAGCATGCTTTTGTATGTCACCGATCCACACTGTGTGTATATTACGAAGCTACAGATACCACGCAAGAGCATACTAATGAGTAATACAACAAATACATAATTTAGGAAAAGGTGACGTAAACTTCCCACGCCAATGAAAATGCGTCCGATTATCACAATGCAAAAGGCAAAAAGTAGTTTTCTTGTGAAGGCGCTCGATCGCAGGATGAAAATCGACAGAATATAAAGAAATTATCCCCTTTATTTCGATGACGTCCTGCTGTAGTTTATTTTTGCTACCTGTAGATGGTTTTATTCAGCTTAGTAATGACCACTAATACTGACAGCGTTAATGAGGCTATCACTAACGATCCAGTTCATAAAGTGTCTGGTAATCTGAGTAAAACATGATCCAAAAAATGGAAATTATGTTCGGTTGACGAGCTGATGAGGTTAAAGGCAAATGTTGTGTGATGGAGTCAGGCAATTCTGAAGACTTAACCCATTCTCTTATACAAATCTTACTTTTGTTAATTTTCCATTACACGATTGTATTCAGCTTCGGAATGATGTTTGGTGCTGCAGGGCTTAACAAAGACTAAATTCAACTCCTTCAGATCCACAAGTCTCTTTTATTGTGAATAAAATCTTTGAAGTAAGAAAAATATGGCGCCATGGTAAGGAAGGGGTTAAATGTTTTGTGAATGAGTGTATGGCCTATTTCACTGGCCACTGTACTGACTCATGTCTGTTTATTGATTTACTTATGTTTATTACTCCTGGTTACACCATTTGTTAGCTCAGAATAGGACAAATTATGATGTCGACTTTAAGCTTCAATTGCATTTCCCATATTACCGAAATTCATGAGGACAGAACATTATATAGCGAAAGGAGTAACTAACCAAAAACCACTTAACTTACCAGCAGCAAGATAATGAAAAAAAATAAATAAATAAATATATAAACGAAAATGCGGACATACCGCTGGGGCTGGACATAAATATGTTTGCAAAAAAGAAAAAAAAGTGGCCTCTGCCTCCAAAAATATATTTTTCAAAAAGGTGAACTGCCATCATGAATAGTCAGCCAGAATGATCTCATCAGCATTACCTCATCCACATGCTTCGGTAATTTTACTCATTTGTATTACAAGTCGATTCCCCGAACATGCAGGGAATGTTATGTATATCTGTATATATGCATATATATATGTATGTGTATATGTTTGTGTTTGTGTGTTTTTATTTGTGTATGTACTGTTTACATATTACGTTGTGTGTGTGTGTGTGTGTGTGTGTGCAGTGATAATAGTGATAATGCAGGTCACTAAGAGAGGAAGTCATATTCACTCACCACCTCCCATCCTTCTCTGAGTTACCTCCACCAAATGAGGTTCCTGAATTATGGCCACATCTAAAATAACAACCAACATTAAATAGCCCTCTCAGATGTATGACTACGTGTATAATACTACAGGAACATAATATTTCACTAGAACATAATAAGCAAACTTTAAACATCTAAACATATTAAATGATGCCCTAAAATCTGAGGATACCTAAAAGAACAAAAAGTAACGTAAATTAACGCCCTGATAACAAGTACTACCATTGTCTCCCCTGTAAAAATACTGAAAATACCCAGCACCACAAAACAAACATGCAGCAAGTTTCTTAAATATGTGAGGATATCCAAAACAACATGTCCAACGTAAAATGAGGCCATGATTATTATGAGTATACCTACATGACAAAATGCGTGTTAAGTCTCAGCTGAAAATGATGACTATACCTAAAATAATACAACGAACAACATTTCCCATAAAAGTGATGCGTATACCCAAAGTAACGAAATTAACTTAAAATGGTGACGAGAAAATTATGACAATACATAAACTAACAACAACAACAAAATCTATGGCTTAAAAAGAAGTAGGCTACATCTAAGACAACAAAGCCTAGAGAGGCGGCCTGCAGTCCTAATAGACCCAGGATCGAATCCCGGCTGGGGCAGGGAACAGTTTAAGGACTTGAATGTCCTAAAAGCAGACTTTCCTTGATCTGCCAGATGACCCGCCGACATGTTGTAAAAATACCCCCGCTAATACCAATACACTAGTCCTGTATGAGACAGCCCTAGCATGTATTCAATATGGACAGTGGATGTTAGCGCCGAAGTGGTGACATGTGGAGGTGTAGGATGACTACTGGGCCTTGGGATAGGTCACTGACCCCAAGAAATAGGCCTTGAAGCCTTTGCCCAGAGTCGGACACGTAAAAAAAAAAATAAAAAATAAAAAATAAATACAAAACTACAGGATCCGACAGCTCTAAAGTATATTCAACGGGAGTTGAGCACCTCGTTTCCGGATATCGTTAGTGAGTGAATAACGGACAGTCCGGTTCCTAAACATGCTCTCGCATGTAATAATAATGACAACAACACAACTAGGGCTGGAAAAAATATGTGAGTTTGATCGGACTGAAAGAGTAGGATTTTTTTTTTTTTTTTTTTTTTTTGTAACATGCAGACCGCTGATGATAAAGCTCCTTTCAATTTTTAAATACTTTTTAAAGCTGCATCTTCCCCTCGGTAACTGACTGTACTTGCGTATGTTTATGTAGCAGTTTTACTGCATTCAGTTAGTCACGGAGCCTATGAACTTTCAATTTATTGAGTTGACCAGATAAAACGTAATGGCTATCAGTGTTGCAAAACAAGGATACACAGATATAAATAGTCCACACAAACGCGTGGAGGTTGTCTATATTCTCGGACTTGGCATTATGGCCTGACCTGACTTCATCCAACCATGATGGTACAGCCAATGGGCATGCTGGTGATAAATCCAACCATCATGGTACAGCCAGTGGGCATGCTGGTGATACATCCAACCATCATGGTACAGCCAATGGGCATGCTGGTGATACATCCAACCATCATGGTACAGCCAATGGGCATGCTGGTGATACATCCAACCATCATGGTACAGCCAATGGCCATGTTGGTGATACATCCAACCATCATGGTATAGCCAATGGGCATGCTGGTGATACATCCAACCATCATGGTACAGCCAATGGCCATGCTGGTGATACATCCAACCATCATGGTACAGCCAGTGGCCATGCTGGTGATACATCCAACCATCATGGTACAGCCAGTGGCCATGCTGGTGATACATGTTGGTGATAGTTCTCCCACTCTGTCGCTTTGTCTTTCTTTCTTTGTGGATCCTACCTCAGCCCATCCACAATATCACTGTGGCAGTGTGTAGGTGGATGCTACCTCAGCCCATCCACAATATCACTGTGGCAGTGTGTAGGTGGATGCTACCTCAGCCCATCCACAATATCACCGTGGCAGTGTGTAGGTGGATGCTACCTCAGCCCATCCACAATATCACTGTGGCAGTGTGTAGGTGGATCCTACCACAGCCCATCCACAATATTACTGTGCAGTGTGTAGGTGGACTACCAACTTGTGAACAGTGTTACACATCGGACTGTTGACTCTACAGTGTACTGGTTCTCTCTCTCTCTCCTCACAGTGATTCTGTGTTGTGTTGTGATGGCGTGGGTGTCATGTGCCTCCTCACAGTACTACCGTGTGTAGGGCTGTGTTGGTGTGGGTGTCATGTACCTCCTCACTGTAATACCGTGTGTTGTGTTGTGTTGTGCTGTGTGCCTCCTCACAGTACTACCGTATGTTGTGTTGTGTTGTGTTGTGTTGTGTTGTGCTGTGTTGTGATGGTGTGGGTGTCATGTACCTCCTCACTGTAATACCGTGCGTTGTGTTGTGTTGTGCTGTGTGCCTCCTCACAGTAATACCGTGTGTTGTGTTGTGTTGTGCTATGTTGTGATGGTGTGGGTGTCATGTACCTCCTCATTGTAATACCGTGTGTTGTGTTATGCTGTGTTGTGCTGTGTGCCTCCTCACAGTAATACCGTGTGTTGTGCTGTGTTGTTGTGCTGTGTGCCTCCTCACAGTAATACCGTGTGTTGTGTTGTGTTGTGTTGTGATGGTGTGGGTGTCATGTGCCTCCTCACAGTAATACCGTGTGTTGTGTTGTGTTGTGTTGTGATGGTGTGGGTGTCATGTGCCTCCTCACAGTAATACCGTGTGTTGTGTTGTGATGGTGTGGGTGTCATGTGCCTCCTCACAGTAATACCGTGTGTTGTGTTGTGATGGTGTGGGTGTCATGTGCCTTCACACAGTAATACCGTGTGTTGTGTTGTGATGGTGTGGGTGTCATGTGTGTCCTCACAATAATACCGTGTGTTGTGTTGTGTTGTGTTGTGTTGTGTTGTGATGGTGTGGGTGTCATGTGCCTCCACACAGTAATACCGTGCGTTGTGTTGTGTTGTGATGGTGTGGGTGTCATGTGCCTCCTTACAGTAATACCGTGTGTTGTGTTGTGTTGTGATGGTGTGGGTGTCATGTGCCTCCACACAGTAATACCGTGTGTTGTGTTGTGTTGTGATGGTGTGGGTGTCATGTGCCTCCTTACAGTAATACCGTGTGTTGTGTTGTGTTGTGATGGTGTGGGTGTCATGTGCCGCCTTACAGTAATACCGTGTGTTGTGTTGTGTTGTGTTGTGATGGTGTGAGTGTCATGTGCCTCCTTACAGTAATACCGTGTGTTGTGTTGTGTTGTGTTGTGATGGTGTGAGTGTCATGTGCCGCCTTACAGTAATACCGTGTGTTGTGTTGTGTTGTGATGGTGTGGGTGTCATGTGCCGCCTTACAGTAATACCGTGTGTTGTGTTGTGTTGTGTTGTGTTGTGATGGTGTGGGTGTCATGTGCCTCCACACAGTAATACCGTGTGTTGTGTTGTGTTGTGTTGTGATGGTGTGGGTGTCATGTGCCGCCTTACAGTAATACCGTGTGTTGTGTTGTGTTGTGTTGTGATGGTGTGAGTGTCATGTGCCTCCTTACAGTAATACCGTGTGTTGTGTTGTGTTGTGTTGTGATGGTGTGGGTGTCATGTGCCGCCTTACAGTAATACCGTGTGTTGTGTTGTGTTGTGTTGTGTTGTGATGGTGTGGGTGTCATGTGCCTCCACACAGTAATACCGTGTGTTGTGTTGCGTTGTGTTGTGATGGTGTGGGTGTCATGTGCCTCCTCACAGTACTACGGTGTGTTGTGTTGTGTTGTGTTGTGATGGTGTGGGTGTCATGTGCCTCCACACAGTAATACCGTGTGTTGTGTTGTGTTGTGTTGTGATGGTGTGGGTGTCATGTGCCTCCACACAGTAATACCGTGTGTTGTGTTGTGTTGTGTTGTGATGGTGTGGGTGTCGTGTGCCTCCTCACAGTACTACGGTGTGTTGTGTTGTGTTGTGAAGGTGTGGGTGTCATGTGCCTCCTCACAGTACTACGGTGTGTTGTGTTGTGTTGTGTTGTGAAGGTGTGGGTGTCATGTGCCTCCTCACAGTACTACGGTGTGTTGTGTTGTGTTGTGATGGTGTGGGTGTCATGTGCCTCCTCACAGTACTACGGTGTGTTGTGTTCTGTTGTGTTGTGTTGTGATGGTGTGGGTGTCATGTGCCTCCTCACAGTACTACGGTGTGTTGTGATGGTGTGGGTGTCATGTGCCTCGTCACAGTACTACGGTGTGTTGTCACTGTCACCAACATACTCGTACAACTGCATTAATCATCACACGCCAACCCTGCACAATGTTGTGGTCATCACAGGGGCTTCTCCGATATTCACTTACTTTATAACCTTCTTCCTGGCGTCTTACCTAATATTTCACCTGTGTGTAACTATATAATGCTCATTTCCTCCTCTTGTATTTCTTTTTCTGTACATAATCCTTAAGGGTTTTTTCCCTACAGATTTTTAAACCAACTGTCCCTCGCTTTCCTTCAAAAATGTTTGTGTTATCGCCTATCTAAGTGTTTTATATTCCGTGTTCAAAATGTTGCTTTACTTTTTACATTTCAATCGTCTCTTCTGTCGTACTGTTAGACAAATACGGAAGTAGAATTAATCATCAGAAGAAAAAGGTGGTGCTGAATCAGTATTAAAATTCTTCCTTCATGTACATTACTACTGACAAACGGACACAAACAGTCTTGGCACAAGAATACCACTGAGCTAAAGGGTCTGAGAATTACCGGGAAATAGGCCTTGAACGAGTAGATACATAAAAAGAGAGATGGTGTTGCAGATGATAGAGAGAGAGAGAGAGAGAGAGAGAGAGAGAGAGAGAGAGAGAGAGGGGGGGGGGCAGAATGGTAAGGGAGAAAAATGAATGAGTGAAAATAAACACTGTACAGAAGAGAGGGCGAAGGAGGCAGCTGTATTGTACAAGAAGAAAAATTACAAAAAAAAAAAAAACTGAACTGGAGAATGAAAAAAGGGGAAGAAGAATGGGATGGGAAGCACAAAGCTGATGCAAATGAAAGCAAGCAAACAATTGATTGAATTAAGCGGATGAAGGAGCGTGGAAAACAGGAAACAACGTTTAGACCAAGGAGAGGGAATGGCATGAAGGGAAGGGATGGAGAAGGAAGAAATATGGGGAAAGACAAAGAGGTAGGAAGGCAGCAGAGAATGAGCGGAATATTAGTGGAGAGAAATGAAGAGGAAAGGGAAAGGGAAAAGAGGAAGAAACTAGAGACTGCCAACACTACCAAAGAAATGCAGGATGGTGTCCACACAGCTACAGTACAATGACATACTACTGTGTAAACTGCCAGCATGATTAATAAACATTCACCAACACAGGATCCCAAAATCATCTGCCTGGTGAGATGGTAAGATCCAAAAAAATAATAATTAAGGATAAATAAGTGAAAACGGCTTCTGGAGGTATTTGTCCAAACAGCAATTGTGGCAAGACTGCAGGGAATGGGTAATGACATAAAGAAATTACTTGAAAGTGATAAGTGTTTGGAAGAGAGAAGAAATAAAGAAACTGAGGAAATACAGCAGGTTTACAGCATAGTGTGGACACCTAAAAATCGGCTGGAGGGAAAATGAAATAATGGACAGAATGAAAATTAGGAAATAAACAAAGAGAAGTGGCAGAGACAGAAATAAACAAAGTGAGGTAGGAAAGAGACGGAAATTGAGATCATACCAGGAGGAGGAAAGTGTTGGCGAGAATAAAACTTAGGGGTTGAGAAACTTTGACGAGAGAGAGAGAGAGAGAGAGAGAGAGAGAGTAGGAAGTGAATAATAAGGAAAAAAAAATGACAACAGAGTAAGATTAGAAGGAAATAAGTGAAAGAGAAAAGAATGGAATGAAAATAGCGAAGAAAATGGAACAAAGAAATCAAACAACAGAGGAAGGAAAAAATAAAAAGAAAACAGAAAAAATAAAAGGAAGTAAAAGGCTGAATAAAAGAACGGGAGTAAGTGGAGGAGATGCAAAAGCCCTCTTGCTTTCCACAGGGTTACTGGCTATTGGAAAAACGATGGGAATTTGTGGAGAGGACGCAAGAGGAAAGAAAATATGAAAGAAAAAGAAAATACAGGAGAGATGAAGAGAAAGAAAGGGAAGAAAGAAACCAAGAAATAAATTAATCAGCACAGAAAAAACTGGGCGGTCCCTATGCACGGGCAGAATATTCTATAAAGCTACATCCTCATAGCACAGGTAAATGATACTATAGTTAGTCCTAAAGAATTCTGCGTTATATAACCACAGTTAGCCCTATAATTGCTTTTTGTTATGGTTGCTAGGGCTATTGGTCGATCCACCTCCTCCTCCTACTCCTCCTCCTCCTTAGCCTACTACTGGCACAAGCTGCGGAGGGGGTGGGAAAGTGGTAAAAGAAGAAGGAAAAGAACTGTAAACGTGAAAAGAAGAAGAAGAAGAAGAAGCTGAAGAAGAAGAAAAAGAAGAAGAAGATGATGATGAAAGGATGATGATGATGATGATGATGATGATGATGATGATGATGATGATGATGATGAGGAGGAGGAGGAGAAGAAGAAGAAGAAGAAGAAGAAGAAAAAGAAGAAGAAGGGAGAAATGAAAGATTAAGAACAAAATCAGAAATCTAAGCGAAAGATAAAAACTAAAGAGACAAATAAAATAAAGGGATGTAAATATATGAAGGAAAAAAGAAACAGGAGGAGAGGCATGGATAATACAATGTATATAATGATGTTTCCTGTATAAACCGCAGTTCTCTTTATCTTGTGCAGGGTCACTGGCCATACACGGGGTTCATAACACTATTATGCTCGCTTTAATGCTTCCCAGAAATGTTGAGAGAGAGAGAGAATGTATGCAGCTTGTGGGCGAATTCAATAAAGGAAAGAATGGAAAACGTGTGTGAAAATTTGAGCATGAAGTTAGCTATGATAATACAATCGATGGAGGCAAGACGAAGGAAAATATCCGTGGATTGGTAGGTAACAGACAGACAGACATACTTAGATAGGTTGATGTCCTTTACGCAACACTGCAACAAATGAACAATTCCTTTCAGACCATATTTCTTTCCAGCACTAATACCATATTTCAAGCACAGTAGGTTCTGATCATTTATAATACGCCCTCCCCACTTTAATTCACCGAACGGTTATTGCAGCCATCGTCACCCACTGTTTCTCTTTCATTGTTCATTCTAGCGCATAGTCTGTATTTTCTGCAGCACAGAATGAAGTGGAACACACTATGCCGGGTGTACAGTTGAAACTAAAGTGAGTATACAGTATACGGTGAAATTAATGTAACTGTTTAATGTGTCAGACTCCAGGTTTACTACAAACAGCCTCTCCCTTTGGTTCAATGTCCCCCTACATGCAACCTGTATCAGCAGATCTCACTCAACTCCTGGGGGTGATGACAAACCTGGCATCTCGCTGTAGGTTTACTGAATAATTGTACAGGTTTTGTATGACAGGCGGGTAGGTATACTGTAGATCCGACCTGTGTGAAGGGTAGAAGCTCTCTGCTCCGAGACAGTACAGGGCGTGTGGGAACAGAAGCCGAGTGAAGCAGTTCTATATTTCATCATAATTTAGCATGTATACTGCCTTTCCGTGTGTGTGTGTGTGTGTGTGTGTGTGTGTGTGTGTGTGTGTGTGTGTGTGTGTGTGTGTGTGTGTGTGTGTGTGTGTGTGTGTGTGTGTGTGTGTGTGTGTGTGTGTGTGTGTGTGTGTGTGTGTGTGTGTGTGTGCGTGTGCGCGCGCGCCTTGCTGTTTCCTATTTAGCTGGCTATAAATATTCACACAATAAACAGAATGAAATTAGTGTTCTTAAAAACAGACTGAGCCACACCTTCACATGTCGCAGCTTGGGCACTAACATCCAATATCCATATACACACTTGGGTTGTCGTATTCAGGACTGGTGTAAATGTGTTAGCGTTGTTATTTTACGACACAGCGGTGGGCCTTGTGGAAGATCTATTACTATTGTTTTATTATGTAATATTCTTACTTGGCACTGACCCAACCAGCGATCGGTCTCATGTCCTTTTGGATGGCCGTCCCCAAACTTCAATATACAGCAGTTTAAGTCCAACTGTTACAGATTTTTTATGCATGAAGGACACCTGTAAGCTGGTATATGAATTATTTTTTTATTTAATTTGTTTTTCATTCCTCTGTTCATCTTTTGAAAAAATAAAATAAAATATGGTCACTGTCTGGCTACTGGTCATCATGACGCGGAGTGGTATCTATGTCCACAACCGTACATATGTTGTCTGTCCATCTGCCCTCACTGTAACAAATATAATCCTATTTTGTACAAATAAACAACCTGTGTCAGTTCTCAAGTCCCACTTAACCCACATAACAAGACGATGGAACTTAATTTGTAATCAAGCTACCACCAGACAAGATTATGAAAATTAGGGAGGACCCCTAGCTGAGAGAAGGGATCCAGGCCTCCAGTTCCAAAACTCCCTCCAATGTTGAATAATACTGCCAATATGTAGCAAGAATAACTACAAATAGTAATCTGGGACTAAACAAGACAACATCCCATAACAGCCTAAATATGTCTTGATGTTCACACCGGTGATGCTGCTGCTGATGTACTTGGTATAGGTGGGTCAATTAAAAGGAAGATCTGCCCATCTGCTGGAATTAGTACTGTAAAACGGTGAGTAATTCAGCAGGCCCAACACAGGACCAGCTGCCCCCAATACTTACAGCTGTGTCTGGTGCATGCACACGTTGCTGATCCGTTACTACTGAAAGTATATGGGCCGCCACGAAGGGGCCATGACAAAGAGGGCCATTCAGGGCCTGTATGCCTAAATTTCCTCTGAGCCAACACCATCGCGCCCGGACCACTGCCCAATGAAAATTTAGCCCGCTGCCCAACGCCCTCATCCTCCAAAGCCTCATCCTCCAAACTCTACTCACTCTCCCACACGTTCTCCTCACTGACTCTCTCTCTCTCTCTCTCTCTCTCTCTCTCACACACACACACACACACACACACACACACACACACACACACACACACACACACACACACATTCATTCCTTATACACACTCCCCTGCTCCACATTCACCCACCCATCCTCTCAGCTTAGCCCCTCTCTCTCTCTCTCTCTCTCTCTCTCTCTCTCTGTCTCTCTCTCTCTCTCTCTCTCTCTCTCTCTCACATACACACACACACACATCTCATTACAGCTTACACACTCACATGAACATTCATTCCTTACACACAGTCCCCTGCTCCACATTCACCCATTAATCCTCTCAGCTTAGCCTTTCTCTCTCCCTCACACACACACACACACACACACACACACACACACACACACACACACACACACACACACACTTTCCTTTCATACACAGACTCCTCTCCCGTAATTACAAAGGAAGTCTGTGTGTTTATCGAGCCTTTATTCCGACCTCTTATTCCTCGCTAAAATACAAAGAAAAGTAGAAAGAAAGGGGATAGATGAATAGACAGACAGACAGACAGATATACAGTAAGACAGACAGACGGGTAGATAAACAGGTAGATAGGCAGTGCAATGGATAAACAGATAGATACATTCATTCATAATGTGCATCCAATCACGCATCCATCCACTGACTAACAGACCCAAACAAATGCCTATATATACACACACGAGAGAGAGAGAGAGAGAGAGAGAGAGAGAGAGAGAGAGAGTTTATGGAGTACTTATTCCTTGCTCTCTTTCCTTAATCAAACGATCCTCACATTGAAAACATCTTCCTCACTCACTCCCACCACAAAATTGGATCCCTGAACCACCAATGTCCTCTCTGCGTGAAGCCCTAATGACGCCGTGTGTGTGTGTGTGTGTGTGTGTGTGTGTGTGTGTGTGTGTGTGTGTGTGTGTGTGTGTGTGTGTGTGTGTGTGTGTGTGTGTGTGTGTGTGTGTGTGTGTGTGCATCTTTGTAAATAATTCTGAAGTAAATATGACCCATCTCCGCCCCGTCACTTCTAAGATTATGGCAGGCATATCATGGAAAGCAGGCCATCTATGTTTATGTAACTTTGTACACGCAACAGGCATATGGTGAAGACGAAGCTTGTCAGTGGAGGAGGAGGGGAAAACCAGAAATGGGTGAGGGGTCTGACTGGAAGATTAAATTATTGGTGTTCGACAGTCAGTTAATAAACTGATTCTCGTTTTCATGTGACCTCGGTTTCACTCTCGGTTGTAGTTCTTCCGTAAACAGTTAATTTTTGCTTCCGTCTTTAACCGCCGACATAATTACTTCTACTTCCAAAACTGGCAAACTTGCTTAAAATACCTGTAAATCAACGGGTGGATGAGACTAATGGAAATGAGCGCGAAGAAAGAAGGGAAAGACCCACATCACATCCAAGGTGTTGATATATATTACAGAAACAGGAGAGAGGCTGAAGGAAAGGAGAAGAAGAACAAGAGGGAGAAGGGTTAAGAGGGGCGAGGAGTGAAGAAGAGGCAAAGAGAGCAGTGGAAAGGGGGCTGAGAGGAGAGTGAATAAGTGGAAGATCAAGAAGAGTGGGGGTCACGAGGGAGTGGGGAGTGAAGGAGGAGATAGAAAAAAACTAGATGAGGAGAAGGGGAGAGGACGAATGTGAGACTAAAAGGAAGAAGGGAGAGAGATGGAAGGAAAAGAGGAAGGAGAGCTAGAGGAGGTAGTACATGGAAAGCGAAGTGAAGGAGGGAACAAAAGAAAACAAGATGGGGGAAGGAAGACCGAGTGATAGGAGGAGACGGACTAAAGGGAAATGAGACGGACCAACAGCGGGAAGAAGGAAAAAGGTTAACAGGAGGGAGCATAAAGAAAAAGAGGATCACCAAGAGAGATGGAAGTAAGGGAACAGGAGGAAAAACGCGAGAGAAGAGAGAACGAACAGACAAGCAAGTAAGGAGAAGAGAGTGAACCAAAGGGGAGTGGAAAGGAAAGAAAAAGTAGGGACCAAAAGGAAGGAAAGGGGTTAAGAAGAAGAAAGAAAGAATGAGAGGAGGGGGCCAAGGAAAGGGAGACGAGGCACGAATAGTCCGAATAGACGAGGCTTGAGGAGGAGGAGGAAACTGGGCAAGATGGGGGGGAGGGGGAGACGATGAAGAAACCCTGGAGGGGGTCAGGAGTTATGAATAGAAAATTAAGGTCTGGAAGGAAGATGGGGTGAAAGAGGAGGATATGTGTGTGTGTGTGTGTGTGTGTGTGTGTGTGTGTGTGTGTGTGTGTGTGTGTGTGTGTGTGTGTGTGTGTGTGTGTGTGTGTGTGTGAGAGAGAGAGAGAGAGAGAGAGAGAGAGAGAGAGAGAGAGAGAGAGAGAGAGAGAGAGAGAGAGAGAGAGAGAGAGAGAGAGAGAGAGAGAGAGAGAGAGAGATTGGAAAAAAGGAAGAAACTGAAAAGCTGCTGGGGACGAGGGCAAGAGTGATGGGGGAAGAAAGGGGAAGGAAAGCGGCTTTAGAATCTATTTACCGTCTCAATAAAGGTTTTCAATGTTTTTTTTTTTTCCCCTTCGGCCATCGGTGCGTGATGCTATTAGGTTAAGCATTGGTCTTGCTTCATAAAAATGTCTCTGGGAATGTTCCTGAACAAGTGGTAAAAATGCTGGTGGTAAATAGAGTGTCTTTGTACAAGGGACTGGACCTAAGCGTATAATGTGATGCGTAGATTGTAAGCAATTATATTTTGATGTTGGATCTGCGAGACGAAAGGTACGGCATGGTGGGATGAAGAGGTTAAGACAGCAGTGGAGGGAAGGAGGAAGAAGTGGCTAGAGTGGATAGAGGACAGGGGTTCAGTTGAAATAAGAACTGAATATATTAAGAGCAAGAGGCATGTAATGAGACTAGTGAAGAGGAAAAAGGAGGAGGTAAATGATGATCTTAGATGAAAAATAAATCCAAATTACTCTGACAATCGGAAGTTATTCCCGAAAGAGGTGCGGAAATGTATAAGTGACAGTGGAAAGAAATGTGAAAGTGTGAAGGACGTGAGTGGTAGATTAATAACCCGTGGGGATGAAGTAAGAACCAGATGGAAAGAATATTTTGAAAGTCTGATGAATAGGAATGGAGAGAGCAAAGCGACTGTAAACATGACTGGTTTGGAGGATGTACGGAGAAGGAATGCGGTGCAAGGAAACATGACACTCGCACAGGTGAAGAACTCTGTGAAGCGACTGAAAAATGGGAAAGCAGCTGGGGTTGATGAGGTGTATGCAAATATGAGTAAGTATAGTGGAGAGAGCGGAATGAAGTGCAAGTTGGAGATATGTAAGAAGGCATGGACTAGTGAAACTGTGCCAGCAGAGTGGAAAAAGACAGTGACTGTACCCCTATACAAAAATAAAGGTGAGATATGTGAGTGCAAGAACTATCGAGGCATATGTCTATTGGGTGTTGTAAGGATGGTATATGGAAGAATTATTATAAAGAAAGTAAACGAGATCTCAGAAGTCCTAGTGAGTGACGAACAGGTGGGTTTAGGTGTGGCAGAAGATTTGTGGATCAAATATTTGCTGTGAGACAGATAATGGCGAAGGCTTGTAAGAAGGACTATGTGTTTATGGCATTTATCGATATGGAAAAACGTACGGCAAAGTAGATAGAGAAGGATTGTGGAAGGTTTTGCGCATGTACGGTGAAGATAGTAAGCTGCTACATGCCGTCAAGAGTTTTTATGATGGTAGTGAGGCATGTGTAAGGGTAAATGAGCATCTTAGTGAATGGTTCATTATCAATGTGGGCCTGCGACATGGTTGTGTGACGTCCCCATGGTTGTTCAATATATATATGGTTGGGGTGATGAGAGAAGTAATATGAGTAATCGAGATAGGGATGGCGTTGGTAATGAACGGTGATGGATGGAATATCTCAAATTTCCTGTATGCTGATGATGCAGTGCAACTTGCAAATACCGGACAAGAGCTTCGTAGACTAGTGCAAAGTTTTGTACATGTCTGTAAGCGTCGAGCCTTGTGAGTAAAATAAGGTAGAAAGGAGTACAGTGATGGTTGCTGAGAGAGAAGGTGAACCCCAGTGTGATGTTATAGTGCATGGAGAGAGACTGGAATTGGTGTGAGAGTTCATATACATCTGTACAGTGACAGAAAAGAGAGGAAAATGTGCACACGAAGTGGAAAGTAGAGTGACACAAAGAAGGAAAGTAGCTGGTGGTATGAACCCCTTGATAAGAAACAGAGGCTTGAATGTTGTTGCTGCCCGAGGTTTCCATGAGGGAGTGTTAGTGCCAACTTTAACATAACAAATATGAGACTAAGGTGTGGAATGAAATGAAAAGTCAGGAGTGAGAGCAGTGGAGATGGGACTGCTGAGAAATGTATGTGGAGTACACAGAGTGGATAGGATATGGAAGAATGTGATTCGTGAAAGCTGCGGAGTGAGGAAGTTTTTGGACACGGAAGAATGTGATTCGTGAAAGCTGCGGAGTGAGGAAGTCTGTGGACACCAGAATTGAAGAGAGTGTACTAAGATGGTATGGTCATGTGGAGAGAATGGACAACAGATTGGTGAAAGAGGAATATCTGAGCGAATCTGAAAGAGGAAGGAGACGAAGTAGGCCAAGAAAGTGGAGGGATATGGTGGATGATTGCGTGAGGAAGCGATGTTTGGAAGTTGGTGAGGCTGAGGGACTGACAAGAGATCAAGCTGGCTGGATGAATTTTGTGCGAAGTGCATAACCAGGGATTTGACACCCCTTTTTAACGTGACAGCGTTCGAACTGGCTCTGTCACATAGGTATAGGTGAAGCTAAAGAACGTTATGAATTTGGGGGGGCCTATCTGATGAAGCCAGGATTTCGAAAGCTTTAATGAATAGCGAATGGAAACGTGGCCCATTGAACTGGACAAACCTTGGCTCCCTAGACGTTGCTACTCCTCACCCTGCCCTAGGGTGGGAAAGGAGGTCCGGATGATGATGACGATGATTCTATTTAGCACTGCAATGACTTTTCGAACTTGAAGATTTAGATTTAGTCTCACTGACCTTTCAATACTAAAGAGTTGACCTGAACATTTAAGTAAATAAATAAATAAAACAGTCATCTGGATGTAGCAATACTACTACAGAAAATAACGTCAGCGTACCGACTAGATTAAAACGTCCAAAGTCAATGTTTGAGAGGAGGGTAAAATGGATGTGTGGGAATAAAGTCTTTTTGTGAACAGGTGAATGAACCCGGGTGGAAATATTACCTATGCCGAATGCAGCGTAATTAGCTTCACACTCTAGGGTTCAAGCATGCTGTGATTCTTCTTCCTATACCTTCTCCTCCTCCTCTTCTTCCTTTCTTCCCTTCTTTCTTTCTCTCTTTCCATCTTATTCATCCGTTCGCTTCAATCTTATTACAGTTATTCACTGGGCAAATACCCAGACACACTTTTTTTCTCATTTTTCGGATTTAGGTTTTTTAAAGGGTTCGATGGGGTTAAAGGTCAAATCACACACACACACACACACACACACACACACACACACACACACACACACACACACACACACACACACACATCATGTGTTCTTGTATGTTCATTGGTTATTATGACAATTTTCACCGAAGTATGTCAGTGCACGACGGCTGTGTGGAGACCATCCTGCATTCCCTTGGGTATGTTGGCCATCTTTATTTGGCTTTTGCAACTGGCCTGCATAGTTTATTTCTGATACTTCCAGACAACTTTATTCAGCTCAGGAGAGACTTTTGTAACACGAGAGGTTATATACAGCCTTCATTAACCCCTCCAGTACTGGGAAGCTGACACGTCCCGAATATAATTGTGTGGCAGCAGCATGACAAGTTTATTTAGGTCAGGAGAGACTTTTCCAACGGAGATGTTACGTGCAGCATCCTTCAGCCTACACTACTTGCATACTTTTGTACGCTGATTCAAACCGTCAGGTGGTAACATTGTATTAAAAAAAAAAAAAGGTGAGCATTGGTCCCACTCCCCACAATATCCCAGGCAGTGTTTTACTGCTGGGAAAATATGGTGGCTGTGAATGGAGTGTTTTTGTGAACACTGGATTGGACGTGAGTGGAATGTAGTCGGTGTTGAATGTAACGTCATCTGGCTTTTGCAACTTACTTACTTAGTTGCCATGGTGACGTCTTGTTTATATTATTCTTTCTCTTTCCTGATGATGGTGTTCAACGTGGGAGAGATTTTCCATTATAAAGGATCAGATACAGGGTACACTTCATTAACCTCTTTACTACGAGTCCCTCAGCACTTTTACTATGATGACGCAACTTATTTCAATCTGTCTACTGTGACCATCATATTCAGCTCAGTGTAGACATTTCGTGCTGGAGGATTTAGATACAACCTTTACTACAAGAGATATTCAGGTTGCCTCAGGACCTTCCATGTCCCTTCAGATCCATCACACCAATTCACAATACTATGGATCGCGTCATGTCCCACCTATGAAGGCATGTGCTCAGAATCACCATTTCGGTGCACAGGTTTTCACGATTTTGTTTGTTGATACAGGTCTGTCAGGTTTGGGTGGGGAAGGCTGAGATGAGTGAGTAGGATGGGCTGGGATGTCAGTGTGTGGTGGGGCACGAAGATGTATGTCCAGTGAAAATGGTCGTTGTAGATCGGGTTATAAGGTAGACTCTCTCTTAGAAATACCCACAGGTGAACAAACAATGGGTGGGATGGAAGGAGGGAAGTGGGCAGGAAGGACTGGGATGGTGGTGGGTGGTAGTCTGGGCGGAATGAGTACTTCCTGTGAAAACAATTGGAATGTGGGTGGTGGCGTATGATTTGGGCGAAGATTTTACTTAGATAATGCATTGAGGGGAGAGGAAATAAGTATGCTGGATTAGCTGGGATGATGATGGGTGGTGGAGCAGTGGTACGGTACACCACGTGAAGAAGATGGTGTTGGGTGACGAATATAGATGTTAAAAATAAATCTCAGATCAAAATGAAAATAAAGAAAGCCAGCAACAGTCACCTTTCAGTAAGCGTCTTACTCTGCGGGTAAAAAGAAACTTCATGGATGACTTTAATATCCGCCTTACTCCTGCCTGGCGCTTCCTCTCCGCTCTCTCACCTCACTGCCTTCATCGCCTCTGTTTCTCCCCCTCACCCCACCCTCGTTTTTCCTCCAACGGTCCGATTCCCTCCCTCCCTCCCTCCCTCTTTTTTTTTTGTTTTTTTTTAATTAGTCTCGTCTTACATCGTTCGACTTGCCATATTTCAAACCTCCTCTCTTCCGGCAACGAGTTATTGGTGTTTCATCTCTTCTGTTCGTCTCTCTTCTCGCTACTTCATGGCTAGTCTGTGTTTGTTGTTTTTCCCTTTTTATACCTCGTTTTTCTCAATTATTTTGTGCTGTTGCTGATTTCTACATTCCCTTCCTCTCATATTTATATATATTCTTGGTCACATTTTTCACAGCATTTTTCCTGTTTATTAATGGTCCTGTTATTTTATTTCTCTATCTCATTTTTATCTGTCATTCTCTTCTCACATCATCACCATAAACTTGTGCGTCTTCTATCTTTTGCTCAATCTCTTCTTCCCCTCTTTCTATTCCATTATTCCCTTTTCATCATCATAATCTCCTATCCTCCTATCCAGTTCTTCTTCAGTTTTTTTTACGGTAATCATTCGTTAATCTTCTTTTAATCTTGCTTCCTCTCCTTCTAACTCTTCTCTTTCTCCCACCTTTCCTTTCTCCACATTAGTCTTCTTTACCTCCTCCAGTTTCCCCCATACTAATCCAGCGATCTTCGTCCTTCCTCCACCTCTTCCTCTTGTCGCAATTTTGCAATTTCATTCTAACGCTCACGGTATTAAACGTGCAGTCTAGATTCTCATTTCAGCTTTTTTTTTTTCTCATTTCGCTTTTCCTCTTTCGTTTTAATATTATTGTAACTCATACTCTCTACTCATGCTTACATTTCTGTAATTATCGGTCATTAATTTTAGTCTCAATCCTGTCGTTTTCCTTTTTGCTTTAGTCTTCATCTTCTATTAATCTGCCACATAGTCTATTTCCTCTTTTCAGTCTTATTGTAATTTTGATCTAGGCTCGCAAATATTTTTTTCTCCATTATTTATGATTCCTTTTATCCTTCCTAATAAGGAAGCGATGTACTGTATATGGAAGCGTAGACAGAAGTATAATCTGTAGTGTTTACTTATTCTGAAATTCTTTTCTGTGGGAGTTACGAACGAGTACATACGAGTATAGCAGTCATATACCCTTTCTGTAAGAATGCCTCAGCAGGTGACATAAAAGTAGAGGTATTTTGGCATTCTTGAACCTCCTTCAGCACGATGACATCTGTAATTCTCGTCACCACTACACAATTTCATTCACTCGATGTAAAAAAGTGATGTAGCTTAAGGGGCTGTGGCAAGAATACAATAAACAAGCTGAGAAGTTTGCACTACCCCAAAATTGTATTGTTCACTGATGCTGATAATGTTGAAATGAGCGCCTGTCCCTTCATTCCGGGGGCCTCTGTTGTCTTCTATTGCTGCTGCCGCCAGACCATCATAACCTGATTCGGGGAGACATTTTTACATGGGGGGGGGGGGTATAAGTAGACTTCGTTAGTCTCATCGGTACAAGGTATTTTCACTAAGAGGAATAAAATCGTGGGTTGGCCGACAAAATAATATAAAAGAAGAAGTCATTGTACTGAACGACAGGTAAGATTTACTGAGCTAGAAGGGTTGAGGTGCTGACTTCATCATCCCCTTCACTTCAACAGGTTCCCCAAGCAAAACTGAATTTATATTATCATTGTTCTAAGGATAAATTAATTAAGTCATTATCAGGTTAAAGGAGTTAAGCAAAATATAGAAGAAAGGGCACGATTTTTTTTTCATGAAAGGTGTTACCGCAAGGGAAGGGCTGCAATCTCCCGGAGACGAGCAGGTAACAGACCAATTCTTCCTGTCACTCCAAGGCCTCACTGGGAACAACTCAGCAAAATCACTCCCACGGTAAGTGTGCTTCGACAGGTGCCTTGACATGCTTACAAATCATTCACTTGGCTGTATGATATTATTTACCAACCACACAGTTTACAATTTCATGTTTCGTTGATTGCTTTTCATCATCATCATCATTCTGATCCTCCTTCCCACTGACATAGGGTAAGGTAAGATCCAGAGAAAGTACAGAAGTGGGAGAACAACAGCATGTCCAGTACACTGTATATAACTTAATTTTGCTGTAAAGAAAATAAAAAAATCTTTGTATTACAAAAAAAGTGCTAAAGACAGGTTTTAAAAAACACGATCGATGCGAGAGGGAGGGGGGGAACGGAAGACGACTTATCGTAGTGGATAAACATTTTCTTTTCTCAGTGCGTGATGTCAGCCGCACGTTGAGTGAAATCATGAGACTGTGACAAGAACTGAATTAAACAGGCGTTATCGTACTGAGAAGGTAAATGCGAATGTATATTTTGCTGTGATATTTCTTATAGCCATTTTATTATCATTATTATTTCATGCTAAACCTCCAGCATTTCATTAACTGGACACAGTTACTGAAGCAAACTTTTCCATCAGCGAGTTGACTGTGTAGGTTAACAATTAAACCATCATTCATTAGTGCTGAACAAAGCAATCAGCGCTGCTTTTAACCCTTTCAGTACCAGAGGCATTTCCTAAGCTAAAATGGGTGGGAGGGCAAAATGAACCCGTTATATTTCCCACACTGTATTTAAGCGTACGTAGATAACAAGAGTTGACTGATAAAAAGACGCCATCTTGTTGAAGTAGTTAGTGAGGTTAATAACGACTGCATTTAACCCTTTCATTACCATAGGTCCCTTCCAAGCTGAATAAACTTGCATGTCACAGCGAGAATACACACAGAAGCCGTCATGGCAGTTATATTGTGTTGGTCATATTCACCGGCCGAAGACTACCCAGCCCTCAGCTGAATGTCCACCTCTACAATTATACCACTACTCATTAGCCAGCAATATAGCAATTATACCACTACTCATTAGCCAGCAATATAGCAATTATACCACTACTCATTAGCCAGCAATATACAAATTATGCCACTTCTCATTAGCCAGCAATATAGCAATTATACCACTACTCATTAGCCAGCAATATAGCAAGTATACCACTACTCATTAGCCAGCAATATACCAATCAATCAGGATTTTTTGACATTTCAGTATACTAACAATCGCACATAATTCCTCTAATTGACCAAGATTCCTCATTAAAAGCTCATTATTTTTTTACAATAATTATTGAGGGCTATGCTAACAAAAGCTAACACAGTGTTTACACAACCCATTCAGTACGATAACGCCCATCTATATTACAGCATATTCTTTCTACCAATATACAATTTTATTTGGCTTTAGTGAGACCTTCCGATATAAACTTCTTTAACCCCTTCAATGCCAGGAACCTGCCAAGTTATATAACATTGTCTGCAGATACCAAGAATAACGTGTTATTGTATGAAGAGGATAAAACAATTCACTATCACCCAACTCAGTCGTGTGACAACTCTCTCTCTCTCTCTCTCTCTCTCTCTCTCTCTCTCTCTCATTCTTGCTACCACCATGCAATCTTAGCTGAGAGAAGGAAAAGCGAACTGGAGTGGTAAGACACTACATCCATTAACCCCTTCAATACGAGAGGCCTTTTCAAAATAGTTTGGAAACACCGACTGAAGAGATATAGGGGCACCACCACACTGCTAGAGTAATAATTTAGTAATAATTTCCCTGATTTCTAACTTTGGACAATTAGTCGCCATTATTTTGACACACACACACACACACACACACACACACACACACACACACACACACAAACTCAACTGACTCAACACTACATTTGGTTGTTTCGCCTCTGACTCTGAAAGCCTCATACATGGGTTATTTTAACAGAAACACACTAACCTGCTTCAAGATTCTTCGTCCTGTGTTTCTGAATGCACAGCACAAAGGGATCTGACGTATTTCTTTTGCTGACTGTCCACGCGATCAATAAATATGTTATGTCTACCTGGGTGATTGATGCGCTGCTGCTGTTCACTTTTTTCAATAGACTGATGTTTCTGAATAATCATTGTTTTTCCTATGTTGTATAAAATGACTTCTTTATACTACTGATTGTCCTATAGTGCATAAAGCTACTTCGTTATATTATACGGATTTAACTGGAGACACAAACATATGGAATTAGTGGATAATATTCTCCAGTGTTTGGTCCAGTGTTTGATAATGTAAATATCGGGAGTCCATATACGTTACTGAAGGAGTGTACTGTACCTGACGCAGGAAATGAAGGTGCCAGAAGCGCCATTAACGCCTTCATTTGGCCACCAGTGAGCTTGTTGGCGCCGTTATGGTGTGGTCTGAACGTGGCTGTTTGGGATTTGCTGTCCCTTAAGTTTGTCTTGTGTGTGTGTGTGTGTGTGTGTGTGTGTGTGTGTGTGTGTGTGTGTGTGTGTGTGTGTGTGTGTGTGTGTGTGTGTGTGTGTGTGTGTGTGTGTGTGTGTGTGTGTGTGTTTTGGCTTTCTGTTTCCTAATACAATAAGTCCCCTTTATAATTCGCCTTTTTGACGTTATGGCCCCTCTTATAAGATGATAAATTTAGGTTTAACCTTTCTGCTTTCAGCTGTTACTGAAAACTTTCTTTGCTTAAGGGCTGACAGATGGCTATATATAACTGCTGCTGTAACTATATGGAGATAGAAAGACGCCGTTAAGTCCACAAACATAGGAAAAAATTGCCTGGTTAAGTTCCACTGCTACCTGTAATCCTGATTTACCAGTCTTCCCCGATGTACAGTACTCATTGTACGAAAAATGTTGCTACATTACAAAAATATCCTTATTTACAACGAGGAGTGCTTGTAGACAAAGAAAGACAGGCAATCTGATATAGATATGCGGAAAGAAAACAGATATACAGATAGGTAGATAGACAGATAGACAGAAGGTTGACATGGCTTCAAGTTGACTGTCAAAGCTTCAGGATGTTTAGCACAAGATTAATGTGTGAAGTGTAAGGTATCACTAATATCTCCCTCCCTCTTCATCCTCTGTTCTTACTCACTCGATCTTCATATATTCCTCCTGATTTCCTTGTCTTCTCTTTACCTTTTTCTTATTCTTTGTCCTCTCAATCACCGCCTCTGTCTTTTCCTGCCTTTCATATTCCGTTCTTTGTCTTCACTCATTGTTTATTCTGTTTTCTCTCTTCCTTAAGCTTGTGTATTTATTGTTCTACCTTTGCTTCCATCTATATTCTTTCATTTTTACTTGGTCGTCCTTTTTACTGTTCTTACATTTTATTATTAATTTGTTGCCTTATATCTTCTCTTTATTTCTCTTTAAATCGTTATTTCTCCTTTCATTCATTGTTTTCGCCACTTCATTCATTCCTTTACTTTTCTTGCCCTTCTCTACTCTCGTTTGACCTTCATTTTGCTCATGCCGCATTCAATTCTCCTTCCTATTCACCTGTCACCACTTCCTTTTTTTCACTGTTTCTTTATCTCTTCTCTCTCCATCCTTCCTTTGTCTTCTCTTGTCTCCTTCATCTTTCTTTCTTTTCCTTTGTCTCTTCCCTCTCTTTTCTGGTTACTCTTTAACTCTAGCAAAGCTTAATATGGAAACTGTAGGGTATCTGCCAAGACAGTCCTTCCTCTGCAGTCTCTCTTATCGCTCACATGTCCTCACACTTTTTTTTTTCTCCTGTATATTAATATTATTTCAATCTCTCCTCTCCTTCTTAAATATTTGTATTTTATTCTATATTCCTTCCTCTCCTTCGTCTCTGTCTCTCCATTTCCTTTCTTAACACCCTCCCCCCCTCTCTCTCTGTCGCGCGCGCGCGCTGGATGACAACAACGACGACGACGACGATGATATACAGATGAAGTTCATTACCACAAAATCCATTTGGTATACTGTGACATGAGATGGTTAAGAGGTATTTTTCTGGTGGGTAAAAGCCTGTGTTAACCAGGTGTGTATGCTGGTGCTGCAGTGTTGTTGGCAGAATGTGAGAGATCTGCAGATGACAAGAGAGATGGTAGGGATATGTATGAGATGGAGACAGAGGACGCTCACAAATACAGTCCAAACAAATTACCGGAATACACTGTCATGCATAAATAAGACTGTTTGGTGAAAGATACACCTGCAAACAGGCCATTACTGTAGTTTGTATGATCTCACCTTCGTAACAGCAATCAATAGGTAGGACTCTGTGCTTGACATTTACCTCTGTATTATATTTCTGGCATTCCTGCTTCAATCACATTGCCTTCACTCCCTTTTCTCAGATCTTTTCTCACTCCTTCACCTTATCCATTCTTAGTTTCTTATAATGTTTGTGGTATTCGGCATTTTTTCATAATCATCACCTTCCATTTTCTCACTCCTTCCATCATCAGGCATTCAGTCACAGTCACTTCATTCAATCCTGGCCTTTACATAATTAATCTGGCTTAAGTGCTTCCCTGTACCATTATCTATCCTCGCATTTTGCCCTGTTTGTATTATTATTATTATTATTATTATTATTATTATTATTATCATCATCATCATCAGTGTGTGTATGGCCCGTATTTTCGTCCTTTAAGTAACCTCCCTAACACTTCTTCCTACTCGATTTATTTTCCTGATTACGCGTTACTACCATTTTCCGTGGTTAAAATAATTTTTTATATCATTATACTCGTCGAAAATAACGGAAATTATACTACCCAGCCGTAATCAAAACTAAATCGCTAAGGAAGGGGTGCTAGGGAGTTTCAAAATCCGATGAGAATACGGGCGTATGTTAATGTTGCTTCTTCCTTCCCTCCAGTCCTTCCTATACCTATCAATTTTCCATTATTTCCCTCCTACCTCCCTCCCTCACCCCTCTTTACCATCTTCCGTCTCCTTGTTTCCTCCTTTCTTCGGCAATTCCAGTTCCTCTCTTCATCGTGACTATTTTTATTCCCTCTGTCCTCCCACCATCGTGCCTCACCTTCATCTCGGATCTTTCTTTGCTTTCCCCAACTTCGATTTCTTTTCTAGCTCTTCCTTCTTCGCCCTTCTATTCATTTTCTCTTTCCTGCCTTGTCTTACAATTCCTTTATTCCCTTACGTTCCTTCCAGCCATTTTTTTTTTCTTCCTCCTTTCTTTCCCCAGTCCTACCACCACCTCTCGTCTCTTCTTCTTTCTCCTGGTTCCTCTTGTTCTCTCTAATCTTTCTCTTCTTTCCTATCCTTCGTTCCTTCCAGTACCTCTCCTCTCTTCTTCTTTTTCTTCTATTTCTTCTCATTCCCGTCACACAGTCTCTCAAATCTTTCCTTCATTTCCTTTGGTTCGCTCAATCATTAACCTCTCTCTCGTCTTCTTCATCCTTCCTTTCCTTTCCTCTTAAAAGTTTCCTCTCTTTCCCTCACCTTTCCAAAGTCTCCTTTATTTCCTTTTTTTTTGTACCTTCCAATTCTCTCTTCCTTAGCTCTATCGCCTCCTCCTTCATGCACCTTTCTTCCCCCCCACCCCACCCCGCCCGACCCAGCTCCCGTTTCAGGACCAGCCAGTTATTAGCTCGCGTTAATTACTGTGGAATGACGTCCCTGATGACGCTATCACATATATAATAATGAACCACTTAACTGAACCGAATGATTTAGTCTCACGTTTTATTATAATTTTATCTTTACACTTGGAGGTGTTTGAAAATTATATTTTTCATCAGCCTCATCAACGATAAATTCTTGTAATTCCGTCTCGATGCCGGTTCATTTTTTTTCCACATTTGGCCGTGTTTAAAATGACAGTTTTTCCATTATCGTCACCATGATTTTTTTTCCTAGGTGCTCTTTATTATTTTTTTCCCATTTTTGGGCTACTTTCTCTCAACAGTCGGATTTTTTTTTTTTTTTTTTCACTCAGTGCATGATGGTACTTGAATGTCATATAATAATAGATGCATGTACAGCAGCCTTCCTCACTCAGGGGTCCGCGAACCAGAATGGGGCAGCAGATCTCCCAGGAGGACCCGCGAAATAACAGAGGTATTATTTAAGCTTCAGTTTACCATATCGTGCTCCTTTTTTCTGTCTCTTTCACCTGTACCGTTTATTCAAATACATCTACTGATGTTTATGTTAGTACTGATAACGAAATGATTTACAGAAAAATTTTATTCATTGGATTTAATTCTGATCTCTTGGCATGCAAACATATATATAAATAATTAACTGCTAAATGTCTACGGTTATAGCTTTAGGCAAGATGAGTGAAGGGAAGGGTAACTTTAGATGCGGCTGATATTAAGTGGTCGAAGTAATTACTCTATCATTTGTAGGTTAGTTAAGGCAAGATATTTAGTAAAAAATTAAAAGCAGCAATACTGAAGTTCGGACCGATGTCTGGCTACATACAATCATCAAAAACGATATTTTCTTCTCAAACTCAAATACAGATATACAGTGAAAGCAGCATATATATACTTTGGTTGTGTCATCAATCATTCAGGTGCATCAGATGGTTAGTCAGTTCGTCACAGTATATCACATCCAGACACAGGGGTGTTAAAATATTTTTGTTGCATGCTTGACAAGCAGTTAGTCATGCTAATCCTTAGGCTGGTAACAGTATACATTGCTCTCTTACACAACTCTGAAATGCCACATGATTTGTTTAAATTTTACATGTACTTTGACTCATTAACCAAGTGAACCTTTATTTCCATTTTATTTTTTCTCGTTTGATTTACCCACTGATTTTGTTGCTTAGGAAAACAGTCAAACTGCAGATTCAGTCAACCGAAAAACAAAAGGCTAATATTGACAACAGCTATTTAGATATATCTGACGAATTACTAGTAAATAATTATACAGTAATATAGTTATACGATCAAGACTTCTGTAGGCTATATCGGCTGATAAAAACCGGGAGGGGATAGGCTATCATACCGGATTTGGGTTCAGGACCTGGGTCCAAGGGGATCCCTGCAATATTTATCTTGACACAGTGGTCCTCTTGGCAATCATGAATTTTACCGCGGTTACATGGCAGTACCCTTGCATCCAGAGGGAGGAAAGTTGGAGGAAGGATGGTGTGTAAGGAGGAGTGGAAAGAAAGGAATATTTTCCCTCCCACATACCCCTCCCCATAACACACCGTCAATCCCCCACACCCTGGCTCTCTCGCACCGAGTTATTCTTTCAACAAATGCAGTCGTAGGAAGAATTCATGTAACTCGTGTGGGGATCCATACTTATTGAGTGAGATTCCTTCCCTTCCAACCCACTTGAATTTTACTGGTTAGTTAATTTCCACAATGTAAAAGAACTACTGTACGCTACTGTACATTCCCACGTACTCTCTCTCTCTGTACATATGTATTTGAGTGTGTGGTGAGTGTGTTGTGTATTAACGCGCCGTGGCACTGTTGGCTGTGTATAGAACCCTTGTACAGCACTGATGGGCAGCTGCATCGGCTCCAACGCGGAAAAACAGAACCACTTTTTTTTTTTTTTTTTTTTTTTTTTTTTTTTTTGTTAACGCGCTACGCCTCCCCATGCACAGCTGCGTAACAAAAGTACTGACTGGGAGTTCAGCTGTTTGGTTAACCCTTTCAGTTCAGTGACGTATTTTCTATTTTATTCTTGCTATCTACATACAACGTTATTTACCTTTAACAAGACTTTTCGACCTGGCGGTGTTAGGTACAACCTTTCATTAACCCCTACAGTGCGAAACGTCTTACCTATGCTGGATAACAATCGTGTGAATGTGGCAAGAGTAAACCCCAAATATGGCAAAGGACACAAGGAATTAAAGACAAGGTAAGGCTGTAAAGCTGGCCTGTCCTACCAACACCACTACAGAGCCGGTGTGGTGTGGTGTGGTGTGGTGGTGTCGGGGGACTATTACCGTACACATGCACGTTTATCAGGTGCACAGTCGCAGAGAGAAACTAATTCTCTCCATAACGATAAAAGACAGACCGTGAGCAATAACTTTCGAAAGTCAGTGATATTTTTTTTTGAGAATCCAGCAAACTTTTCAGAATATTACAGGTACGTTTCACAACTGTTCGAATGACAAGTGATATCACTGACCGCAGCTTTACGTCACTTGTGCATATGGACAGGCTTGCGAGGTCGTGCCAGGAACTTGGAAAACTGGGCTGGCCTGAATGATTTTATAATAATTATGTGACCGGTTTACTTGGACATGTGTCGATGGTTTCCTCACTTTCATATTTTCTTGTTCCATGTTTCCAGATCCTACATCTGCCCAACGTTGGGCAGGGGGTTGGAGGGGGGTCAGTTGTGCTTAGGGCTTTTCTTTCCAGGATGATCATACACACTTTTAACCTAACCTAACCTAACTTACCCGTAACAGTGTAACCAAAGCAAACTCTGATGCTTTGCTATGGTGATACTCACCTCTGCAAACACAGTCACTGGCCTCAGTCAGGTTTTGACCTGGTTTTTATAATGTGTAAAGGAACTTCAGACTGCCACTATGTGCTGGGTAAGATTTAAGAACCATCCATCATCCAATCCATTTTTGACCTATCAGTAGCGTAGGAGCCCGCGGCTACACCACTCAGTCCCAAAATTTAAAGCGAGGGTGACCAGCCACACTCTCCCTTGCGTGGCATTATGTGAACAATAAACTCCAACCAACCCTCATATATGAATCCTTACAGGGAGGGTGACCAGCCACACTCGCCCCTAAGTGGCATTGTCAGCAATACACTCCAACCATCCCGCACATATAAACCCTTACAGGAAGGGTGACCAGCCACACTCGCCCCTGAGTGGCATTATGTCAGCAATTGTCATAAAGACTTTGTAGTTAATTGTAGAGAAGTATATGTTAGACTTGTGGTCGAGCGGCTTTTATATCTTGTAGTAGTTTCCCCACCAGATGTCATGTAGTGACGGGAGAGGTAAAGAATAGTATGGGACTATCTTTATTTGTCTTGGAAATATTAAACAGGTATAATAGTATAAGTCCTGGGTAGCTACCTCCCTGTCTCGCTATCTCTCTCTCTCTCTCTGTTCTCAAGCTAATCTCCGTCTCGACCTCTCTATAGGGTCGCTTGTCTCCTTCTAAACTCTCTTTCCTCACATCTCGTGTAGTAGGGTGTGTGTGTCACGTATCTTCCTCGTGGCAACAGAACTTTCTCACGAGAGGACTGCTGACAGCTAACTGAATCATCTTACTGGCCGCTGTCGTCAGCTTTCCCCCGTGTAAGCGTTTAGCGCTGCTCGCTTCTCGCAAACACAACACCTTCTCATCGTTTGACTTCCTGCTTCTATCTGTCTCTCTGTCTATCTATTTATCTATCTATTTATTATGTAGTCCTATACAATAAACTCCAACCAACCCTCAGATATAAACCCTTACAAGCACAATCCAGTTGACCCACTAAACCATCAGGCGTCATTTGGTTATATGGCTGCCTCCCAGCGTACTAACTGCTTTCCTGGTTAACAGGGAACCATTTGTCTTATTACTCACTGTAGTCACTCGGAGGCAGCACTACATCGAGTGAGTGGATGGTAGGCGCCCCCAACTTATCACAACTAAAAAAGGAAATGGAAACAATCAACTTGTCTGTATGTTGATGATGATGTCAGAAAGTAATGGTTATCTGCAGAAGGTAATGAATGAGATAACTAAAAACGAATGCAAACAAACAAGACTCTGTAATTTGAAAGGACCGAATACAACAACATAAGACAGACAAATAATAGTGGATTACAGAGTTAATGTGAGGTGATGTACTTCAGGCGGTGTACAGTGTTAAATAAACAGCTCCTGTATTGTGTACAAATACCAAATCAGAGTTTTGAATTACAGAGATCAGTTCAGGGGAGAAAAGTATTTTAAAAAAATGATAATACGACGGATAAAATATATGGTTTGGACTGGAAGAGAACCCCGTGTGAAAATTTACGAGTATTTTAGAATGAAAAAACGGACAACAAAACTGTGAAAGTGGATTTTCTGAGGGATACAGATAAATAATTAAAGCTGAGATGGCACGGATATACTTTAAGAATGCAATTAAACTGAAGGTCACATAAAGAATACATTAGTGAGGGACATGGAAAAAAAATAACTTTAAAGGCGTATGTGAAGATAAAGAGCCTGAAAGCTGTTCTGTCATGGTGTTCTTGGAAGGGAGAAAGGCGTCAATGGTGGTGGTGGTGACGACAACTGTGATGATCATGATAATATCAACATAATACGCGTGCAATGGGCCACACTTTCATTCATTCTTTAAAACTGCCTTTGAAAAGTGTCGTAAATGATGAAATTATCAACAAAATACACTATTATAGAGCCAACCGAGAATTTAGGAGAAGACTTCATGTAGTGAGTGACACATGGTACACGGTTTACGTGCATAAAAATCCATTGCTATGAATCCTACGCGCATAAAAATCCATTGCTATAAATCCCATGTGTCCAACCCAGGCTGCAGTTACCAGGGATTTACATAGAAATGAAACAACGCCCGCGGTAACACCAACATCCGGGGAAAACATTTTTTTGTACGAACTGATGCTGAAATATTAATATGAAACAGTTCTCAAACGTGTGTCACATACTTTGGCCTGTGTGACTGAGAACACGGAGCAGAATGTTTTATGTCCGATGTTGCCTCGTCGGCGTCGTCATTATCACCTTCACTATTCTCCTCCTCCTCGTCCTCCTCCTCCTCATCATCATCATTATCATCATCATCACTGTCTTATCATCGTCGTCATCCTCATAACCCCAAAACCTATTTGAAAGATAGAATGAGGTAGAATCTTAGAAACAATGAATGAGACAGAAAAAAGCGAAAGACCTCTTATCATCATCATCATCATCATCATCACAATCATCCCAACCCTACTGCGAATATCACTCTTAAAAGATGAGGTGAGGAAGGATACACAAATAATAAATGAACACAATAATGGGCGAAGCATCACAGCCCTCCTCCTCCTCCCCATCACCATCACCATCATCATCATCATCATTCCAACCCTCTGACCTACATGATGTCGTGAGGTGAGATCCAGAAGCAAAGAAACAGAGAGCATAAAACTGGGAGAAATATTAAACAGCATGTCCATTGCCCTGCGAAATGACCCACACAGTTTTACAAATGGCATAAATGTAATCCTTTGGAATTCACACTCCACCTCACCAAGCAAGAACATTTGCACGTTAGTGTGTGTGTGTGTGTGTGTGTGTGTGTGTGTGTGTGTGTGTGTGTGTGTGTGTGTGTGTGTGTGTGTGTGTGTTAAAGTTTCAAAAATTAGGAATGTTGTATGATAGTTCCTCCCACTTTCATGCTTTCTTTCTTTGTCTGTGGAAATACTGTTCCTCCTTCCCTCATTAAGTGGAGGTAATGTTGGGATGACTGGTGAAGCAAAGCATGTATGTACAGTACAGTACTTCGTTTATATACTGTTTGTTCTGGCATTACCAAAAACAGATTACAAGCTCTCAACAGTGTTCATCAGGTGTGTCACTAGATCGTCCAGTGTAATGACGTACCGGCAGGTGTTAACACCTCCCGTAATAAAACACACGTACAGATGACAGCCAGTGAGGGTGACTAGAATATTGCTGTGTACTGCATCCCTCCTCCTTTACATCACTGCCCTGCATCTGACGTGTCCATCTCCCTTCACGTCATCCCCTCCACCCTCTATCTACTGTGCTGCTGTATACTGCCGACCTCTCTCTCTCTCTCTCTCCAATCTGAGAGCGGAGTGCTAAAATTCCTTTATCACGTAGTTTCTTTTATCTCTTCCTTGTGTATGTCATATTTCTCCAGCTTTTCTTTCACGAAGTCGTTTCGCTTTTTCCACGCACAACGGATCCCTCGGCCTCACGTCCGTGCCAGAAAGCGACTGAAAACTTCCCTCTGAGTCTGAAAAAAAGATGAAATATGTGCGTAGCAGCGGCCACGTTGACAAATTTCGCGGCTGCAAATCTTGGCTGTTAATACAACGCCGCGTTTTTGTCCACACTTTATCGCTTGGCAGTTTGGCTTAATGTTTGGATACTGTGACCTTACCCGTAGATCTGGGATCTGACACGGTAAGTCACTTCAGTGTGTTACATAGCCTATGATTTCATCATCCTTTGTGTAATTCTAACGTACAGTATGCTGCATGTTTGATCACGAGCGTGTTCTACCTCACTCCCCCGTCCTCCCTTATAGTAGAGTAAGTCGTTCTTTCTGTTGTTCAGAGCAGGATTGTCAACTCTTTGTCCCCTCTGGCTTCATTTGCGCGTCCTTCTTACAAGTTGTATCAAGCTCTGCCGGCCCCTATATAATGAGCTCAGTCTCTGCATTATTGCCACTTAGATCTACTCCTCATTTTGTTCACATCTCTGTCCTCCCCTGTACAGTTGTTATTATTGTGAGTGCTCAGGAAGTCTCCAACCATCTAGCAGCTGTGTAATTTGAGTATAACTGTTATTGCATTTTTTCTTGTACTGTGTAGCGTAAGGTGTTAATTCTTAGGCCTGGTGGGGTTTTTGTGATTCATGTGTTTTGGGTGTCAGCCCTTATTAATAATATTTTGTATCTGTAATAATATATCTTGCATTCACTGAGTATTATCTGGTATTGTCATTTAATCAGGGCTGACTTAGATAAATTTACTCATGCTAATTTCGTGTTAATAGAGGCTATTGCAGTTAACCATTTATTTAACCTGTTTTTTGCCATTACATTATCCTTATGAGTCCTGAATGTTTTGTTGTTAGTTTGAGCATTAAACTTTAACTTGTAATTTTACCTAACTCTTTTGTTTTGAACCTGGAACTTTACGGGACAGTAGTGATTATTAGTATTCTCACTTAAAGTGTACATTATCTTTCTCTGTTCCATAACATAAATTTGGCGACCTCTTATCAGGATATTCAGGATATTATCATAAGGATATTGCTTGATATTTTGTGACTGTGATTTATTCATGATGTCTACTATTACTACACTTGATGAAGCCAAAGATTTTTTGTCAAATGTGCAAACAGTGTGTGATGTAGAAAACAGAACAAAGAATGAACTTAAGCTTGTTGCTCAACAATTGGGAATTGCAGTTCACTCTCATCATTCTAAAGATCAAATTGTTGGCATGATTAATAAAAGCTTGTTTAATGTAACTCCTCCAAATGAGCAAACGCAGATTGAAATAGCTAAGTTACAGCTAGCCCTGCAGGAGGCTCGTGTTAAGGAGGCTGAATTTCAGGCACGTGCTAAGGAGGCTGAGTCTCAGGCTAAGGAGGCGTTGTCTCAGGCACATGCTAAGGAGGCTGAGTCTCAGGCTCGTATTCAGGAGGCACAGATACAGGCTCAGGCACAAATTGAACTTGCTAGGATTCAGGCAGACCATGAGTATCGCATGAAACAAGGTGGAACTGGATCATCTAGCTCTGATGATTTTGATGTGGCTAAAAATGTTAAACTTGTCCCTCCTTTTAATGAATCTGATTTAACAAAGTATTTTCAGTTGTTTGAGAGGGTAGCTGCAGGTTTTAATTGGCCAAAAAAGTATTGGCCAGTACTCCTTCAAACTGTTCTCACCGGTAAAGCTCAAGTAACTTATGCATCTTTGCCTCAGGATCAGTCTGATAATTATGATGTAGTTAAGAGCTTGATTCTTAAGGCCTATGAGCTTGTTCCTGAAGCCTATAGAGTAAAATTTAGGAAAACTTATAAGCAAGATAAGCAATCCCATGTTGAGTATGCAAAAATCAAAGATCTGTTAGAGCAGTGGTTAAATTCCAAGAATGTGGATTCTGATTTCGGTAAATTTAAGCAGATGATTTTGCTGGAGGACTTCAAAAGGTGTATAAATAAAGATGTAAGCCTATATCTTGATGAGAAAAGAATAGATAATATGTCTGATGCTGCAGTTTTAGCTGATGAATATGTTCTCACTCACAAGAGATATTCTAGAGAAAGAAGGAAAGCTGAGAGTAAGTATGTTGCCTCTACTCAGAGTACAGGTAACAGGAAAGAGAATAAAGATGATGTTTCTCAGGAAGTAAATACCAGCTTCACCTCTAGATTTCAGAAAAGTAAATGTACTTATTGTAGTAAGCTTGGTCATACTACGGAGAAATGTTTCAGGAGACAGCGTGATGTGAACAAAAAGGAGTCTTTAAATATTCAGTCAATTGGTCTAGTGTCCACCCTTGAGAGTTCCCAAAATTCCTTAACTGAGTTAACTGAACCTGCTTTGAGGGGTAAATTAAATTCTCATGATGGAGCTCCTCTTTTGAGCAGTAACGTGGGTGACACTCTCAAGAGTTCATGTGCTAATTTCCTGTCTGATGGTTTTGTCAGTCCTCTGGACAGTAATGACAGGAAATCAGTTAAAATATATCGTGATACAGGTGCTTGCCAATCCCTTATGCTGACCAGTGTTCTAGGCTCTAATGTTAATTCCTCTGATGAAACTGTAATCTTACAAGGTGTAGGGAATAATTACTTCTCTGTCCCTCTGTGCAGAGTGAATTTAGAGTCTGGTTTTGTTAATGGTTCCGTTATGGTTGGGTTGGTTGAGACACTCCCAATGTCAGGTGTAACTTTCTTACTTGGAAATGATATTGGTGGAAGTCAAGTGTGTCCAGCTCCTCAGTTGTCTGGTGAGCCAGTGGCTGCGACCCAGGATTGTGATGTCCCTGATGTGTTCTCTGCATGTGCTGTCACTAGGGCTAAGTCTAAAGTTACTGGTGACTTAGAGGATAATGATGATGATGATGTTATCCTAGCTGACACTTTTCTTGCTAATTTGGGCTACTCACCAGATGAGGCAGTACCCCGTAGTGTTGATAATTTGTCTCGTCAAGAGTTGGTTGAGTTGCAGGTTGCTGACCCTGAGTTGAAAGGTCTAGCTAACTCTGCTTGCAGTGAGGAAGAGTCAGCTGGTGCTTCTACTTGTTATTATATAAAGTCAGGAGTACTTATGAGGAAGTGGAGACCCCCAAGAGCATCAGCCGACTGTGAATGGGAGGTTGTACATCAAGTTGTCATCCCTCGTGTTTGTAGGCAGGATATCATTAGAGTGGCTCATGATTCCTGTTTGGCAGGACACCTTGGAGTTAGGAAGACTGTGGCACGCATTTTGAAACACTTCTACTGGCCAGGTATCTTCAGGGATGTTTCCTGGTATTTTAAGTCTTGTCACACCTGTCAAGTTGTGGGGAAGTGTAATCAGACCGAAAAGGTTGCACCTCTAGTTCCCATTCCTCCTTTTGAGGCGCCATTCACCCGTGTGTTGGTGGATATTGTGGGCCCTCTTCCTAAGACTTCTTCAAGATTTTCTTATGTGTTGACCCTGATTGATATGGCTACTCGTTATCCTGAAGCCATTCCACTTAGAAATATCTCAGCAAAGAACGTGGTTAAGGAAATGCTAGGGTTCTTCAGAAAGTTTGGTCTGCCCAAGGAGGTACAGTCAGACCGGGGAAGCAATTTCATGTCAAATGTTTTCGAGCAGTCTCTGAAAGAGTTGGGCATCACCCAGATCACGTCTTCAGCTTACCATCCCCAGAGCCAAGGAGCGTTGGAGAGATATCATCAAACACTCAAATCGATGCTCAAGAAATACTGTTTGGAACATCAGAAAGACTGGGATAAAGGTCTTCCATTCGTTGTGTTTGCCGCAAGAGAATCTCCAAATGAATCATTGGGCTTCTCACCTTTTGAACTACTGTTTGGCCATGAAGTAAGAGGACCCCTTAAGCTACTCAAGGAATGCTGGCTGTCGGAGGAAGATGACGTCAACCTGCTGGAGTATGTGATGAAGTTCAAAGAACGGCTGTCCACTGCTTTACAGCTGGCGAGAGAGAATTTAGGAGCTGCTCAGGAGAAGATGAAGACTTGGTATGAAAAGAAGTCCAGGTTACGCCACTTTCAGCCAGGAGATCAGGTTTTGATTCTGCTACCGGTGCATGGGCAACCTCTTCAAGCCAAGTTTAGTGGTCCTTATTTCGTGGAGAAGAAACTCAGTGATGTCAACTATGTCATCGCCACACCAGATCGTAGAAAGAACAAGCAACTTTGTCACATCAACATGCTAAAGTTATATCACAGGCGGGACGAAAATAACCCAGTCTGCACTGTAGCTGTTCCACCCGAGTCTGCAAGTGAAGTTCTCCCATGCAGCATGAGCCTGAGTGATAGTTTGGGGAAGAATCCTGATATCATGAATGATCTCCAGACTAAGCTTTCTCATCTACCTCCCGAGGAAAGGCAGGAGTTTTCGGCATTACTGCAGGAGTACCCGCAAGTGTTCCGTGCTACTCCAGGAAGAACCACTGTGTTGATGCATGATGTCGATGTTGGAGATGCAAAGCCAATTAAACTGCCTCCTTACCGTGTGAACCCAGTGAAAGTTCCTCTCATCCAGAAGGAGCTTGGCTACCTGTTGGACCACAAGATGATTGAGCCCTGTCAGAGCGAGTGGAGTTCTCCTGTCACTCTAGTCCCTAAGCCAGGTGGGTCACAGCGGCTTTGCATTGACTATAGACGTGTTAATCAGATAACCAAAGCAGACACTTACCCTCTCCCTCGTGTGGAAGATTGCATAGACAAGATCGGAAAGGCTAGGTACATAAGTAAGTTTGATTTGTTAAAGGGATACTGGCAAGTACCTATGACTGAATGTGCTAGGGAGATCTCATGTTTTGTAACACTAGGAAAGACTTTTGCATGTTCTGTAGTGCCATATGGTATGAAGAATGCACCAGCCACATTTCAGAAGCTCATGAATGTTGTAACAGAGGGTTTGGCAGGGTGTGTTGTTTATACTGATGATGTATTAATCTTCAGTGACAACTGGAAAGATCACCTATGCCATGTCAGTAAATTTCTTGAGCGTTTGGTTCAGGCTAATCTTGTAGCTAATTTATCAAAGTGTGAGTTTGGTCAAGCTAAAGTTCAGAACCTTGGGTACGTAATTGGTGATGGACACGTTGCACCACCAGGAGCTAAGGTTCAGGTTATAAGTGATCTTCCCAGACCTAAAAGTAGGAAAGAGCTACAAAGATTTTTGGGAATGGTAGGTTATTACAGGAGATTTGTTCTTAACTTTTCAATTCTTGTATCACCACTTACAGACCTACTGAAAAAGGGAGTTAAATTTGTCTGGACCGATAACTGTGAATCCTCTTTCCGCAAACTTAAAGCTATCCTATTAAGTTAGCCAGTGCTCGCTACTCCAAATTTTGCTAAGCCTTTTAAGATGGCTGTTGATGCAAGTGATACAGGAGCTGGGGCTGTTTTGCTGCAAGAGGATGATCAGGGTATTGAACACCCTGTATCTTATTACAGTAAGAAGTTCACTCCACCTCAAAAGAACTACTCAACTATTGAGAAAGAGCTTTTGGCCTTGATTTTGGGTTTACAGCATTTTTCATTTTATTTGTGTTCTGGTTTTGACCCCATAGTCATTTATACCGATCATAACCCACTGAAATTCCTTAGTAAGTTTAAAGATAAAAATCAGAGATTGACAAGATGGAGTCTACTTCTTCAGGAGTATTCATTAGACATACAACATGTCAAGGGGAAAGAAAATGTTATTGTAGATTGCTTATCTAGACTTTAGACAGATTGTTTTAGAGTAATAAGAAATTTCCTTTGTAAATTTCTTTTTCTTTGTGGGGAGGTGTTACATAGCCTATGATTTCATCATCCTTTGTGTAATTCTAACGTACAGTATGCTGCATGTTTGATCACGAGCATGTTCTACCTCACTCCCCCGTCCTCCCTTATAGTAGAGTAAGTCGTTCTTTCTGTTGTTCAGAGCAGGATTGTCAACTCTTTGTCCCCTCTGGCTTCATTTGCGCGTCCTTCTTACAAGGTGTATCAAGCTCTGCCGGCCGCTATATAATGAGCTCAGTCTCTGCATTATTGCCACTTAGATCTACTCCTCATTTTGTTTACATCTCTGTCCTCCCCTGTACAGTTGTTATTATTGTGAGTGCTCAGGAAGTCTCCAACCATCTAGCAGCTGCGTAATTTGAGTATAACTGTTATTGCATTTTTTCTTGTACTGTGTAGCGTAAGGTGTTTATTCTTAGGCCTGGTGGGGTTTTTGTGATTCATGTGTTTTGGGTGTCAGCCCTTATTAATAATATTTTGTATCTGTAATAATATATCTTGCATTCACTGAGTATTATCTGGTATTGTCATTTAATCAGGGCTGACTTAGATAAATTTACTCATGCTAATTTCGTGTTAATAGAGGCTATTGCAGTTAACCATTTATTTAACCTGTTTTTTGCCATTACATTATCCTTATGAGTCCTGAATGTTTTGTTGTTAGTTTGAGCATTAAACTTTAACTTGTAATTTTACCTAACTCTTTTGTTTTGAACCTGGAACTTTACGGGACAGTAGTGATTATTAGTATTCTCACTTAAAGTGTACATTATCTTTGTCTGTTCCGTAACAAGTGTTACCTCTTCGGACAGTGAGAAGGTCCGAAGATAGACCACCATAGTCCAGATCATTTAAGCCGTACTAGACCAGCCTACATAGCTGCTTGCATTTTACATAAAGGAAAACAACAACAATTTAAGAACGCGTTCCTCTCATACTCTGGTGTCTGATGATGTGGGTTAAAATTTCCGGCCACCTTCGGAATTCGAATGCAGGTCAGTCATCATCACACGTCAGGGGTGTGCTGCAATTATGTCAGCATTTTATATATAACTGGTACTGTCAGTGGGAGGAAATATGAAAATTACCTTTACTGGTAGCAATGGAACTTTAACAAACAATGGTTCTTAAATTCACTGCGGAATAATACTGGAAATCAATAAAAAGATTGTGTGTACAAGCGATTCATAACGAGGACTAAGTATCCACTTACGTTAGTATGACTCCACTTTTTACTTTAACAGTTTTGGTACGTTTATATAATATTTTGAGAAGCGTACTTGCCTAGGAAGATTAAATCGTGATGTTGAGTCACTGCTCACCTTAAGTACACTTATGCTTGCAACGCAACACGTGATGCAATGAGCTGGTGGTAATCGGCATGCAGCACCGACACGCTCCTTGCCTCGCCATGTGATGCAATGACGTGATGGTATGCAGCACCGACACGCTCCTTGCCTCGCCATGTGATGCAATGACGTGATGATATGCAGCACCGACACGCTCCTTGCCTCGCCATGTGATGCAATGACGTGATGGTATGCAGCACCGACACGCTCCTTGCCTCGCCATGTGATGCAATGACGTGATGGTATGCAGCACCGACACGCTCCTTGCCTCGCCCCGTCTGACTCCTCAAGGTGCTTTGGCCAGGGAAAATATCAGGCAAAATTGCGAGTGTTGAGTTAAAGGTGATAACTTGGTGAAGCAGCGGATGTTGTGCCCGTCTGTCCCCGCCCGTGTGTCACCTGGCTCTGTGTACTTACCTGAGCTGCCAACACCAGGTATTACTAACTGTGGGTCGTATTGTACGTGGCATAGGAAGCTGCCAACACCAGGTATTACTAACTGTGGGTCGTATTGTAAGTGGCATAGGAAGCTGCCAACACCAGGTATTAGTATCTGTGGGTCGTATTGTAAGTGGCATAGGAAGCTGCCAACACCAGGTATTACTAACTGTGGGTCGTATTATAAGTGGCACAGCAGGCTGTGTAGCACCTTTTCCTCAGCGATTTATTCAGCACATATTTACAACACAACATCCTCTTGTGCGTTACTGATGCAAACTTTCCCGATATTAAAACGATATTATTTGACAGAACGAGATGCAAAACAATCACTTAGGAAGAGGTGCTACGAGCCTCACATACCGACCAGTATACCTGTACGGTCATATCGCCTCATGTGTCACTACCCATCTGTCCTTTAACATATGTTGATGAGCATACGGCACCAAGACACACCGGCCAGACACACCAACCCCTGACATACTAAAACTGACGGAGGTGGAGGTGACGAGAGGTGGAGAGGTGAAGGAGAATGTAATGAGGGAGATGAGAGGGATAGGGACAGAAATGACTGAGAGAGACGAAAGGAAAGTGGAATAGGTGAGGGAATGGTGAAGGCAAAACGAGAGATACTACAGGGAGAGAGAAAGAACGAGGAAGAGAAAAGTGAAAGACAAAAATGGGAGATAAGAGAGAGCGAAGGGGTGAAGGAACAGAAAGGGAGAGAATAAGGAGCAGGTGAAGAGGAAAAGAAATTACAATGAAAAGGTAGGGGAAGGAATGAGGAAATGGGATGTAGACGGGACGAAAAGCATCTTTTTTTTTTTCTTTTCTTTTTTTTAATGCGAGGAAGAAGGAACCAAAGGCCATGAGCCCGCAGTAACAGTTCCCTCCAAGAGAAAAACAAAATACAATAGAGAGCCAAATTCAAGATCCGATCATTTTGAGATGCCTGGACACACTGCGTTTGAAAGACTGGAGATCATAGGCAGCAGAAAATACAGACAGAGGGAGACAGTTCCAGAGCTGACCTGTTGCATAAATGAAAGACTGGGAGTAACGGTTAACTCTTGCATTAGAGAGTTGGACAGAAAAGGGATGAGAGTTTGCTGCCAGACGGGTGCTACGCGCCCGTCGTAGAGGTGGAGGAATGCAAGCAGACAGTTCAGAGGAGCAGTGACCATTAAAGTAGCGATAGAAAAGAGATAAAGATGCAACAGTGCGGCGAAGAGACAGAGGTTGAAGGGAGTCAGTAAGAGGAGAAGAGTTAATGAGACGAAAAGCCTTTGACTCCACCCTATTGAGAAGAGCTGTATGTGGGGAGCCTCCCCACACATGAGAGTTGTACTCCACACAGGGGCGGATAAAACCCCTGTACAGAGTCAACAATTGTGCAGGGGTAAAGAAAGAGCGGAGTCGGCTTATTATGAAAGTGAGTTAGTTAATACCAATGTAATATTAATACCAGTATAGTAATTATAACTCCAATTTAGCATTCTTATGCTTATTAAGTCTACTAGTAGGTAAGTCAAATTTTCTTTTCTACTTAATAGGCTACATTTCACATCTTTCACAAACCAGGTAGCTCCCTCCCCAACCCCACCCTTGTATGAAACGAGGAGTAAATAACCATGAAAGACTGCAACCTTCATCCTTCCGTCGTTACCTCTTTCCGACTTTTCTGCCGGTGTGCCGCTTGCAAAAGGCTGTAATAAATGCAATTTTGTCAGCAACAGAAGGCAGATATAGCGCTAGGTGACTGTTTCCGTGCACATTAACGTGGTAATAACATCAATGAAAATGAGCGAAAACGTGATTTATTTCCGTGTGAAAACAAAAACTATTAGAGAAGATAACAGGAGTACTGTTTGTGCGGCTGAGGAACGATTCCCCAACCACACAATATTATACAATGTTTTTGAAATGTAATATAAGTTTTACTGTATGGTCGTTCCGTGTTGGCAGTATCAGGTGTGGGGGAATGATGGCGGCTGATATTGCACCAACACCTGTTATCTGGAAACTTGTTGAGGACAGAGGATGCTTGACCCAAGTTTGGTGCTACGATCACATGACGTAAGCCCTCACATTATATTATTTGCTCTCTCTCTCTCTCTGATTCACTTTTCGTTGACAAATTGGAGAAAGAAACACCGATGTGGGACTTAGTGTGTAGTGACGTTTCGCCTCATGGCTTCCTCAGAATACAATTGCTGCGACTGTATTCTGAGCAAGCCATGAGGCGAAACGTCAATACACACTAAGTCCCACATCGGTGTTTCATTCTCGTGTGTGTGTGTGTGTGTGTGTGTGTGTGTGTGTGTGTGTGTGTGTGTGTGTGTGTGTGTGTGTGTGTGTGTATGTGTGTGTGTGTGTGTGTGTGTGTGTGTGTGTGTGTGTGTGTGTGTGTGTGTGTGTGTGTGTGTGAGAGAGAGAGAGAGAGAGAGAGAGAGAGAGAGAGAGAGAGAGAGAGAGAGAGAGAGAGAGGGAGAGCAACGAGAAAACAAGTCACATCCCAACTGAACACAATGAACAAAAAATGAGAGTAAAACTATGGTAAGTGTATGAGGGAGTGACTCTGAGAGTAAGAAAGTGAGTTTGTAGGTGTGTAAGCCAGTGACAGTGAGTGTGAGAGAGTATTTTGGCATAAGAAAGTTCCTGAGAGAATGTGAGTGTGAATGGACACCAATATGAGACCATGTGTGTGAGTGGGTGAATGAGTGTGTGAATAAGTGCTAATGCGAGACAATGTGAGTGGGTGAATGCACGTAAACAGTGTGAGTAGGTGAATGTCTGTGAATGAATGCTAATGTTAGAGGGTGAGTCGGTGAATGAGTGTGTGAAATACTGCCAGTGCGAAACAATGTGACAGCGAATGTGAGAACGACTGAGTCTGGAATTATGTATATATTGTGTGTGTGATATTTATGTGTGTTGTCAGAAGATGGTGGTCAGCCCACGGGGGACACAAGAACACATCCATTTCTCACGGACACAGATTTTTCAAAAACAGTTACGTGCCAAATTTCATTGCGATCTTCCCAGCTGTGTAGGACCTGATGGCACACAGACACACATTCTGAATCCTTATATGGTATGGGGGACGACTCGAGACAATAGTACCACTCTTCTTACTTCATTGACAAGACTGATCAAGGAAATATAATTAATTTTCGGTAACCAAATATACCGCATAATCATCAGCGTTTTCCCGTTTCCACTGTCGTTCAGGTGTGCGTTGGAAAGCTGACTCCAGCAAAGTTTTCATCAGCGAATTGTCTTGGAGCCTCATTCTCTTCTAAGGTTTCTGCACCTCCTCCTTAGCAGTATTTTGTACATCATGCCTCTGTGGTGCCTTTCTCTGCTATTTTCATGGTTAGTATCCCTCGACTACGAGGACGTTCATTTCCTTATCATTCGTGGCATCTCCAGACAATTTCATTTAATTCAGGTGGAGAATTTGAAACACGAAGGCGCTAGATATATTCTAAATATGCCACTTCAATACTTATCTCGAAGAAGATCGCTTAATAAAATCGTCGTGATAGTGTGATAAATAAGAAAAAAAAAGGCAAGATAATGAATGAGATAATATGGATATATTTGGCACTGTTAACACGCCAGGTTATACAGAAACACACCGAAAGGGAAGAGGTATATGATAAATATAATAACCCAAAGAGTGGAAGCGCTGACTATTCTTGCCGACAAATAACAAAGGTTCACTCTTGTACGCTTCATCCTTTCTCTTTCCCAATTCTGCAAGCGCCATCCACTGTGTGATTTGTTTCACTGAATACATAATTAATTTCTGCTTTCAGATTCGTGCACGTCAGAGCCTAAATAACATTTCAAAGCTTCAAGTCCTCCATCCCTCCCTTCCACAATTTCATCATACACTCCAGCTTCTCTGGGTGTGAATCTGAATTCCCTCACCTAAAGTCAATCATTTCATACACGAGCAGTTTCCTCTCAAATGTTTTACCCTTGCTGACACAGCCACATCAACTCTCGTGTGTGTGTGTGTGTGTGTGTGTGTGTGTGTGTGTGTGTGTGTGTGTGTGTGTGTGTGTGTGTGTGTGTGTGTGTGTGTGTGTGTGTGTGTGTGTGTGTGTGTGTGTGTGTGTGTGTGTGTGTGTGTGTGTGTGTGTGTGTGTGTGTGTGTGTGTGTGCGTGCGTGCGTGCGCGCGTGCGTGCGTGCGTGCGTGTGTGTGTGTGTGTGTGTGTGTGTGTTGCCAACCTACACTTGTACTGTTGTTTCCTCAATCCCTTCAGTACGATGACACTTTTACTTCATTCGGGTTCTCTTAGTGTGCGTCCACACTTGCCCTTAACAGTCCTTTGGTTTTCACAGCCAGCCTAATAAAACCCGTGACTGTGTGTACCCGCCTTGGTTGCAGTACCAGTGCAGCCAGCGTCAGTCTCCTGTGGTTTATTACCCACTAAATACTAATCTCAAACACATGTATTAATCTCAAATGGACGGGGCAACTCTTTTATTCCATTTCAGCCACGGCCGGACGATTTTATTCAGTTGAGTTAATCACAAGAGACATTGTTAATACCTGTACCATTAACCTTCTCATTGTCGGATCAACTCTAGCATTATACTCCACTAGTGCCACATGATTTTACTGATATTAGTGAGTCACACAGTCATAGTGTCAAACGACTACACAAAATAATACACGTTTATCTAGCGTAATTTAGGGTCATTTAGTGTCAGGTTTTAAGGTACAAGAAAAAAAAAAGGTGATGTTATGTAAGCAGAGGGAACGCCAGGGAGGGAAGAAAGAAGCTGAGGGGGAGTTAGAATGAGAAGTTATGAGCATCCTGGAGTGGCAAGGAGTGTGAGAGAACGATGGTGAGGTGAGTGAAGTGAAGGTACTGGGAGCTACAGCAGGTGGGGCGATGGGAAGGCAGAGAAGAGGAGAGAGAGAGAGAGAGAGAGAGAGAATGTGTACTAAAGAGGGTGAAAACACACGAGAGGGAAAGAGGAAGGATGTATGCGGTCAGGCGAGAAAAGAAATTAAATAGAGACACCAGAGCCATAAAACGGTGTGACACAAGACAGAATATGACAACAGCCAGAGATACAGAATGGTGTGAAAGTAGAAGACATAGAAAGATGAGTGTGTGAGGTGACAGAAAATGAAGAATGTGTGAGGAACTGGCAGTAAGATGAGTGTGTGAGAAAGAAGAGAGAGAGAGAACACGACATGTAAGCAGAACGAAACCAAAGGATGTGTGAGCTGAAGATGGAATAAGACAGAGAACATTGAGTGCGTATGTGTAATTCACCGGGTCGGTCAGGATCACGTGATGGTTTTGTGATCATCGGCATTTTACCCTCCCGGAAGAGAGCTGAGAGCTCATATAGTCCGATCTAAGGGCAAAGCCTTGACCTTCACACACGCACACACCCATCCTCTTGCTCAAGGAGGACAGTGACCACCCGCTTTGTCAGTGAAACTTTTTCGCATCCCGAGCAAGGCGCGAACCCCCGTCTTAGCAGATGCTAGGCGAGAGCGTTACCACTGCACCAGCGAGCGGTGTGTGTGTGTGTGTGTGTGTGTGTGTGTGTGTGTGTGTGTGTGTGTGTGTGTGTGTGTGTGTTTCTTTAATAAAACTACATGAGCGTCAGTAAGTAATACACTGTAGTAACTACCATTATCAGTGACAGCAGCACAAAGTAAGTAGTAAGGATTCGAATGTGAGACTTAAAAACAAAAATTGGTTTCTATTATATCTGTTAAGGCACTGAACTACAGCAATGAATCCTGGATGACGCTGGAGATACTACATCGAGAGAGAGAGAGAGAGCTGTAGGAATAAATATAGTTGCTGTAAATAGTTTCCGTAACTTATGTCGAAACTGTGGGTCAAATATCAAAGGCACAAGGTGGAGGTAAATGTCAGAGGCACAAGGCAAAGGCGTATGTTTGGCCTTTAACGACTGCTGGTTGCGGGTTTGACACACACACAGAGCTCCATCCCCCCCCTCATTTTTTTTTTTTTTTTTTTTAGTTCTTCCCATCTCTTCAGTATTCTGATCAGTTAACGAAAGAGTTCTGGAACTGCAAGGTCTAGATACAGCCTTTGTTCACTTCATCTCTACAATATGCCTTTCCTATGATGAAGAAAAAGAGGAGAAAAGAATAGCCCTGTTAAAAAAAAAAAAACTGAGGAAACCAAGTGTCAGTAAGGGTAATAACATGATAACAGGCGCCTGTATGTTATTACCGACAACATATGACGAGTTTATTCAAGAGGGAGAGTGGATTAATCTGCCAATTAAACAAATAGCCTAAATAAAATACAGATGAAACAAAAAATGTGATATCCGGGAGCCTGAATATCCCAGTTACCGTCAATAAATCTTGTGGCGTTATATATCAGGTTGCAGGAAAAATTACATGCAACACATATATTTAATTTTGGGTCTGGGTGTGGCGGAGCGGGAGGAGTTTTATTAACGTATTTTGAGGGCAACTGTTGGGAATAATAATTTCAGTTCGACGAGGCCTTGTTTGGGTATATTCTTGTTGCCATCAGACGATTTTAGTCATCTGGGTAGAGACAAGTGACCTGTATGGGTAAAGAAGAGCCTTGGTTTGTTTCTTCATAATAGGCAGCTTTGAAAATTCTAAACTTGCCCGCCGAATAAAAGTGTTTGGCAGTACCGAGAATGACCTGCAGGGACATTATGGAACTGAAATGATTAGAATTATATATATAAAGGTAATCATATCACTTATCTGTTTTATATTTGCTATCACAAACGACTTTATTCAGGAAGGAAGCACCGCAGTGAATGAGCTGTGTAACTTTACTGCTTCTACTGACATCATCATCATCATCACCATCATCATCATTACTTATTTATTTAAATGTGTGGGAGATATTTGTGTTACAAAGTATAAATCTAAAACTCTCATACTTTTACACTGCATAGATATATATTATTTTAAGTAAATACATTTTTTAATGGACATTGCGAATATGATTACGATTCTAAAAACAGGTTTATATGATTCTACTGTTGCAAGATAATTTCACTGCATTGTTATAAACAGGATTGGCATTAACTGATTTAATCATGTGATTAAATAATTCACTTTTTTGCTTTAAAAAAATCATTTTTTAATTTTTTATCTAAAAGTTAACAATAATAAAATCTGGAGGTTTTATAAAAGTTGTGTATAACTCTGTGTTGGCATTCATTTATTCAGATACTTTAAGTTAGCAGATTTTGGAGAATGGTGCCATTAGAAATTGATAAATTGTATGACAAAAAATATTTGTACATTTGTGTAACTAATTATTGAAATTATTTACACATCTGAAATAATGAGCCACAAATCAAAAACCAAAGCCATAAGACTAGGTAGGCTGTGCTTGGTCACTTAAAGCCATGTCTTAATAATATCAGCTTAAGATTTTTCTGTGTGGTAAAATAATCAGCTTTGGAATATGCTGTCTTGATTACCACTGGGATCTCAGCCTTAACCAGTAGTGTACAGACAGGACCTGAACAGGTATGCATCTGGATTCTGGCCAGTGGTTTTTAGCTTGAACCATAAGTGGACTGACAGGACATGAAGTTAACAGTAGTCAGCATACTGCTTTTGAAATATTAGCTATATAATAAACAGAAAAACCAAGTAAATAAAAAATCAAATAAATCGAATAATTATTTTTTTTCATTTTTTGGATTAAAAAAAAATAAAAATAAAAAATCACCAACCCTGTTATAGAGCAGCAATGTTGAATTGCACATGGATGTTGTTCATGACAATAGAATTCAGCATAGATCAGGAATGGAATGGAAGGTTAAAGTAAAATCATCAGGAACAGGAATTTATCTGTCAAAAAAAAAAAAAAAAAAAAAAAAAAAAAGTACAGTATATACTCAGTGTTTCCGTTTAACGTGCAGGTCGCAGACTTATAGTGTAAGAAAAGTCCTTCGCATAGAAATTGGCGGTATTCAGACAGGAATTAAATTACCATGTTACGTGTTACATGGAGATTAAATAAAAAAAGACATCTTGGATGAAAGAATACAAGTAAACATTGCACATAAACACCACAGCTTAAAAGTGCGTTTGTCGACAACCGCGTACCTGAGTCGTGCCGGCGTAACCGTAAGCCGGCATAACTGCCGTGACTGCAGTGGCGACGGCCTGTGACTTTCCTGGTAGTGTAGTGGCCAGAACCCCCCATTGGGAGTGACTCTCTTGACACTCACCAAGTTTCGATCCCTAACACATGGTTGTACATTATTTATCTATTTAGCAAATATACTAAACTACGGCAGCCTAGTTTCGGGCCCTTATACATGGAAGGGGGCAATATGGGATTGGCCGCCGTCGTTTTATCTAAGTAGCAACAGATTAACCCATTAGTTCAGTGCCCAATTATGGCCACTACAGGTGCTGTTGGGCAATAATTATATTTTTTCTGATAAATATTGTCATGCACGGACCTACTCACAACAGTTAAGGTCCATCTTTCATTTCAGGTCCAGTAAGGTCAGTCTGGATTCATAAAGTCCAGTTCAGGGTCCTTTAGGTCCAGTTAGCCTCTTTCAGGGTATTTACTGAGCTCCTTCACAACCATCTCGCCCAGTGACATCATTTCAGCTTGATTCAGAACCAAAGTGGTCCATGAGAATCAGTTAAACGCAAACACACTGTCTTCCTTAACCAACCTTGTGCAGTAGATAGGCATTAATTCTCTCTCTCTCTCTCTCTCTCTCTCTCTCTCTCTAACTTGCCTTACCATCACTCACTCACACTCTATCTTCGTTTCGTTTTCGTTTTTAACGGCTCCAACATGCTTGCATGTGTCGGCCTTGGTCACCTAATGGCGGCTCTCCACGCTGCACGATCCATTGCAGCCTCCCTGTTCAGTCCCTTAACCCTAAGGTCACACTTAATGACCTCGTCCCATGTCTTTCTCGGTCTACCCCTCATAACCCCACCCCCAATATTAACACTTCTCACCTTCCTCACCCAATTATCATCCCCCATCCTCTCCACATGTCCAAACCACCTCAATCTACCTCTCCTCATCACAATACCAATACACTCCAGTCCCATCCTACCTCTCAACTCTTCCATTGTAAACCCAGCCCCTCCAGGCCTTGGACGCAGGGATGCACTGCACATCCACCTAATCATTGTCATTTCTGTACGTCTGAGCCGGCGAATATCTTCCTCCTTCACTGCCCAGGTCTCACTGCCATACAGCATTACACTCCTAACACATGCTGCATACAAAGACCCCTTAGCACGTAGGGAGAGCCCTCTCAATGTCAGGAGAGGCAAGAGCTCCCTGAACTTCTTCCAACCACTTCTCACCCTAGCCACAGAGCTAGCTCCAGCCCCACCTCCAGCACACAACATGTCTCCCAAATAACAAAACTCTTCCACACACTCAAGAGGTTCACCTCACACCAATAACCTGTACACCGGCTTCCCTCCCTGCCTGCCTCTCCACCCTCAATCCCCCTCAGTTTTTCTCTCCCATCACGGTTCTGCCTATCCTCCTCCTGCCGTCCGCCCTGCCTGCCGGCCTACCACGGGGCTGGTGGGCAGGTGGTGCTGGGGATATAAAACTGGGCAATTACCCGAGAGTGGTGGAGCCGGCGGGGTGACAAAATGTTCTTTACTAGAAAACTTTCACTCGAATATTTCACACCCGTCAGTCACGACACCACCTCCAGCTTAGTGACGATGATGGTGGTGGTGGTGGAGACTGTGGTAGGGATTCTGTGTCGGCATCCTTCTCTCACAATCTTGGGATGCCACCCAGTTACCCTGGTTGTATATCGGTTAACTGTTCTAACAACGATGGGACCAAACAATGTACGTTTCTACTTTTTGCTGCGCAGCAACGCGCTGACGAGGAAACTACATGTGGCAGCGCTGTGCACCCTGGGTAAAGCAACTGCGGCGTCCATCCGGGAACCATAAATCTAATTTCCTTGCACTTCGCCGTAGTAAGGACCCTGGCCGAACCCCGGCGAGGTGCTGTCTACCACAACTGGCCGCCGGCTCCCTATACAATGTATGTGCTATACTCTACATGTGAGACGTTCACACAGCAGTTGCTTACCTGTGGTCGACGGTCTGCAGTCAGACGAACCGGAGTTCAGCAGCAGCAACAACAACAATGACATGCGTCGTGAGACGCCAGGTATATGTGAGTGATGCAGGCTTACCTTTTCTTCTTGGAGAAAGTTCTGGAATAAATCATCGCCAACCGACAACGGCCACCTTCCCAGGGCGTCTTATCCCCACCAAGACCCACCACCCACAATCACCCTACCCGTCCTGCCCACCCCTCTCCACCCACAACAACATACGACCAACAATGCCCATCGTCACTGGATATGCTTACCCCATCCTGCACCCCAAACACATTACACCCATCCCGCCCACTTCTCTCCACCCATCCCATCCAGCAGACGTGTATGCAAGAACTAACTCAGTATAGTACATTCATTAGCATGACCTGATTCGAACAAGTGGATCTGAAGGGACCTAAAGACCCAAACTGTCACAACTCCGAGACCACAGCATCGACAGGCTTGATCTTTTCAACACGTCTGCAAAGACATTGTCTGAGTCGCTGTACTGTGCACTGACCGAAACTGTTCTGATGGACCTGAAGTGAACTGTAAATATTTGAAGGATCAAACGTGACTGAAAACAAGGCCTGAACTGATCTGCTGGGGTTTTAGCAAGAATAGAAGGAACAGCCAACATTTTGTCACTAAACCAAATAATATTCCAAGCCGGTAGCAATATTTTGAATCTCTCTCTCTCTCTCTCTCTCTCTCTCTCTCTCTCTCTCACACACACACACACACACACACACACACACACACACACACACACACACACGTGTACTCCCCATCCTCACACAACATGGATCCCCAGTCGCTTGTGCGGTTAAGACTTCAATACCTTTTCACTAATGTCAAGTTTCCCTTCGATGTCGCAGCAGCAACAACGCAGTAAGTACAAACGTTACTACTCCAGTGTATTGGTGCTCGTTTCTTGACACCGCTGGTTTTTAGTGGGAGTTGGGATGAACATTAGGGTAAAAACAGCGGTGGGAGGTGATGATAGTGATGATAACGATGATGATGAATGATAATGATGATGACGATGATACTGTTGTTGTTGCGATTATTATTATTATTATTATTATTATTATTATTTATTATTATTAGGGTTAGCATCCACAAACAAAGGTAATTAACCCTCCAATGATGAAATAATTCTTAATTATTTTATCAGTGATATCTGCATACGCTTAAAATCAATTAAGGAGCTGGTTCACATTATAAGGGATAAAAAATGAACCAGTAACAGCCTAACGACGACACAAACCTTACACTGTTGCTGCCTCCACACAATGTTATTCAGGTTAGGAGATCCACCAAATAGTGAAGGAGTTAATGTTGGCTGTACCCAACCCCTCCACCTCGAAAAGGGTCTCCTAAGCTGCACAGAATCGTCTTAAATGCCACGAATATCATGAAAAACACGTCACCTTATTCAGACCTTTGAACTGATACTTAAACAACAGGAAAACCGCATGGAGAACCAACGCTGACGTCAGCAAAGAATACAGCCTGAATTTATAATGAACAATAACAAGGGCATTAATGATCTATGTGTTACGTCACAAAAAAGAGTTCTAACCACAACTCGGGCCACGTGATCATGTTCGGAAGGGAATCAAAATCAATCACGCCATGTTGTTATCGTCTGTACATTCCAGCATGAGTGAGTATAAACCACAAACTTATACACTGACTACAGTATTCATCGTTTTACTATCCATTTACTATTGATATTTCTGAAATACAGCTGATACTGAGAAAGGAAGGGACCAAAAAGTGGGTACAGCTCATGAGGGTTGAGGAATGGGTACAGAGGGGAGAGAAAGGAGGGAAGAGAGATGAGGGTAGAGACGGTGGAGTTTTAATGGCGGTGAGGGGAAAGGAAGGGGTTCTGAGAAGAGGGAGAGGGACTTAGAAGGGCAGAATTATAATGCCAGAGATGGGGAAGAAGGAATGATGTTGAGAGGAGACGAGAGGCAGCATCAGTAGACACAGAGGGTAGCTGCAAGTTGTGATCAGCAAAAATATCATACACATTTGGCCTCAATTTTCTGATGCATATCAAGGTCAAGCCGGGGGACACAGACAGCGAGGGGGGCCGAGCGCGACGATTAGGTTATGTTGTTCTGGTGAGCTGATGACCACAGAATGCCAACGTTATACACAAACTTTGCTGACCTTAAGTCGTGTAGAGGATTGCTTGTTTTTACACTTACCTTCTCTCATGCAGCCAACAAACTCTTCATAATCAAAGTATGATTATTTATGTAAACAAAATACGAAAACCAAAAAATCCATGATACCAAACATGTGTAATGGAGATCTCTGTATGCTGTAAACTGGCTGGGATCCTTTATAAACACTGACTCAGTTGAGACGCTGTCGCTCATGTTGCTGATCTTGACAGTTGCCTGATGAGCCGCCAACGCTCATTCGGATCTCATTCCCTATGACAGGTCAAAGTCGCCAGATTTTTCTCCTTTGAACAGTTCTTTTCCCACGAGGGAGTAGCGGGTTGATAATGTGCTTGAATCTACGCATACTAACATCTGTCCTTCGTAAATTACCTTAACATATTATCAGTGTTAGCATACGGAGGCCAGATAGTCATCATGTTGCCTTCTAAAGTACCAACACATCATGCAGCCAATGCTTCACAAGCCTATTAACAAACACAAATTCCATCAGTACCCGCTGTCCACCCACTCCACTCACCATATAGCAAAATACTGAAATGATATGGTATAGGTGACAGAGCAGAAAGCATGTAGTGTGGTGTTGTGGAGAGAATGAAGACACACACAATGAGGCGGTATGGATATGTGGACACAATGATGAGAAACAGGGTGACAAGGACAATGTCTAAGAGTGAGTTTTTGTGAGTAAGGTCCTGCTGGAAAAGAGTGACGAGAAGAGTGTCTGGGAGTTAGGTAATGATCCATAATACAGAGAGAAGGACGTGTTTGGGAGTCAGTGTGACAAGGAAAATATTAAGAGTCAGACAGTACTGGATAACACAGTGACAACACAATGTTTAGGAGTCAAGCAATGCTGGATAACAGGGTGACGGCACAATGTTTGGGAAAACATTACACTGAAGATAAGTACACTAATGAATCAACGTTGTGTGCTCTTATACTTACAGATTTTGTCACAACTACGACATGAGTAGAACACAACTTACCTGAAAAAAATAACGTAACATTAATAACTGGACATCCATTATTTTTATACTTACTACGATAATAACTACTTCAATAATTATTATTCACATGGGTAGCAGCAACATTTGTAAATTATGCAGATACACACCCAATTAACTCGTGACGAACTTCCACTTGCGAAACTGTTCAATTGTCATTACATTTTCAAGAAACGTGGATCCCTAACTGTGACTAAAAAAAAAAAAAAAGAAAAAAAAGAAAGAAAGAAAGAAAGGCCACTGCTCCTCTTGTTAGGGGAGGAAGGAGGGCACATGAGAAAGTGAAATGAGCTTACTTCATAAAATAAGTGTTTGTGCACACTGTGGTTCAACTGAAACTGGTGGTCAAACAGATGATAGTTTTGAGCTATAAGACATTACACCTTAAACTAAATGCACAAATAGGCCTCTGTCCAAGGATGGTAGTTCCTCTGCTAGAAGTTTAAACATGCCTTCCTACTACGGTTGTGGATCCTCTTCCTGTGTCGTCTACTGGAGGACGTTCCATATGCACCAGGGACCTTGTTATGGCCTTATCTTGCAGCAAAGGCTGCGTCCTCTCCTCGGTGTGTTTGGTGACAAACCGGGCATCTTGGAGGACAAGGAAGTTGTGTGGGTGGGTCTGATAACTATGATGATGATGAGTATCTGTGAGTGGTCATGAAATGGCACTGAGGGTAGTATGTGAAATATGGCACTTAAGGCATAAGCTGGATCTGTGGGGAAGGTACATAAGGTGGTAATGTGGGCATAGTATGGCCCTTGCTCTCAGAGTAAGGTGAATGACACTGACATAAAGTATCTGTCAGTCCTAAATGGCTGGCTGACTGGAGTTCCTCTGATGCAACCTTTACTGAAGCAACATGGTTCTCGACGCTCAGTGGACTATAAATATAATCCACGGGCTGTTCTCCTAACCCTGTAAGCCTGACAGTCCCTTCATTTGCCTGACTCGACCTCAATGGGGGTGATGAAAAGGACCCCTTCATATGATAGCACTGATATAGATAACTAGGATGTGGAGCTGCCCAGTCACACAAATGTCCCCTATTCAGCTGTCTCTCTCAAAAGGAGGATGGTGGGCTGCTGGATAAGAACACTAAAGTCTGCAGTCCAATGGGTTCACATTCCAGTAGAACCTGGGACTACAACAATGACTACTGCAGTACAACCATAAAGGGAGAGGAAGTTCAAGCATCATGTGGGTTCTCTGTAATGCTGTTTCCTCGCTGTGGTGGTCTCATTGCTATGGTGGTGTGGTGTTTACTTCAGTATGTCATGTCGTGTTCCATTAGGGTGCGTTCACGCGTGTGCTCGAACAAGCGTTGGCAACATGCAAGCAACACAGTAACGAACACGCTACAAACATGCTGGGAACAGCAGCGTCCAGATCATGTTGGCAACATCATGATGAAGTCTCAGCTGCCTGGTATAGACACACTTATCCCATCGCCTCTGCTGCCAGTGTTCGAAGCTGCACTGAAACATGTTTGCAAACATCTGTCCAAATACTGCTGCATACATGTACCCAAACATGTTGCCAGCTGTGCTGCCAACATAATATGTTCGAAGGCACGTGTGGACGTGCCCTAAAATTCCTCTCAGTCACTTAGGTGAAATTTGATAACTCATATACAAACATGAGACATATGATATCCCACTTATTTGGAAGCTGCCGGACACTCTCACTGGTCAACACTAAGTCCATGGCAAGTATCACGGCGGAGTTTGATGCCAGACAGAAAATAGGAATGCTGCATCTCCCCAAACAGTACCACATCATCCTTTTCATCTCGTTTACGTGTTTGATACAAACGTACAGTCCTTCAATGAAGAAAAACATGTAACCACGGAGACAATGACGCAAGTGAACTGTTTATTTACAGTCAAAGAAACAACCATCTTCGCAGTTTCGTCTGAAGAATATTTATTACTGGTGAAAGACAATGAAAGCTGTATCTCCAGTAGTGCGTGTTTTACATGGTTCGATTTGTCCGCTACGTATCCGCTAAACTTTGCGAAGATATTTATTTCTGTCTGTACATCATCATCATCTGTTGTGAAGAGAATGGACATATATAAAAATTCAGTAACACACCTACTGATACTTTTAAAAAATTAGTGTCTACCTTCCATCTATTTACGAAAACATCTGCATGTACACATAAATACCACCAACCACAGAAGCAAGATTAAAAGGTGCACAGATATTTGTTTCTTACTACTATCATCAATGTAAATAGAGGGAACATAAACATCAGACCAATCAGTGCTGTGGTAAACTTGTGCGGCAACTTTAATATCTGCTGCCAACACGAAGCTCAGTCAAACTCCGTGGCAAACTTTCCAAACTGTCAGCAAGACGTCGTTGTTCCTCGGGCCAGACAACGGACCCCGGGGCGTATACACGGGGGAGGAGGGGGGGTTGTCCTCAAGTGTTTTGCAGGCACCATGGCACCTTCTTTATATTTCATTATGCATATTTACAAGTTATTAATCTCTCTCTCTCTCTGATTTAAAAATGTGTAACGACGTGTAACGTGCAACATCCAAATGTATACAGGTAAGAAAGACGCTAGGGAGCCAGCTAAGCCCAGTAAATAATGGACATGAGAATATCAAACCTAAATTCAAAAGCAGCAGGTACAAAACACCCATCCCTTTACCTTCCACACACCTATACTCCGTCTTATATTGTCTGTCATTAGCGAGAATATCAAACCTTAATTAAAAAGTCACTGATTCTAACCTTTCAGCTGCGCCAGGATTCTCTAAGCAATCATCTGGTAACTGGAAGAATTAAGCACTACAGTTCAGCCATAACAGCTTTATCCCTTCACTTGTCTAAGGATTCTCTAAACTTAATTAAACCTTCTTGTACTAAAAATAATAAATAAAATACCCAAGTTCAACCGTCACTGCTTGAACCCTTTATTTATGTAAGGATTTTCTTAGCTGAATAACATCTCTGGCATTAGAAAGAATGAAGTACCCTAGTTCATCTTTTAGCTGTGCATGTATTATCTAAGCAAGCACCTGTTAGCAGCAAGGATAAAACACTCATTTTTAACAACCGCAGCTTTAACGCTTTAGCTGCGTAAGAATTCACTAAGCTAAATGGGCTAAGATCACCTGGTAATGGCAAGTATAAAGCACCCATGTACAATCAACACAGCTGTAACCCTTCAGATGTGTAAGAATTCTCTCATCTGGTACTGGCAGGATAAAGCACTCGTGTTCAGCCGTCACAGCTTTAATCCTTTCTATGTAGGGATACTCTCAGCTCAATAATACTGTTTAGTATACGCAAAAATTAGATACCTACTGTATATATGCAACATTAGCAGTGGCGGAGTTTAACATTTACTTCAAACCCCATTCCCCTTACTACTGACTTGGGATATGGGCAGATAGAGGAAAAAAAAATGGGGGGAGGGGGACACGGAAGTATGTGTCGAAGAGTCGCCAAAGTAAGGATGGGATAGAGAAGGGTGTGGCGGAGTAAAAAGTATGGTGGAGTGTGATAGAGTGAAACTAGTGTCATACGAGCGGAAAGTGTGCTAACAGAGTGTAATGAGTGGCGCAATGACCGAAGGAGAAAGAGACCGAAATTATCGTGTCAGTGATCATAGTGCGACAGACTGAAAGGAGTGAGGTGGAATGAAGTATGGTAGAAAAACTGACCTGGGATGACAAAAGGACCTGAGTGACAGAGAAAGAGATCTAGTGCAGCAGCGTGCCCTAGCGTGCCACAGAAAGACCTGAATGACACAAAAAGCGATTTATTTTTGCAGAGAAACTTACTTAAGAATAGAGTGAAGTAGAGTAGTGTGGCATGGAAAGTTACCTAGAGTGTCATAAAATGTGACCAAAATTGGATAACACAGTCTATTATGGCAGAGAATGTGGTCTGAATGTGGCGGATAAAGAGGCCTGACTATAACTAGGGTGTTGCAGAGAAAGTGACCCGAGTGTGACACAGAAAGAAACCTCGTGTAAGACACAAAGTTACTTCACTATGACAAGATAACATGGCCGTTATCGCTAAAACCAACGAAGGTCTGTCTCTCTGTCTCTGTCTCTGTCTCTCTCTCTCTCACACACACACACACACACACACACACATTCGCATAATATAATTACATTACTTTAAATGAATAGGAAAATAACCCTATGCCATTATGAGTACGACCTCTATCTACGCCTCAGGTAAAAATATAAACTTCCAGTCGCAAATTCTTACAAACAGACATCCATACATTCACTTATATTATGCCTATACATTCCTTTATCCGGTCAGACAAAACAGATATTATGACTCAGCAACACAGTTATTTGCATCCATTCACATACAACCATTTATTCAGAAGGATTATACGGCGTTGGGAAAATATGTACAAATCCTCTTGTGTATATCTTTTTTTTTTTTTAGCTAAAAACATTTCAATATCCGGGTAACATATTCGTTTTGACATGTCTTGGATGCATATATATATATTATTTTTAAGTTCTTTTTTTTTTTACTGTGAATTTCGGTCATATTGGCCGTGTCGTCAATATACAAACTAGACGTGAGAAAAGTGTAGTTTTCATTCATCCCGCCCCTCTCTCCTCACAACTTCACCTCACCCTCTGATACTCAATTGTGATAATCATACTCAGTCACTACATTACCACTACATCCTGACTACATCGCCACTAACTCCTGACGATTATATTCAGTACTAAGAGGTCCACCAAAATAAATACACAGTTCAAACATTTCTATAGCCATCTGTCAGTATGAGGCATTCTTAGTTAATATGTCCTCAGTTTCTACCGACCATTTTCTTCCATAAAAAAAGAACGTCGCGGTTGAAAGGTTAAAAACAATATTTTTTTTCGCTGCGCTGATGTAACCTTTTATAATATTTATTCTGATACACTAGTGACGATATCATTCATTGGAGATGCTTAAGGCAGTTAAAAAGTTAAGAATAATATAAGCCTCTTCACGCCATGGCAGACTGTAGTCACTGGGCCAACAAAGGAAGAATGTAAATGTCAGATGAGACGTGGTATCCAAGACAGGACAAGGAACTGGGACTCAGGAAGGAAGATGACAGCACCACCAAATACAATTGTCCGAACACACTACCCATGCAATACCCAACAAGGCCCGACCCAGTGTGTAGGGCCAGGGAGGGACCAGGGGGTATAAACCAAGTGCAGGTGGTGTATGTGGCCACCAACGCCTACCGTTACCCAACAGTGTAACTCTTCAAGCGACTGGGGTTGGCAAACAGGGGTCTGTGGGAGCAAAAGGAAGAGGAGAATAACTACCGGTATTACACCAGCAGAACACTTCGTGCATGTTATCCCCCACCGGTAAACTTGCAAAATTCCCAAAGAATAGTCACTGCTCCAGCTAAGTAACCTAACAGTTAAAACTGACCCTGGCGCAAAGATAGGGCTCAGAAAGAACCAACATTCACTATGTCCACACACCATAAGAATGGAAGCACGATGTTGACCATCTGAGCAGGGTGCTGGGTAATACAAGAATGACATCTGAAGCATCCGGCCTACCAACTTACGCTCCCTGCTGGCCATGTGGGTGATAACCATACCCCAGAGGGAAGGGCAGACCACTGCACTGCGTATAGGTTTACTTTGTTTATATTATAACCTAAAGTCACTGGACTGCTGATATCATGACAGAGTTCTTTATACTATCCCTTCCCATGGCTCGTGGAGGAACAGGGAATTGCCGCAGTGCTGTACACCAGATCGTCTGGCACAAAATGAGGAGGAGGGGTTCATACTAAAAAAAAACTGGTAATAATAATTTTGTTTCTGTTACCACACGAGGTATATCAGCATGTGCGGGAGCGAGGCAAGCCCGTCGCTGAAGGCCTGACTCATCCTTAATCACGTTAGGCTACACGACGACATAACTGAATTACCTGCTTCCTCCCTGACACAGTCTCATTTCAAATCAGATGTACTCTAATTACCTCGGAATTTTACTGACGGTCGGAAAAAATGGTAGGAGAGTAGAGGTGAACTGGGAAATAAGGAACAGACTAAGAGAGGCGCTAGAAGAGAATCAGTAGGGAAGCAGAATGAGGAAACCAAGGGGACAAAAGGAAGGGTTTGGGAGGGGTATGGGAGGAAAGAGGAGTTAAGAGAGGAAGGGATACGTGAAGACACTTGCGAAAATTTGGCGCTTTGGGGGGTAATCTAGGATTTTCATACAAATTTAGCACGAAAAAATCTTAGACTTTATATCTAACGCGTTCTGAAGCCAAGTTTAGTGTGAAAGTTTGAACTGATCACCTACAACATAGTGCGTTTTAAAGTTAAGTTTAGCGCTTTTCAAGATTTCTGTTTGGCAACATTGGGTAGAGAGGGAAGGGAAGTGGTGGGGAGGTGGATTGAGAGGGAAACTATGCGCGAAATGGAAGGAAAGAAATAAAGAAGGCAGAGAAGGATGGGGGAAGGGGGCAGTCTCACAGAACAGAGGAGTTCGTTGAACCCCAATACAGGCGCCATCTTCCCTTCATGAATCATTGGGCGAGCGTCGTGCATTCGTTATTTCCGATGTTTCATTACTACAGCTGTCACTCTTAATTATCTGTATTTTCCTACTTCCTTAGTATCATTTCCTTGGTAAAATTGATGCCACAGCTGCTAATACTTTTGTAAATACCAAATTCTGTAGCTCGCTGATGTACTGTCACATCTCCGTATGCCCTAACTGTGATGTGCATATTTTTATCTATCTTTCTATCTACTGCCAGACGCCTCAATACCGAAAGGGGTGGCCACAAACAAACCTCCTCCATGTCGCCTTGTCCAATGTCATTTCACTGCCCTGCTCCCAGCTCACATCCCCCTCTTCACTACATCCCACTATCTCATCCTCGGGCTACCCCTCCTTCTTCCCCCCCCCCCTCCACCTCACTCGCATACACTCTCCTCGTTAGTCTATCGCTCTCCATCCTCTCCACATGGCCAAACCACCTCATTGTATTTCTCCAAAAGCTTCCTATCACATCCACATCCACACCAAAAAGTTCCTTCACTTCGTCATTTGTCAGTCTGTTGCTTCACGTGACCCCACATGCTCCTCTCAAATAACTGATTTCCACTGCTCTTAATCTTGACTTGTGTCCTTCCAACAAGGTACAAGCTTCAGTTCCATTCGTTACGGTTGGCATCACAATATTGTCATGCGGCGATTTTTTTACTTCCATGATCACTTCCCTGTTCCTTATCACTGCTTTCAAGGAACCAGCAACCTTTCTTCCCTGTTGTACCCTTTCAAACACTTCACCCTCTAAACTACCATCCTTACTCATCACACTACCCAAGCACTTAAATGCACTCACATTTTCCATTTCCTCCTCATCCAACCTCACTGTACATTCAGTGACTTCATAACTTTACTCTTCCCTACATTCACCTTTAGATTCCGTTTTTTACACAAACTCCCAAACTCATTCACTGTCTCGCAGTTCCCCTTCGTCTTCACTTAACAATACAGTGTCATTTGCAAACAACAGTACAGGGAGTTTCCAAACATTGCCCTCTCTCATTAGGGCCACTCCAACATCCACTACTCTACCTTGTATCTCTTTGATAACCCCATTCAGGTACAGACTGAACAACCATGGTGACATGACACATCCCAGTTTCAACCCAACCTTCAAATAGAAAAATTCACTCAGTTCACTATTCCCACGCACTGTAGCCTTACCACCTTCATACATACTGTTCATGGCATTCAAGAACATCCCATTCACTCCATATATTCCTAATACTTTCCACATTCCTTGTCTATCCACCCTGTCACAGGCTTTCTGCAAATCAATGAAGGCTGCATACAACTTCATTCCCTTCTCTACAAACTTTTCCACTAAAGACCTAGGTATGAGTATCTGATCTGCGCAACTTCTTCCCTTCCTAAAACCTCCCTGTTCTTCTCCAACTAATTCCTCTGTTATTTCCTTAACTCTGTCAAAAAGTATCCTACCATATAATTTTCCCATTACACTAAGCAGACAAATGTCCCTTCTTTTTCCACTTTTCCTTTGTACAGGAGAATAATTATACTGAACCTGACTTCCAATCCTCCGGGGCTCCACCTTCCTACCAGGCCAATCTGCACATCTTCCATATCCATTCTGCTACTATCTCTCCCCATGCTTCAGCATTTCACCACACACTCCATCAATTCCTTGGACTTTCCCCATTTTGACTTTCTTCATTGCTTCCACAACTTCCATCCTACTGATTTCTTCCTTTCTTCTCATCTCTCTCCTCTGATCCATTCCCCACCCACTTATACGCGCATTACTTTCATTCTCTATGTTCAACAATTCCTTAAAGTGTTCTCTCCATCTGCTCGTTTTTTCTCTTTTCTCCACTAGCATTCTACCATTTATATCTTTCACTCCCCGGCTTACTTCTTTAACACCCTGTCTAACTCTCCTTACCGCTTTCCAAAACGTTTTCTTACATTCCCTCCACTTTGCCCTCAAATTCCTTCCAAATTCCTCATCCGCTCCCCCCTTACTCTATCTTACTAATCTTTTCACCTCTCTCTTCCTCTCTACGTATAACTCTCTCTTCCGTCTCTCAGCTTCCTCCAAGCCCCTGTTTTTCATCCACTCACTGTATGTTTTCTTCTTTTGCGCCACAGCCTGTCTCACCTCTTCATTCCACCATGCTGTTCCTTGCACCCCCTGTCGTCTTCTCTTCACCTCACACACCATCTCACATGTTGCACAGATTTCTTCTGTGAATATCTTACCACTGATTATTTGAGTACGTGATGAGATATATTAATAACAGTATCTAGACTTAGCCTTACTTGCTGTTCATCTTGTTTGTGTATCAAAAGCACCAACATCACACCACATCATACTACATCACATCACATCACAGCACCGCCACCAAGTACACATCCATTTCACCATAGCATCACAAATGTTTATACGTACTAGGCATCATAACACCTTAAATATATAGTTACATCATAACACTAATTACCATAACACCTACCACAAGTACACAGATTTATACAAAACAACTTTCATTTAAACACATCACTTCAACACAAAGTAGGTAATAACAATCTTAAAACATACTAATAATATGCACTCACAACTTGTATTACTTTATCACAAGTACTCAAAAAAAAAAAAAAAACGAACACTAAAGGCTGCTATTCTTACTATTAAGCACTGCACGTGTATATAACATCCCAACCTGTTGCTGATTCCCGGTCTTTGCGTCGTACTTTATTTTTCCATTCTTACCTTCTTTGGGAATTAGCTGGAAATCAGTACATAATATTTCCCATTCCCGGGTGGATGGTACATCTCCAGACTGCAGCGCAACCCATTCCACAGCTTAATATGGAGAGAATGATGAAGAGAAACCATGGGATGTATTTTCTGTGCCAGCAGGTTGCACTGGCTGCTGCTGGCTAAGTCCATGAATTGTAATTTAGGGAGGAAATATAGAACATGAATCTCACATGACACAGCTCGACTGGGGCTCAAGTTACTTTCTGTTTTATGGCGTTGGAAGGGGAGGAGTGGAGAGGGTGAGAGAAAATAGAAGAGAAAGAAAGAAAGAAAAAAGGACATACAGACTAGAAGGAGAAAGGAAAGTACTGTAGTGTGGGGACTACGAGGCGAGAGGAGGGAGTGGCAGACTAGGGGGGAGGGAGAGAGGTAAGGGAGATGTAGTAAGGGAAGAAGGAAGTCAGGGGGACAAAGAGGGGTGGGAAGGCTGGAAAAGAGGAGGAAGCACATAATGGGGAGAACCAGCATAGGAGAGTGGGGGAAAGAGGGGGAAGGATAGTGAGGAGAAAAGAGTGTGTGTGTGTGTGTGTGTGTGTGTGTGTGTGTGTGTGTGTGTGTGTGTGTGTGTGTGTGTGTGTGTGTGTGTGTGTGTTACATAGATACAAAGACCCGTCGGGTTTTGTGGTGTTTAACAACCGCTATATTCTATCACGTCTCTCTCATTTCCTTCTTCCTCCCTTGAGACGATTTGCTTCAGCTTATAAGATATATTCAGCCTGTAGGGTTTAAATACAGCCTCCTGTAACGCCACTGACTACTAAGATGCTCTCCAAATTAGAGCAAAATAGTCTGCACACACCAGTAATGGAATATTACTACAAACTACTGTATCAGTATTGAGCCAGACGCCATAATCCCGTAAGGGGTGGCCATTCGTCTTTTAGTTAGTCGTTTTACGGGGAAGGGCACTAACTCTCCACCAACTCACTTGTTGGCACGAAGGGAACACGTATCGGTTGGTTATATGGTTACCACCCACCGTTGTAAATGGTTTCATGGCTTGCAGGAAATCATTAGGCTTGTCACTCAATGTAAAGCCACCTGACAAGGACAGACGGGTATTAAAAAGTGACAGGAGAGATGGAAGAAATAGGAAGAGAGGAGGGCAGACACAGAAAGAGGATGATAAAGGTGAAGGAAGAAGTAGGTGACACTTCATTAAGTGAATATATGACTGTCGCCACTACATACCACCAAAAATATGGGCAGTGAGTAGGATTCGAACCTACGTGGGAATATCCCATCTGATTTCTAATCAGACGCCTTAACCACTCGGCCATCACTGCAAGCACAAATAGTCATATCTACACACACCAGTTCAACCCCCTTAGGACGATGCCGTGTTTATACGAGTATACTATTAATATTACCACCGATCTATTCTACTTAGAAATTTTCAAACTGGCAGTCTCCTGAAAGCTTTTAACAGATTAGTCCGTGAATGTATCTGTAGTGTAGTCTTACTACCCAATGGATTTAGCTTAGATCAGACCCCTTGTATAGGAAGAGTTAAATGACCTGTGGCCCACTAAACCTCCCTCCTCTTTCCAACTCACTCCCCCCCTCTCTCTCTCTCTCTCTCTCCATATATATATATATATATATATATATATATATATATATATATACACACACAAAAAAAAAAAAAAAAAAATGCAAGAAAGAAAGAACCAAAGGCCAGGGGCTCGCAAGATTGTTCCCTCCGAGAAGAAACAAAAACAAGACAACAGAGAGTCAAATTCAAGATCCGTTCACTTCGAGATGCCTGGACACACTGCGTTTGAATGACTGGACATCATAGACAGCAGGAAATACAGGCAGAGGGAGACAGTTCCAGAGTTGACCTGTTGCATACATAAAGGACTGGGAGTAACGGGTCCAACAATAAGAACCCACCACAGTCGTTCTTGTGATGGGGTTAAGAACAACCTTCAGTCTGCCCCCTTCAGCCAACTAAGCTCTATACAGGTACTTTTTGCTGGCTTTAACTGATTATATTCAGCTTTGGAGAAACAGCTGATGAAAACAGCAACGCCTTAACCACGAGAGATTTCCCAATTGTTGAACAGAATAGCTTGGTTGCAACAATAAGATAAAACAAAACATTCACTGCAGTGTAGGGGCGAGGGGATAATATTCCTAACCACTGCATTAAAAGATGTCTTCCTTTAACTGAACTGAAATCATTTTGCTGTAACAATGATATAATACATGAGACGCCATCGTACTCCGCTGATCAAAAGTTGTAATTCAGAAATGCTGAGACTAATGTGTAAATCTCATTCCAGATTAAAGTTGCTTGCCTCAGTTCCCGAGCTCAGGTTCTCATCAAGATCTTTAAGCATTTTGGAACCAGAATTCAAAATTCTGGTCTTGCTCTTTTTAATCTGGAACTGGGTCGGTTACGTGAGGAGTCGCTCGGCATTAACTGAATACTGCTGGAATTAATCACTGGATCCATGACGAACTGGAGTCCTGGAATTATTATTTTTATCATTATTTTTTTACTAGGACCTTGGAAGGAGTACTGGGAAAGGGTTAGGGAAATACTGATAGAGTTACAGTAGCGGTAACAGAGGTACAATAATATATGTAAAGGAAGAGAAGCACCACATCGCATCGCAAGTAGATGAACAGAAACTGACAGCAACAGAGGCACAGCACAGCACCGACACAAAGACTGCATAGAAACAGAAGCACCGTGATAGGACGAAGCATACACTAACGAACACAGCAGCAGCATACTAACAGAGGCACAGCAAAATCAGCTCAAGAAAAGCAAACACAAGCACTGCACCAGAAGCATGTTAGCTGATACTGAGAAGAGATGCATCAAAGTAACAAAACAAGGAAATATAGGATATTAAGAGATGCACTTCACAGTAAAGTCAGTAAAGCACAGCACGAGAGGCACAGCAACAAAACACGCACACAATATCACAACAACAGCACACAAACAGAAGCGGTACACAGACTCAAGCACAGGGACAAGTGGGTCATTCAGTGTGTTATATCGTGGTTGGCGGGACACATGAGGCTGTATATCTGACGAGACTATAAGCTTGCTCTCTTAACTCACGACCAAGCGCATTACATTACCCAACACTGCAGTGAGCTACGGCATTACACTGTACAGTATTACCTCATATTACAATGTACTGTGCCCAAGTGCAGCCCTGTGTTGGGTTGGAGTGTGCAGATATTCACAGCACATCCCCCAGACTAAACAATACCCTGGCACCACAGCATTACCTGTGGTCATACCACACACTACCCCAAACCACACCACACTGACACACTTAACAATGACCACCACAACACGATGTCACGCCATCATATTTACCTCACCACACCAACATACTACATCACACCACACCAACCCACATCACCACATTAAACCAAAGCACTGGCTTGGACAGTAGCACAAGCTGTACTGGAGACCACAATACCGTACTTACTAAATTTTTAATTTAGCAAACCAACACCACCATCAGGACCACCTCAGAGGAACACGCAGCAATATATAAAACATCATTAGCCTACATCAAGCCACACCTTCACACTACACCACAAAACACCACCTCACACAACAGCAGTAATACACTACATTGCACCTTCACATTACATCACATCACCACCACACAACTGTACATCGACACACCATTCCACGCCATTACACTAAACCACACACCTAACACTACAAAACCAACGCATTACCTCACACTTCACAATACACAAATTCATTACCGTTACCTAATACTATATCATACATCTTACTCAACACAGCCACACGACCTTGATTTTTCCACCACAATATACCACAACGCTTTATCAACACACCATGAACACGAAAACACGAGTAAATTACAATATCAGTTTACACCACAACATACCGCAACACTATATCAACACACCATTAATTCCATAACATGATCTGATTACACTATCAGTTTACAATATACCATAACGCTATATCAACACACCATAAACACCAAACCACGATCAGGTTATATATCAGTTTACACCATCCCACTCTACCACAGCACCCACCACCACTCCAGCACGCCAACCACAACGCCGCACTGCCTTGTTTTGTGGCATAATTTAATGCGACATTACATCAACATGAACCTGCGGTGGCTCCCTGGTTACCTTACCCATCCCGACATGTTGACTGAAAACGAAATTTTTATATTATTCTTGATGCTGTCACGCGATTTTATTCAGCCTGGGGAAGTCTCCAAGTAGTAAAGAAGTCAATGAGTCTAAGCTTTTTTTTTTTTCTTTTCTTACAAGAATAACATTGTTTTAAATACTGTAGAGCGAATTAGCTACAGAAAAAAAAAAAAAAAAAAGGAAATGCTATGTTACTGGAAGGGTTTATATACTTGCAGATATTTAGAGGAGCAGCCAACTACAACAGCAAATAACGAGATAATCGGTGTGTAGTGTGAGAACATAAAGCCTCTTAACCGGTTTACTCGTTTAACTCTGTTATACAACTGAATTACTACATAACCACAAACACAGAAGAAAGTCCTGTGCACACAACAACAGCCTGGTAAGAGAAAGGATATACCGTAGTTATGGCATTAAATCTATCAGCTCGGGCAACTGAAAATTAATAAACTGATACGAACAAGGATGTGACCCCAAGGCCTGTATTCTAGTCAGTACTGACAGCTTTCCAATTCATCTTCCTTAGGAACTTATTTCTGGATATCTCTCGCAAATACTATCTTTTATTCTAATTTTGCAAACCACGTCGATATTACTTCATTACAAAACGACGCCCTTTACTTCTCTTATATTCTTGCCAACACCAGATAATTCCAAGAAACCCTTCTCGTGCTGAAGGGGTTAATGAAGTGTGTATCTATCTGCTCCAGTGTGAAGTATCTCCCAGTCGTAGCAACACTGCCTGGCGGTACAACAACAAGTATAAAAAGGTGTCAGAACGTGTGTAAAGCCCACCAGACTACTGTACGGCCCCCAGTGACCACCACAGCCTTACTGATACATGGCTAACACCAATTTGTGACCAGATATACTTTAAATGACAGTTTTATTCGTTATGGAATTTATGGATGCGATTTACGGTAAGTGACATCACTTTTCACGCCTCTAATCTCACCACAACCTTTGCATCCATGAAAACACTTGATAATTATTGACCAGATTTTTTATCCCTTTACTACGAGGCTCTTTTCAAGCTAAATAAAAGTGGCTGGCTATAGCAGGAATAAATCAATAAACATTTAAAGCTTTTTGGATTACTGTTTCCAGCCACTTCACTATGAAAAGTCATCCCTAAGCCTAATATACCGTTAAGTTTTTGGTGGTGGTAAAAAAATATATATATGTAAAAAGGCGACATCCTTGAGAAGGGCAAGTGTGATTATACGGTTATGGTCGCTACTCGTGGTCTGCTTTTATCTCGTCAAACATTATTCTTACAGAATGACAAACATAGTAACCATTCCCACTTTAACGACCCCATTTATGGTTACGGTGACGATTAGTGGTATGGTTCTGTGATCATAACCACCACTAGTACAAAACCGCCAACACAGTAACCACTCTCACATATACATCCCTCTATTACATACCTCATCAACTACCACTTTAACAGATCCACAAACACGGTAACCATTTCCACCTATACAGTATATCCCTCAATTACGTAACATGTACCTCATCAGCCATTCCTCATACAGCACCCCAAACACAGTAACCTTTCCCACTCATACTTTATATCCCTCAATTACGGCTATTGTCACTACTATACCTCTTTTACTCTCGCTTGGCCTAAAACTGCCGCCTCGCCATTTTGAATGCTGGACTGTAACAGCAGATTAATATGATGCTAATCATGAGGACATGGTACAGAAAGGATGCAGAACTGAAGCTTTTATTATTATTTTTTTTTTCCAGCTACAGAGCAAAGTGAAATAAGCTGCAATCTAAGGACAAAAATCTGGGCCAAGTTAAGGTGTAACAAGTATAGTGGTCTGCTTCTTATATAACGCCAAGGACCAATTTTGCAGCCAGAAAAACCCTTATGCTTACATCTCGCACCCAAACGAGGTCATATTGAGCAACGGCGCGACAGAGAGGAGGAGAGGAGCATGGGGAGGAGTGGAGGAAACGAGAGGGGAGGGAGGGAGGGAGGGCGAAAAATAAGAAAAGGAGAAGTAAGGACGAAAGGAGGGAAAGAGAAGATCTGAGTAGTATAAAACGAGGATTAGGAGGAGGGAGGCGGGGAAGGGCAAATAGCATACGAGGAGGAGGGAGGGAGGGAGGGAAGGTGGAAGTAAGGTCTCTGAAGGAGGTAAGAGAGGGCGGGAGGAAGTAAGAACTGAAGGACGAAAGGAAGGAAGGAAAGAAGGAAGGAGAGGAAGGGTCCGGAAAGTAGATGATAGGAGGCAAGGAGACCAAGAGAGAGGGTGAGTGAAACCAAGAGGAGTAGAGGAGAATAAAAGGAGGAGAGGGGGAGGAGAAACGGGAGAGAAGCAGAAGCTGGCACGGGGGCGGGGGTGCAGGAAACGAAAGAGAGAGAGAAATAAACTGGATAAGGAAATCTGATACGAAAATAGCATTGGAAGAGGAGCAGGGTGGAATGAATGAGGGAAAAAGAAAGCACGAAGAAGGCAAAGAAACATGGGAAGGAGGAGGAAGGAAACAAAGAAGGAAGGGAGAAGGAAGGAGACAAAGAAGGAAGAATGAGAGGAGGGAGGAGACGAAGAAGGAAGAAAGGGAGGAGAATGGAGGTAAAGAAGGACGGAAGAGAGGAGGAAGGAATGCAGAGAGGCAGAGCAATAAAGAGGGAGAGGAAAGTTGAGATTGCAGGAGCACTGGGGAAGAAGGACGACGGGTGAAGGAGGAGAAGGGGTGGTGGGGGAGGGAAGGTTAAAAACCACAGGAGTGATATATCTATCTATCTATCTATTTATCTCTCTCTGTATATACAGTATATAGATAGATGGATAGATAGATATAGATAGATAGATAGATATAAATAGATAGATAGATAGATAGATACACACACACACACACACACACACACACATACTCGTATATGGACACGCTCCACCATCACCCTAGGAAAAATAATGTAAACAAAATACTTTCCTCTTGGTGTGGGGAAACAACAATTTGCAACTGGAACGACTAGAAACACACACACACACACACACACACACACACACACACACACACACACACACACACACACACAGTTTCACCAGACTCGAAACTATCACTTTCACTCGCATGTCCCGGTTGAAGCCCACGATGTTGTCTCTCTAACATCACCTAATGTACCACAAATATGCGTCACAATGCCTTTGGCTTTAGAAGTGAACGTGCGTGCTTGTAGGCATATCATGGGGCCATTTACCACAACAACTGTCACATACACCAACCTGAACCTCCTTTTAAGGTTCTGAGTACACAATTGCACTTGGCTATATCTCTAATTAATGGACCAATTGCTTATACCTTAGTATAACAACAAATTCAAATGTATACGTAGACAATGCATTTTCCTATCAAATGCGATTGATTCACTCTTACAATTGGGCAAAATGAATGGGAAACACAGGAAAACGAATAAATTCTTATTTTCTCTAATGTTTCAGACTACATACACAATTAAGTTCCTGTGTTTGCCTCTTACTGGGTTTTCCTACAACGCAGCAAAGTGTAGTATGGAAAATTATTTGTTGAGGAAAAGGAATTAGAGCTGTCTGTCTGTCTGTCTCTCTCTCTCTCCTTGCCTTCCTACCTCCTTGCCTTCCCTCTTGCCGACCTCTCTGCCTCCCTCTCAAGATCCTGTACCTGCCACTCTCATCTTGCCTCTTGACTCTCACACAGACTGCTACCTCCCCACCTGTCTGCCACGCTATCTGTCTCCTTCCCCACTTATCCGCCTCTTTGCCTTTTCCTGCCTGTCTCTTGCTTTCCTACCCACATGTGAATCACCTCCCCTGCCTACCTACCTGTCTGTATCTGCCTTCCTGTCAGCCCCTTGCCGAGCTGCATGTTACTTCCATCTTTGTCTGTCTGTCTTTTGCTTACCACCTGTCTGAGCACCTTCCCCCCTGCCAGAGTCCTTAGGCATCTTGTCCCTGCCTGCCACTTTGCCTTCTTAATCCCTTCCTTTGTGTGTGCTGTCAGTCTGCCTGCCTGCATCATGTCCTCGTAACCTTGGCCCTGATGGTACTCCTGGATGGGTGGGTCGCAGCATCCCCCTTCCCCCCATCTCTCACCCTCTTACCTCGCCCGGGGGAGCAGCTTGAAGGGGGATATTGACCGAGGCCTTTGTCACCTGTCACTCTCTCACACACTCACCAGTTCACGCACTCAGTCCCGCACTCACCACCTCCCACAACCACACACACTCAACTTCACACCACCTCACGCACTCAATCCCGTACTCATCACCACACCACTCCCAACCCACAACACACCTTCACACACTTTCTCAATTTAGAACCGTTTTTCATACTCAAGCAATTCGTCATTCGCCTCAAACTCCTCAAGCTTCACCATCCACCATCACGCACTCTCATCGTCCATTCGGTACAAGTTTATCCTCACACACAGTCATTCATCCCTCACTTCATTCGTCCATCAATCACCACGTACTCATCATCCAATTAAAGCACTTTCAAACCCGCAATCAGACTTTATTACCTGCCTCACGCACTCGCATCTTGAATTCAGTACGTGGGCATCATCCTCACGCACCTCATCATTTATCTGGCACTCAATCATTCATCACGCACTTCACCACCGCCGCGCTATCGCATCTTGAACTCAGGTCAAATTTACCCGCTCAAGCACCGGCATTTATGATACATTCTCTCTCTCTCTCTCTCTCTCTCTCTCTCTCGGGTCTCCACTCACGCTGTCACCCCAACTGATTCTGGTCTCCCACCTCAAATCTGGGCTACCGCTGAACTGAGCTCTTCTCCATTTAACTTTTTTTCTTTTTTAATTAATTTGGTTACTACAAAATACATTCGCTTATTTACCCCAGTATAATGCTTTGTCGATGTCGTCCAAAAATTTAGATTTGGTTACTACAAAAAGTATTTTTCAAAAGTGGAAATGACCTCTTACAATAAGGGTGTTAAAATGTTCCCTTCCGATGTGATGAATATTTTTCCAAATACTTCTTGATACAAACTGATTCAATATAGAAAAACCTCTGGCATTCAGAGAGTTAACCGCACATTTGTTTATTATGTCTCAAACCAGTGTCACTGTAAACACGTGATTTTTCTTCGCTTTATTTAGGGTCTTGGAGCAAATCGGATGTTTGGCGAAAAGTTAAAGCGTGTGTTGAAGTGCTGAAGTGCTGAAGCGTGTGTTGAAGTGCTAAAGCGTGTGTTGAAGTGCTAAAGCGTGTGTTGAAGTGCTAAAGCGTGTGTTGAAGTGCTAAAGCGTGTGTTGAAGTGCTAAAGCGTGTGGTGAAGTGCTTAAGTGCTAAAGTGTGTGTTGAAGTGCTGATGTGCTAAAGCGTGTGTTGAAGTGTTGAAGTGCTAAAGCGTGTGTTGAAGTGCTGAAGTGCTAAAGCGTGTGTTGAAGTGCTGAAGTGCTAAAGCGTGTGTTGAAGTGCTGAAGTGCTAAAGCGTGTGTTGAAGTGCTGAAGCGCTAAAGCGTGTGTTGAAGTGCTTATGTGCTAAAGCGTGTGTTGAAGTGCTGAAGTGCTAAAGCGTGTGTTGAAGTGCTGAAGTGCTAAAGCGTGTGGTTAAGTGCTGACGTGCTGAAGCATGGGAAGTCATTGTAGTGGAGTGGACGGGTTACTGAGGGTTATGGGGACTCCTAGGCAACATGGCTGGTTGCCTTGTGACTGGATGGGTATACATATGATAACTGTGTGTATATGAGAGGGAAAGAGTAACAGAAGGGGAGAGGAGGTAACACGTTAAAGAGTACCGTAGTTTGTTTGTTCTGTGTCAGCAAAGTACATGGCACAGTTGTACACAGGGTAATGGTTTCCAACAAAGAAAAATATTACCTTCATCTGTTTTTTTCGCTGTGGCAGGAAAATTAAATGGCATAACTGTGGTTGTTCGGGCAAGGAAAATTATTGCAGGGAAGAAAGTCGCATGGCTGGTCAGGGTGAAAGGTATGTACAACTATACAGTTACAAGGAAAAGGGTGATCATGGGGAGGATGGGAGAGGTAAGGAAATTATTATAGTTTTCTGTGGAGATGCACCAATGTGCTCAATAAGGTAAGACATATTACAGTAAAGAATGGTGACGGACAAAGGCAAGCAATATCTGCATAATTATGCGTTTATACATGGAAAATGTGGTAGGTGATGGCGACCATCATCCATTCACTTGACGTAGTGCTGCCTACTACTTGCTTCACCTGCATCATTGTTTTTCTGTGACTGCTTTCCTCTCTTCCTATTTCTCCCATTCTTCCTGTGACTTTTTATCACTCCCCTTTCTACTTCAGGTGCCTCTGCACTGAGTGACAAGCCTAATGGTTGCCTGAAACCCAGGGAACCGTTTATACCGTGGAGCCTACCCCTGTTAACTGGATGGAGAGACGCAAATGCGGCGTCCATCAGGAAATCACACCTCCATACTCTTTCCCACGCCTCGCAGTGGCGAGACGCCGTCTGATAAGTGAAGTATCTGGACACTGCACGAGACGGACCTGCAGAGGCAATTGCTTGCCTGCGGTTGATGGGTCTGCTTCTGCAAGACAGACCTGGGTTACTCAAACACACACACACACACACACACACACACACACACACACACACACACACACACACACACACACACACACACACACGGGAAAGGATGATACAGAAGTGTGAGAGCTATGATGGCAGCTGTTAAGAGTGGTTGGAAAATGTGTTGGATACAACTGTGGTAGGCAGGATGACAGAGATTACTGTTATGTTATTGACCAAAGGACAGGAGACATATAGGTAAAGGAAAGAATGTAAGTATGACAATTTTTCCAAGAGATTAACAGTCAAGGATTAATTTGAGAAACAAAAGAAATTGCATGAAGTATTAACACCTTCAGTGCGATGGCGCCTTTTGAAACTTTATTCCTAACAAGAAACTGTGATTCAATTTCAGAGACACCTCGTAATGAAGGGATAAGAAATGCCTATTTCTAAACCATACTGTCTCTCTTAAGATGAATAAATCATCACAACACTAAAAGAATAAAATATAAATGTATGGTTTAAAGATGTTTTATGTAATACATTACATGCGACAGGTGAGAGATAGACTGAATGTGACTAAAAGAGGTTGTTTTCTCCTGTTTTCGGGGCTACCCCGCTGGAGGAGGTAACAGCAAACACACGTACGTACGTGTGTGTGTGTGTGTGTGTGTGTGTGTGTGTGTGTGTGTGTGTGTGTGTGTGTGTGTGACAAAATAAATGTATGTGAAACAGGAAAATACAGCAGGTATAACCTTGATAACGGAGAATGGCAGTATGAAAATAATCTACACGAAAACAGAAAGGTTTAACAACCTTTTTGTTTTTTAAGAAATGGTGACTGACTAAAATATATAAACAAAACCCTCAAGCCATGTAAAATAACAAGGTAGAAATCAGCCACACCCTAAAGACATAACCCTACGAAAGGAAGTACAAAATAAATATTTACTAATACTAAAATACAAAAGATAAAACACTGAGTACGATTGTTCAAAATGGCCGAGAAATAATAACCCAACACAAATATTTTTTAAAATCTTGGAGGGGGAGGGAAGAGGGGGACAGAGAAAAGGAAGAACGATGAACAATGCACGGGGGAAGAGTGGAAAGGATTTCTATGCAAAGGCGTGGAGATTGTGGAACAGGGATGGGGAGAGGACAGAGGAGGAAAGGAAGAATATAATATAAAGTTAGGAGTAAATACACACAACATTTTCTCTTTCTTCTCCCATTTCTCAATCACCTACATTTTTGTTTCTCTCTCTTTCCTTTCTGTAGTATCTTTTCTCTCCTCCCTCTCTCCCCCAGTTTCTCTCTCTCATTCCTCACTCCTTTTCAACATAATTTCCAACCTTTCCTCTCTCTCTCTCTCTCTCTCTCTCTCCATCTTTCGCTCTTTTCCTTCCCTACTTCTATTTACATGCTCTATTTGGTCCATCCTTTGCCTTCTTCCCTCCTTCCTTCATCCATTTCCTTCCCTTCCTCACTCCTTTCATTATTTACTCCATTACCGCCATCCCTAGCTCATTTCTTTAACTTCCTTCGGCTTCCCTTCATCCCTCCTCACCCTTTCTTTCCTTTCCCTCCTACTGTATGCCCCACTCCCATTTTCCTTCCTGGTGAATTGTGATATAGTAATAACTATTTACCTTCTGATCCCCACCTAGTGTAAACATGTTCTCTCCTGAATGTTATATTTACCATAAGAACTATAATGTTCTTTACAATCAACTGCATGGAGGACACACACACACAAATAATAATTTACTGTAGCAGTCAGGAACACAGCTCAACCTTTTGGTCGAAAAATTACGAAACTCTTACAGAACATTCTAAACTATGTTACGTTTCGAGGATAACATCACTACGTTTCAAAAGTCATTGCACACTTCCTTGTTATTCTCGTAAGGAAGTGAACTGATATTACTGTCCGCAATGGTACATAATGTTGACAGGATGTTAATTTCCTTTGTTACGATGGCGTAAAAAATTATTTCCATTTTTCCCATCCAATACATTTCCACTACAGCTTGTCTATGGTGCATGGTAACTTTTCTCACTTTTCCTGCCGGCTTATACTGGGGGGACTGGTGGGTGGTGGGAGCCTTACTACTTTGGTATCCTTGTCTTAGGCTACTAGAATGTACCTTAGTTTTAACCTACCCTATATAAATACAGCCTCGATATCACACACAATATGCTGATGTTTGCTTTCCCTTGTACTCCCTTCATTTCCTCCATTCCTAAACACACTCCGTCCCTTTCTTCCAACCCTCTAGATTTTTCCTCCCTTTCTCCAACCCTCTAAATTTTTCCTCCCCTTGCTGCTTCAGTTCCTTCTCCTACTCCTCCCTTCCCTCATTTCCCACAACTTTTCTTTCCTTCCTCCTTCCATCCGTCCCCCACTCCATTGCCTCGACACCTGTCCCTGCTTCCCCCGCCCATTCTCTTCTTCCACATTTTCATCCCTCCTTCCTCCTTCTCCCTCCCCTGTACTCCCTCCTTTCCTCCATTCTCATCTCTTTTCATTCTTCCTCTCCTTCAACCCCTCCCTTTCCTTTACTTACTCCATTCTTTCTTCCTTTTCCGTAATTCCTTCCTTCTTCCCCTTTCCTTAGCTTCCTCCCTTCCATATTTCGTTCCTACCTTTCCCTCCTAACCACTTTTTTCCTCCCTTCTCCAACCCCCTCCACTTCCGCCTTTCCTTCCAAACCTCCCTTCCTCACCCCTATAATTATCTAACCCCCTCTTCCCTTTCCTCTCCTTCTCCGTTTCTGCCTTTTACTTCCTCCTCTCCTTTTTTCCTCTTTCCCTTTCCAGTCCAGTCTTTCTTTTCACTCCTCCTCCAATCCCCATGCTCATCCCAAGTTACCGAAACAACCGAACCGTATAGTAATACAAACAACATACGAAAATACACACACACACAAACACACAAAAATGAATACAATAAAACAAGAATACCCCGCAAGTAATCTCTACAAGTGTTCATCTTCCAAGATGTTGCAAGTTTCCTTCTTTCTAAAAGGAAGGAAAAGTGTTTGTATAGGGCGTAGGGAGGGAGGAGAGAGAAATAAATGAGGAGGAGGGAGAGGGAGAAAGAGAGGGGGGACAAGACGGGGTAGTATGGACGAAAAAGGAAAGCGTGGATGGTGAGAGGGGAAGGGTGAAAGAAAGGGAGGGAGGAGAAGAGTGTAACAGATGAAAAGGAAAGGAAGAGTGGAAGGGGATGAGTAATGTGAAGCAGAGGTGAGATTTTGATTTAGGGGGGGAAGGGGAGGTAGAGGAAGGAAGACGAGGGAGAAGAGAGCACTAGGAGAGAGGGAGGGAAATGAGAGAACAAAGGGAGGCACGTGGGGAGGGGACTAAGGCAAAGTTTAGTGTCGTAATTCTCGTATTCTTTCGGATAAGAAAAATATCAGATTGCAGTGAGGGGAAAAAAAGTGTGTGTGTGTGTGTGTGTGTGTGTGTGTGTGTGTGTGTGTGTGTGTGTGTGTGTGTGTGTGTGTGTGTGTGTGTGTGTGTGTGTGTGTGTGTGTGTGAGAGAGAGAGAGAGAGAGAGAGAGAAACACATGTAGCATAATGTGTCCACGTTACGACACCCCCTTAATTAATGTCTGCATCCAGTCCATAACACTTCTTTGTGACTAGTATCATGTCGCAGTGTTATTATTACAACTCATTATTCAAGATGAAGAACCGGTAATCTGAGGGCAATTAGGGTAAAATGAGGTGGTACAGAAAAGAAATACTGATAGAAAGAACAGGACACTGTAAGCCACCAAGACGGCGGCAGGAAACTGAGAAACTATTTTCGTTACAACACATTTACTGATCTTCCTCAAAGGCCACGGACATGTCATAAAACACCCAGCTAATGCCACCACACCAGTCCTAAATGCGACGGCAACAACAAATATTCAGGACGGATGATGGTATTAGCGCCAAAAGTGATGACGGGGAAAGATGTGTGGCGCCCTTTGTTGTGTGTAGGAGGACTGCTGGACCTCAGTGAACCGACCCATTTAGTCTATCCACAAAGCTGGATATAAAACACACACACACACACACACACACAAACACACACACACACACACACACACACACACACACACACACACACATACACACACACACACACACACACACTGACTCTTCAGTGCACATTTACTGTCGGAAATGCTCTCCCTGCGCTGTCATACAAGCCAACCTTAACGAGGAACTAATTGTTGATATGATAAAATAAAATTGCTTGAGATAAACGCTAAGGAAATTCTGCTGAATCGTTCCCACAGTTGATCTCTCTCTCTCTCTCTGCCTCAATATCCTAATCCCTCAGTCTCCACTATGTTCAATTTAGCCAGACTTAGTTCATAATCTGGCCTGAACTGTGGCCAGAATACCCGACACGGCCAGTGCAAGGCACCATTACCCCCAGTTTACGCCACGGCGAGAACAAACAACACGGTTAGAGTGATTTACCTCAACTGTCTCCACGAGTATTAATCCCTTCAAGACAACGACGTATTTGTTTTATTCCTGCTACAACTGGCCAGTGTTATTCAGCTTACAACACAGTATTCAGGGGAAAGAGTTTGATATAGCCTTCATTAACTCCTTCAGTAATGTGGGCTTTCTTAAAATAATAAAATATTTCGACATTAACTAGAAAAAAGAAAAGACGCCATGCATGAGAAAAGGTTAATTACTTTTATACAAGTCCCAAATTGTTCTTTCCATTAAAAAAAAAAAACAAAAACTAAAAGAGGAGCACATTCAATAACCGAAACGCATGAATATAAGGAATAAGATTGTTGGTCGTAGGCAGAGGGAAAGACAGAGTGAGCTTCTCAGTTGACCAATTAGGTACAGTTTGAGACATAAGTACTAACCCACCGCATTACAGTAACTAACAAGACTGTGAACGATGACTTTAGAAACCCAGAGATGCGATCTTTTGAGCCTAACGAACCTCTCAGGGCATTTTGAGTATTACATTTGTTCGGCTAATATTTGCAAGCCATAACACTGATTGAAACTGTACACAAAGGACTTAGAACAGTACTTCACTACTGTACTGGAGATGCACAGAACAAAGGCGAGTGTGTGTGTAGGTTGACGGATACTGCATGCCTGCTGTATTTTTTTTTTTTTTTTACGCATGGAAGAAGGAATAAAGGCCAGGAACCCGCAAACCGTTCCTTCCAAGAACAAAAAAATACAAAAGAGAGCCAAATTCAAGATCCGTTCATTTCGAGATGCCTGGACACACTACGTCTGAATGACTGGAGATCATAGAAGTAGGAAATACAGACACAGGGAGACAGTTCCAGAGAAGACCTTTCGCATAAATGAAAGACTGGGAATAACGGTTAACTCTTGCATTAGAGAGCTGGACAGAAAAGAGATGAGAGTTTGTTGCCAGACGGGTTCTATGCTCCGGTCGTAGAGGTGGAGGGATGCAAGCAGACAGTTCAGAGATGCAGTGACCATTGAAGTAGCGATAGAAAAGAGATAAAGATGCAACAGTGCGGCAAAGAAGCAGAGGTTGAAGGGAGCCAGTAAGAGGAGAGTTAATAAGATGAAATGCCTTTGACTCCACCCTACTGAGAAGAGCTGTATGTGGAGAACCTCCCCACACATGAGAGTTGTAGGACTCTAAACAGGGGCGAATAAAACCCGTGTATAAAGAAGGTACGGAGTCGGCTTAGTACACCTAATCTCCTAGACGCAGCTTTTACAAGAGATATAATATGATCTTTCCAAGATAAGTTCCGAGTGAATGAAACCCCAAGCATGTTCAATGATGATGCAGGATTGAGCTGAATATTATTAAACATTAGCGGGTACTCCTGTGGAAGATTTTGTCGGGTTGATAGGTGTAAGAACTGAGTCTCTCATGCATTAAAAACAACAAGATTGTTTTTACCCCAGTCAGAGATACGAGCCAAGTCAGACACTAGGAATGCCATAACCTCATCCTCTATTTGCTGAAGTAACTGCTGAGATGGACGTTGCGGGAACCGAATGGAAAGTTGATGGGTGAAATCATCAGCAAACGATAGGGTCAGACGTACAGCTTAGAGGGTCACTTATGAATACAAGGAAGAGAGTTGGTGATAGGACAGAGCCCTGAGGAACACCAATGTTGATAAATCTAGGAGAAGAACGATGGCCGTCTACAACAGCGGCTATACTGTAGAACGACCAGAAAGAAAGCTATAGATGAAGGCACAGATAGAAGGATAGAATTAGTGAGGGATGCAAGACAGTTCAAAAGAGTAGTGATAAATAATGCTTATTCATTATAGGGGTCATTCAGGCAGAGTATTCAATTTTGCATGCATTTTTCCTCTAAAGCAAAACCCACGTGAGTCCAGCTCCATCCAGGAACTGTACCAAGTTATATTACTGAGTGAACTTGAATCAGGAGGAGATATTGTTCATTAGTCTGACCAACTCAGGAATCAACCTCCGTGTTTACTCATGAGTCTGATAGGCTACCACTGCCATCCAGGCCCCGTATTAGAGAGGTGACAAGATGGCAAGAGAGGGAAGACTGAGAACAAGATAGACAGCAGCAATATAGGCAACCACGGCGATATCTACCAATATGACAGATCATTAAGAAAAGGATGACTCAGTTAATTTTTATACTCCTTCCTCCACCAGCCTAATACTCGTGGGAGAAGGGGCTCAAGACTGCTCCCATCACAAAACAGAACAGCGAACACACAGCAAGATTTGCAACCATGGCAATATCTCTCATTCTGAAAAAAATGGTCAGTAAAGGATATAGCAGTTATTTTAGTACTCGTCCTTTCCGCCACCAGATGTTTGTCAATAAATGACAAGAGTCGTCTGCAACACAAGGCACAATGGGGGCCACACCAGCAGCACGATGACAATATTCCTCCACTACGTAAGTGGATGAAGTGAATAAATCAACAGTAGCAGATGGGTTTACGCACACCTGCACATCAAAATGACAGGTAGTGACCGACAGGCCTATTCACACTGCTGTCTCGCTAATGTACAGTAACTTGCACAGCGATTTGCAAAACGATATTACACTGTGGGGAACTATCTACTGGGCTTGAAAGGCTCAGTGACACCTACTGGTTGCTTTTTTTTCTGTACACGGTATAATTATAATATTTTTTGTGGTATACGTTCCCTTCATCGATAATAACGGATTAACACGGTACATTGCATACAAATATACACATAAAAGGAGGCAGAATGACTCCTACACATGTAACATGGGTAGGATGGAAAACACGGTCATCTGTGTTCAATCTTGCTACAACCAACGACGTTTATTCAATATTAGTTAGTCTCATGATATTTAACGGGTTATTAAATGCTGCATCTGGGTCCACATGTTTTGATATATCTCCAAAAACTGAATAAAACTGTCAGGGGATAGCCAGGATACAATACGAACGTCGTGGTGCTCTTTACTGTATCCCCCAGTGTACAGAGGGATACATTGGTTTTGTTGGCATGCTGCTGCCTCTGTCGGATCCACCAGAATCACCAGCCCTGCCAGATCCACCCCTGGCCATCAGAACTTGTGTGCACCCAATACCTCATTTAACGTGCCACCTTTGTGCTAATCTGCACATACAACACGCTTATGGTCAAAAGAAAGCTTTTAAATTTTCAGAGTTTTATTCTGTCACCCTTCCCTCCACCACATCCTTCACAACACAACACAGTTTATGGACGCTATGTGGCAGTAACCAAGGCACCTTTGGCTGGTCAATCATACACACACAACAGGCCTATGCTGCACACAGCCCTTTGATTTTCAAGGCTCTAGGTTAACACCCACCCTTGCCGTCCTCCCCCAGACCTCCAGTACATAACAGTTTATGGTGCTGTGTCTCTGCAGCCACCACACCCATGATATTTGTTGTTGTTATTGTTAACATGCCTAGGCCAAACGGAATCATAACAATTTTCACGGTTTTAAGTTCCTAACCCCTCAGACCAACAATGTATTAGACTTTGTGGACCCACTACCTATAAAACCTGGCTATCTTTTGTTGTGTAACCACACATTAAATACAAAATACCCGTATGATAAAAATGTAAGAGACGCATATCTCGAGGGAAAATGGTGGATTACAGAAGAAAAAATATGAAAGTCAAGTCAACCTACTGACACCTCAAGGGTCCGAGCCAGAGACAATGACACAATTAGTCAGTTAACTGATCAGTCAGTCAGAATCATTACTCTCTCTCTCTCTCTCTCTCTCGGGGACAGACAGGGGGATGATTGTGACAAAAATGGAACTGTCACAAGCCCGGCAGCTGATCCTCGCTAACGACCCGTGGGACATTGACTAAAATGGTGGCGAGGAAAAGTGTCCGACCACATACACACATACAGACGAACCCCCTCTCCTCTCTCTCTCTCTCTCTCTCTCCGGGATGGAACAACAACAAATCCCCCCCCCTCTCTCTCTCTTTCTCTGTCTCTGTCTCTGTCTCTGTCTCTCTCTCTCTCTCTCTCTCTCTCTCTCTCTCTCTCTCACCTTTTACCTTACAGTGGCAGAACAGAAAAAGAGAAGAACTGAAATAGCCGGAAAAAAGTTCATTACACCACCATCTTCACTTTCCTTCTCTCTCGCTTCTTTTTCTTCTCCCCAGAGACATGTGAAAGACAAAGAAAACATGATGCACGAACAAATACACCTCATACATCTCTATGTTTCTTTTTTTGGCGGGAGGGAGGGGGTTTGTGGTACTACTGAAGAAAAAAACAGATTAAAGTATTTCGCTACCAACTCCCACATTTCTTTCTCTCTCTCTCTCTCTCTCTCTCTCTCTCTCTCTCTCTCTCTCTCTCTTCCATCCTACCAACATTGTAGAAATAGAAGACATCACAAAACTTTAAAACAATGAGTGGGGATCAGAATCGCGTCATTGGTTACAGCAGTAAATTACAAAACTCTGAGCGTCTTTAAGCAGCTGCAGACTCGTGGGAACAGGCGACTCAAGACTCAGACGGAGATAATTGTCGAACTTTTAAATTTTGAAAGAATTTGGGGAGGCGAACGAAAAGCGCCGAGACCGTACGTGAAAGAGAAAAATATAATTCTATTGAGGAGTGCTGCAAGAAATGGCTTTGAAAAGTTGGCGGCAAATTCTTCTCTTGGTTCTCTGCCAAGACACATTGTGAAGCACTATGCTGTTTTCACTTCAGCTTTCGCCTAAAACTGCAGTCTCTCCACCTTTAATGCTGAGTTGTAACAGAAGATTAACACCAGAACATAATGACAGTCACGAGAGAGTGCTATGGAAATAATGTGCTGCCGCAGATTTGCCATTTTCATCCACTGAGCTACGTTCAATAAGCTGCAATAGGACGAAAATCTGTGCCAAGCTAAGGTGAAAGAGTTACAGCGGCGTGTCACTCCATCCCCAACCAAGCTGGGGAATGGGCAAATTGAAGGGAGGACTTTGGATAGTTATTTTGAACTTCATGGACCTTGTGGTAATGACGGTGTTTTCACCTCTGTACTCGCCTGGGCAGCTGACAGTACCATCAACACACAATATATAGTAGCCTGATCCTTACATTACACACACACACACACACACACACACACACACACACACACACACACACACACACAACACACACACACACACAAACACACACACACACACACACACACACACACAAACACACACACACACACACAAACACACACACACACACACACACACACACACACACACACACACACACACACACACACACAGAAGCGGGCAAAAACATTATCGCTCCGCCTTGTAAGGAGGCGACAACAAGTATGGTAAGTAACTCAAAATAAAGTTAACTTTTGTGTTTAAGTTCTAAGAAGAATCTACCCATCCGTGTCTAGGTCTTTATTTTGGAAAAAGAAAAAAATATGTTTAGCAGCATAACAATTATAGTGGCAGAGGCTCATCCATAAAAACTACATAATTATTAGAGCTATCGAAACTGAAAATACTTGCGCCAGATAGACTATGGTCGTCACCCGGGGTTAAGGGTATCGTACAGTTTAACTGTTAACCCCTTCAATATAAGACACCGTTTCATTTTGTCTGCTAACTGCAAACAGTTTTGTAAAGCTGGAGAGAGTGTTGGCACTGGAGTGGTAAGATACTGTTTAATAACGATCTCTCCTTGGGTGCCAACACTACCCCTACCCCTAATCCTTGATTCTGCTAACGCTTTTATTTAGCCTTGGAGGTAGGGGTAGCATTCAACAGTCACATATAAAACAGCTATGCAATGAAAGAAAAGCATTCGGGAGTCGAATGCTAATCCCCCGCCAGAACATGCTGTTGACCAAGTCCAAGACTTTAGCCATATCTTGTACCCTGAAGGTTTCATGCTGATAGCTCAAGCCGTTCATGAGATATAATTGTGCTAAAGGCGGGCAATAAAAACTATTTGACCTCTGACAGCCATTTTGCTAACCGTGACCTTGACCCTGAGTGCCCATTTGCGAACTCGGCCAAGATTTTGGCCATATCATGATACCCTGAAGGTTTCATGTTGATAGCTCAAGCCATTTATGAGATATAATGGGAAAACACACACACACACACACACACACACACACACACACACACACACACAGAGGCGGGCAAAAACATTATCGCTCCATCTAGTAAAGGCGGTTAATAACTACAACAGTCACATATCTTAATCACACAGCCATTAGTTACCGGTACCCTCTTTGCCAAACACCTGTCCCTGCCACATCCACTACTCTTACACATTAATGAAAAACAAAAGCATTCGGGGGCCGAATGCTAATCACCCGCCAAATTACGCTGTTGGCTACGGTACAAGCTATCTACAAGCCAAGTTTGAAGAATATTTCTCTATCCATTGCTAAGATAATGGCCAACTGCAGTTTGATATATGGCAGCTGGTATTCAATCGTCTTTGATCAAATCCTCACCAAAAGTTAAACACTTCTGCCCATCCACATATTTGCTATTTCCTTAAGGTTTGATGAAAGTTCGTCCCCATCTTTTCGAGATATTCTGAGAACACACACACACACACACACACACACACACACACACACACAAACTATATCGCCTCGCCTTGCTAAATGCACCCGATAAAAACACTGTCATCATCACCATAACTACTATCATTATCACCACCACCCTCGCAATCACCATTGTCAACACCGTCACCATAATCAACAGTGTCACCATCATACCACAACTGTCACCATCATGAAAACCTACACAGTCACAATCACCATTCTCACTTCTTTCATCTCTCTCTCTCTCTCTCTCTCTCTGGTGGAGGGGAGGCAGAAAGGCTGGAAGGACAGAATTATGAGCAGAGAGGCAGGAGAGGGCAGAAGGGCTAAAGAAGGAGTTATAAATGAGGAGACGGAGAAGGGCAGAAAATAAAAGGGTGGGAAGAGTGCGAGCAGAAACGAAGAAGTAAAAAGTGTTGACGGTAGGTGCTTGGAAAGTGGGCAGTGAGGGAAGAAGAAAAGGTAGGATGCAGAAAAATTTAGGCCAAGCGGAAGGATGAAAGGTAGGAGGAAAGGAGGAAAAAATATGGTGTCTTAAGTGGCACACCGAGGGGGAAGGGAAAAGAGAATATCCACACGCACGAACGGGTAAGGGAGAGCAACCTGATCCGGCCAACACACCAACATCGTTAGCCGAAGTCAACACCCGACTCTAAAAACTTCGTAATTACCGCTTCAAAGTAAACTTGGTAAAAGGCAGTGGTAGAGTGTAGGAAAGTGAGGGGATGGGGTAGGCTGTGTGTGTGTGTGTGTGTGTGTGTGTGTGTGTGTGTGTGTGTGTGTGTATTTTTTTTTTTCACCGTGTCGGCCAAGATCACTTGATGGTCGTAATCGTCAGCTTTTTACCCTCCCGTAAGGGAGCTGAGAGCTCACATATAGTCCGATCTAAAGGCAAGGCTGTGACCTTCACACACGCACACACCCATCCCCTTGCTCAAGGGGGAGAGTAACCGCCCACTTCGTCAGTGAAACTTTTCGCACCTGAGCGAGGCGCGAACTCCTGTCTACCAGATGGCAATCGAGAACGTTACCACTTAGCCAGCGAGCGGTGTGTGTGTGTGTGTGTGTGTGTGTGTGTGTGTGTGTGTGTGTGTGTGTGTGTGTGTGTGTGTGTGTGTGTGTGTGTGATCACACAACTAAACGTACTCCATATAACAAAGTAGCCTACGGCTTCTGCAAAATGTGAGAGATGAAAGAGTGGAAGGTGAAGGTTTAATGGCCTTGATCCTTGAAAATCAGTAGGTTGGAACTTTACCACAGCCTAGTAAGAGTAATACTGCACACCCAAAGATGACCCTGTCCCTGAGGTAGTGTGTGTACAAGCTGTGCAGTGGAGTGGAAGTGGGAGTAAAGCAAGACTTTAAAAATCTTGAAAACTGCTATGAACTGTCATCATCACCAACCTGTTGTTTTCATAAAGTTGTACAAGCAAAGGTGGCCAAGTCACTGAGGTTCTGTCAACACCATCTGTGATGTGCGGTGACAGATCTGGCTGGGGCAGCAGATCAGATGGCAAGTCACCAAATCCATGTCACCCCTCCCTACACCATGGCATACAGGTACATAATGCTATATTATTAAGTTCAGCGAGACATATCCTGGTGAATGGAGATTGTGAAGACAGTTTTCTAGCACTTCACGATGAAAGGTGTTCCCTAAGCCGAATAACCTCGTCTGGTAGTAGGAAGGGTATAACAGGAAAGTCGTCAGGGATCTAATATGATGAAGACATATTAGAGCACAAAAGCACAGGGAAATAATTACATAACAACATATGCTTTAACCTTTGTAGGATGGAACACTGAATATCCCTAAAATAGCTTATATCCTAAAGTAAACGACTTTGCTCTTTGCTGAATGAAACATGGATTTTATCAAATAAATCATAACCAATCACAACCTTTCATAATAGACTCTCCATTAACTCCATTATATACAAAGGCATCTTTTTAAATTTTACGAAGACGAATGTTTGTTGTAAAGGGGCTAGGAGTATTAGGCCAATCAATAACTTCCACTAACAATGCTGAAGGAAGTCAGTAAGGGTATGGCAGGAATTCCTTTGGTGATATACTGGTGTGTGACATGCGATATTAAAACCTACACAACAGATTTATTACACAAACAAAAATACACAGGATTCCTCTTAGGTTCGTTGTTGCTCCGTTACGTCTGACGTTGGCAATCAGTATCAAGCTGAAAAAAAAAAAAAAAAAAAAAAGAGAGAGAGAGAGAGAAATGGAGCCAATCAATATTTGGCTGGTGGAGGCTGTGACAACACACACACACACACACACACACACACACACACACACCTTTCTGCATCTACCAAATATATCTGAAATTGTAGTAATCTAAGAAATCACCAAGAAAACATTCACTTATAAACGAAAATACTGTGGAATAAGTTAAGGAAATGTATACTACTGTGGAATAAATTAAGGAAATGTATACATCTACTCGTAGAAAAGTGAACTGTGATATTATAAAATTAATGGCTATATTCATCCAGCTCAGTAACCTATTCTGTATTTCCCGGCAAGCCTGTGAACCCCTGAGGCAGTGGCGTCTGTGGCACAGGTGCATTGCGGACTGCAAGCCTGTGAACATGCTAAGACATTGGTGTCTGTGGACTTCTGCACTGCAGATTGCAAGCCTGTGAACCTTCTAAGGCAGTGATGTCTGTGGCACTGCTGACTGCAGACTGCAAGCCTCCGAGCCCCATAAAACAGTGGTATCTCTTGCACTGCTGCATTGCAGATTGCAAGCCTCTGAACCGCCTTAAGCCCCGTCCACACGAGCAGGCAATGCCCGCGGGCACAAGCGAGCAGTTTGCCTGTTGACGGGCTCACCGCTTGTGCCCGCGGGCACAAGCGGTGAGCCCGTCAACAGGCAAACTGCTCGCTTGTGCCCGCGGGCATTGCCCGCTCGCGTGGACAGGGCTTAAGGCAGCGGTGTATGGCACTGCTGCAATGCCGACTGTAAGCCTGTGAACCCCCTTATGTAGTGGTGTCTATGGCACTGCTGCGCTGCAGATTGCAAGCCTCTGAAGCAAGGCAGAGGTGTCTATGGCACTGCTGCATTGCAGACTGCAAGCCTCAGGCAGTACTTTGAACTTCATGGAATGACCATTGCTTTCATGACTGACAGTCCTCTGTGAGTGTGTGTCCATATAACGAAGGTTATTCTCTTGGGCATAAAACAGAATATTTTTCTTAAATTCTGACTCATCCAAATAAAGCCTTTGTGGCCCAAATGTTGTCCACAACAAGGTGACGGCTTTCAACCATCCAGACCCTGAGCCAAGTGAACTAAATACTTGTTCGCAAACTTGTTAAATCTGTTCTTTGTCCTGCCATAAACAACTTCATATGTACATAATGGTCTTTCTACACTAAATTATTCCTGTTTCCTCCAGCACCTTGTCAAAAACCTCTCCAGCCATTATAATCTGATACTTTGTTTCACCGAGATGGCTCTGTTTATATTATAAAACACCTACAATATACAGCATACCAGAATATACCAGAATATATCTAAATATAACCAACTAAAATAAAAAGGAAAAAATAAAAAATTCCTAGATATTCGCATTTATGGGGACTATGTGTTTTGATTTTACACTGCTGTGAACTGTTGAAATGAAATAATTGAACCAACAAATGCAAATAGGTTGATCACTTGAGAACACACAACAATGATGACCCGAACTGAAAGAGTGTCGTCTAGTGCATTTATTCTACCTGACAAAGATACTTGAC
>NC_137037.1:9342710-9558773 GCF_032717465.1 Coenobita brevimanus | reverse complement strand
GTGGAGGAGGGGGCGGTAGGGAGAGAGGGAGGTAAAGCTGGGACTGAAAGTGTAGACAAAGGGGAATAGAAGAGGATAAGAATTGACAGAAAATGACAGGATGAGAAGAGAGGCATGGGAGAGAATACCGGTTGGGAGGAAAAAAGATGCAATGAAGGAAGAGAGGGAGGAAGGAAGGATTAGGATTAGAAACATGGAGTACCGTAGGAGGAAAGGAGGACAGGAATAGAAAGAATCACAGGGTTCAAGAATGAACTCATCTTCCTCCCTCCCTGTTTATCTGTCCATCAGTCTACCCATTCCATCTGTCAGTCATTATCATTGTCCATATATCCCAGTATGTCTGTCTGTGTGCCTGTCTCTTTCTGTCTTTCCGTCTGTTTGTCACACACTACCTTCTCACTCATCGCTGTTATCCTTGCAGAGAATTTTTACTACCATTTTTCTAATGAAAAACACACATTTGATTTGGGGATTTCTGTCTGCTTATATCATTCTACCCATCAGTGCCACTGCATGTATAACAATTAAGGCCACATCACGCATAGCTATCTACAGAACGTTCATTATATGTCACAATATCTGCCAGACCATCATCATTCACTACAGCACCACTAAGCCTACCAGTCTACCACACAGTGTAATCACCCCAAACTTCAAGTAGTAATTCCCACAACTATCCCACATTACCAGCACACACATCCGCATAGTACACGGATCTTATCTAACACCACCAAGCATCAAACAATAATCCAGACACTTTTTCCACAGCCACCCACCTACACACACATCTGTCTGGCACACGAACCCCACCGTATATCAGTAGGTTTGTCATTTCCCTCCATATTTTTCCACAGCCATAACCAACAGCCATCAACTGTTTTCTAGAACCATTCCAAATAATCCCACACACCAACTCAAGCATCCCAAGGCTCAAGATTGCCCATTCCACATACAGCTTACACCATTAATCTCCAGTTATTATACCCTTAAGCAGTTATCAATAACACAAATAGCTAAGTTGTCCGAAGTAATTCCATACGACCAAATATAATTGGTGTGTTTTCATCTGACGGACTGGGTCATTCACAACATGACTATTAAGTCTTTGTATCAAATTCTAAAAGCCGTAGTTTACAGTAAGGTAGGAATGAGTCTCCTTGGTTACTAGTCAGGTCATTCATCCAGTCTGACTACAGTTGGCCATCAACTGATCGGACAAAGGTTACGGATCGTTAGTCAGATAAAAACAAACAGACTGTGCCACTAAAACTCAAGCCAGACAAGCATCCCACACCACCCATCATACCAGCACTCCCATCACCCACTCCAAAACCATCCCATGTAATGCCACGCCACCAACATAGGAACAGGCAACTCCACATGCAACACACACCACCAACCCAGAACAGGCAACATCACAGTGCAATACACATACCACCAACCCAGAACAGGGAACTCCACATGCAATGTTACACACCACCAACCCATAGAGACACACACCACCAACCCAGAACAGGCAACTTCACATGCAACACACACCACTAACCCAGAACAGGCAACTCCACATGCAACACACACCACTAACCCAGAACAGGGAACGCCACATGCAACACACACCACCAACCCAGAACAGGCAACTCCACATGCAACACACACCACCAACCCAGAACAGGCAACTCCACATGCAACACACCACCACCAACCCAGAACAGGCAACTCCACATGCAACACACACCACCAACCCAGAACAGGCAACGCCACAATGCAACACACACCACCAATCTTCTCCAAATATTCCACACTACTGGTATTTTATTAAACACAAAATTTATCCCAACTGATAGAAAGCACACCACCAACTGGCACAAAAACGCAAACCTAGACACACACCACAAACGTTGCATACCACACCACCGCACTTCCAATATATATTTCTTCCTACACTTTCCCACTTTATTTTTTAGTTATCCTGTCCCTAAAGGTCAGACACCACTTTTCCATAACATAATTACTCTCTTAAAATTATATTAAATGACCTACTACTACTGAACCACAGAGCCACAAGCATTTCCTTTGAGGCACCTATTAACTATATTTGGTCCCCCTCCCCCCTCTCCACCACCACCACCACCATACACACACTTACCCAACCCCCCTCACCCCCTACACTCTACCACTGCCTTTTACCAACTTTACTCTGAAGCGGTAATTACGAAGTTTTAAGAGTTGGGGTGTTGACTTCCGCCAGCGTTTCCCCGTAGGGTTGGCTGGATCAGGTTGCTTTCCCTTACCCGTTCATGCGTGTGGATGCACTTCTGCTCCCTGCCCAGCTCTCCCTTTGCCTCTTTACAACCCGTATATATTTTTTCACCTCCCTTCCCCCAGATTTCCGTCCTTCCCCTTGGTATATAATTTTCTGCGTCCTACCTTCTTTTTAGTCCCCCTCTGCCTACCCTCCTTTCACCTGCCTTCACCACTTCCCATCTTCCTATATCCTTGCTTCCATTCCCCCCTTCCCTTTTATTTTCTGTCCCCTCTCCTCTCCTCCCTTTTCTAACTCCTCTTACCTTTTCTAACCTTACCTGCCTCTCTGCTCATACATTCTGCCTTTTGTAATTTCCCCCTTCACACACACACACACACACACACACACACACACACACACACACACACACACACACACACACGCAGGCACTGTGTATGTGTACCTTTTATGTCTGTTTCTCGCGTCGGAACAAATGCCTGATATTAGCATCAACAGAATAGATCCCTAGACACTACATTTCCAATATGGTCTTTACCCTTGTGCTTGTATTGGGACGGTGTGTATGAGTGAGACAGAGGAGGAGAATGGGATGCGGAGACCGAGAATGAGATGGAGGGATGCGGTGGTGAGTAAATGAGTGTGGGTGGTGTGAGTTGGAGAAAGGGCAGCCTGATGGTGGAGGATACTGGGACATGGAAGTCGTTTTTGGCCAGCCTTATTAAGGCATCTAGGTATACAGTAGATAGATAGATGGAGATAGATAGATAGATAGATAAATAAATATACAATAGATAGATAGACAGAATGCTTGTACTTGTCTTTTTTCAGCCTACATGAAATAGGTCTTGGATTGCACTTAGTTCATGAGAATTTGATATCTTTTCAAAACATCTATGTCTCTCAGCCGCACAACATAGTACAATATTAGCCTGAATTAATCACGTAAGTCGTTTCATAGCAGCAAAAGAATTGAACGATGTAATTTACAACCCTTGCTGACTCTATTAAACTCTTTTAGCCGAACAAAACTGAGAGTGTTAGCCCAGCAGAAAGTAAATATAGGAAGCCACCAAGAAAGAACAACCTTTTGCTCTGCTCCTCATACCAATTAATCTGGCCAGGCATGTATGGCAACACTGTTCCTGCCGAGATTCTGGTTGGCTGGAGGTGTTTGGTCGATTTCGGCTGTTACTAAAATCTGATACTCTCTTTTATTTACCATATGTGATACTGAGTTTGTCGACCATACAATCGTCAAAAAGCAATAATAAGAAATCCGTTATATATTTAACAACAATGAAATATTCGTTTGAAGATAGAGATATGAGTCAACAAAGTAATTTAAGTTCAAGTCAAGGTCAGCATTCGAACAATTCCTTCAGATCTCCGACACTCCTTAATATAAAAGAAAATTAAGGAAACCTGATTAATCTAAACATTGGTATAACACACATTTAAATTATAAGATCAGTCCGCATCCTGAAATCGTTCCACAACTCTGAATAATTTAAAAATCTAATGAAAAGACGATTTCACAGGGGAGGAAGGTTAGAAAATAACACGAAAATCAAAGTATGCAAAAATGAAAACTATATCATTATATCTCCACTATTATAACAGTAAGCACTGATCAAGAAATTTAAATATGTTATACCAATGCTTAGATTACAGGTTTCCTTTATTTTCTGTTATATTATCGAGTGTCGGTGATATAAAGGAATTGTTCGAATGATGACCTTGACTTGGACTGTTTTAAAACTTTGTTGACTCATATCTCTATCTTCAAACGCAAATTTAATTGTTGTTAAGTATCATAACGGATTTCTTATTGCTTTTGACAATTGTATTGTCCACAAACCCAGTATCACTTCTGATAATAAAGGAAGTATCGGTTTAAGAAACAACGAAATCGAACAAACACCTCCAGTCAATCAGAATCTCGGCAGGAACAGTGTTGCCATACATGCCTGGCCAGATTAATTGGTATGAGGTATAGTATTTCACTCAACCGAAAACAAATCGTCTTGGATTAGTCTGAATACAGTCCATCATAAGTCTGTGTAGGATCAGGGTTCACAGCCCATCCTGTGTTCCTTTGATTACTTGGCCAGGGTTGGGTTCTGTTAGTCAGGAGAACACTGTTTTATGGTTCTGTGGATTTGCTGTGTGTGTATGTGTGTGAGTGTGTGTGTGTGTGTGTGTGTGTGTGTGTGTGTGTGAGAGAGAGAGAGAGAGAGAGAGAGAGAGAGAGAGAGAGAGAGACAGACAGACAGACAGAGAATGATGATGATGATGATTGTGGTTGTGCTGGTGGTGCTGACGTTAGTGATGGTGATGCTGTTGATAGCGACGACGATGATGACTGTATTGATGATGTTATCTAGCAGAGATGCCGTGGATGTGCTAGGGATGGGTGTGTGGCAAAAATAAATATTTATTAATGGATGTGTCAATTGTGTATGTGACAGCTGCAGCTGAATGCAACATTACTTCATAATCTAGCATTATTAACTGACAACAAATATCTGAGGGGGAAATTTGGGTTAGTAAATATTTTTAGGACATGTTGCATTCAGCTAATCATCACCAATCTGTCAAGTGCATCTTCGCCTTATTAAAAAAAAAAAACGGAGTATAGTAGATTTTATTCTTGGTGAGTGCCCCGTTATATATTTCGTCATTGAAGGGTTTATCTAACCCTCACAGTTCGAAAAGTGTCTTGAGCTTAGTAAAATTGTCTGCTGAAGAAGGCGTCATTGTACTGATGGAGTTAATAATTGTTAACTATTTTAGCTAAGAAACTCGTATGCGTTACTGTGGTATATTAATGTAAATGTATAAAGAATGATATCAGTCGTAAAGTAACTTTAGTACCCAAATATCGGGTAATAGGGTAATTTTTATGCATGAGGCCCTGGCGCTATAGCATAGTTATTATGCTTGTGGATTTACCTCGTTCACAAAAAATACACTACTGGTACGTTGCGCTTGTTTTACGGATTGTGTTTAATTGATAGTGTTCTTTTATATCTTTGGGTTATTTACTTGTTAACGAATGATTCAATTATTATGCACAGGAGTTTTATAACCGTGGGGTAGATTTGACTTTAAAACTGCAGTTAAAATTATCAGTGTTAATTCAGGGTTTCGTAACCGAAGAACTTATTTCATTTATATTTTTATAATTTTCTCCACAGTAAATAGATTTTTCGGCTTAGTATTATTTCCTGCCGCCGTGATGAAATCTTTCCCACATTTGGTGTATCCATACGATGTTATTCAGCCTGAGCGAAACTGTATCGAATGTATCGAATTAGTGTTCGATATTGCTTTAATTTAATTCTCCAGTTCGGTACGTCTCTCCTAAATATATTGTATTCTTAATAGGTAGTAAGAGTAAAATAAATAGATGTTCCCAGGCTGACGGGGATAATCATTTAAAGAAAGAACCAAAGGCTTAGTCTGTAAAACTTGCTCTTGTCAGTTAACATTGAGCAAAAATAAAAACCATATTCAAGAGTCGTTAATATCGAGAGGCCTGGACACGTTGCTTTTAGGAGACTGGTAATTGTAAGCAGTGAGCAAGACAAAGTTGATGCCAGAGAAGACAAGTTGCATGCCAGAAATGAGAATACTGGTTGACATTTGTATCGGAGAAATAGGCGGAAAAGAATAGTCTAAATGTCGACTTTGTATACATAAGGTGCAAAAAGAGCTGAGAGTTTTCGCTTTAGCACTTTTGTCCACACATGGATAAAAGTGGCTGATGGTAGCAAAACAAACAAACAAAAATATATTAGCTACGAGGAGGTTATTTGTAATCCCGTTCGTACAAAATGTCTTCCTTGGGCTGAATGAAGTAGTTTAACGATAGCAGGAATAAATAGTACTTTTCAGAGTTTTTTTTTTTTTCTAGCAAGAAGAAATATTACTTTTCATATCATTTTTTCCCTTCTCCCTTTGGTGCTGAATGAAAGGACTCCAATGAGCTAAATAAAGTCGTCTGACCGTAGCAAGAAATATATAGAATAAACATAACATATAAAGAATATGAGGTTGTTATAACATACGGCAGGTTTTCAGCTAAGCTTAATAAAGTCGACTGATGGTAGACAGAATAAAAGGGAAAATTCGTGTTAGGGATACTAGTGTAGAGGCCAATAGTGTGTGATGTTTTCTGATGCTGTTACTACGAGAAGTGTTCCTGTGCTGAGCAACATCGTCTGAGGGCAACAAGACTCACAAGACTGGCTGTCATAGCGGTTAACATCTTCTGTCCAACGACGTAGTTTTTATCATTGCATTGTTCTTCCTTCCTTCAGAACATATTATCAATCTTAGGAGAGACTTTTGGAACTGGAGGGGTAACACTCAGCCTTCATTAACCCTTCCGGTACTGTGGCAGTCTCCCAAGCTGAATAGAGGCGTATGAAACGAGCAATAATAAAACAAAATTACTTATCCATCATTAGGTTGAAGGGGACGTTTGTAACGCCTTTACAACGAGAAGTCGTCCAAGACGTAAACCAATTCGTGACTGTAGCAAAAATAAGTCGTCGTGGAAGGTGGTAGGTAATGTGTTAGTGTTGTGAAGTTCTTCTTTAATGCAAAGAAATAAGAAAGAGACTGAAAACACCGGGAAAAAAAAAAATCTTTACGCGTGACTAGGAATGACATAGAAATCCTTCAGTACCAAAGGCCTCCCAAGCTGAATAAAAATCGCCTCACTGCAGCAAGAACAAGACAGAAATATTGCACTTTGACAAGTTTTCCATAAACTGAACAAAATAATTTCGTAGCAGTAAGGGAAAAAAGTAGACATCGTACTCACGGTGCTGTTTGATATCGAGTTGTATACGTATTCCCGGATTATGTTTGTGCTTTTTGTAACTTTTACAAGATTATTCTTAAATGGTAGTAATTTAGCTGTGCGGGTGGGTAGATAAGTAGGTGGGTAAATATATCAGTGTGAAAGTTAGTAGGTAGGTATTTCTTTGGTGTGGTAGGTAGTTAGGCAAATTTATTGTTTTGGTTGGCATATAAGTAGGTAGGTTGGTAAGTAGGTAAGTAATTTTGTTGTTTAGGTTGATAAACAAGTAGGTATACAAAGGAAGGAGAGAAGTGCATTGATGGATTAGTATGATAGAAGGTAGGAATGTAGGTACGTAGGTAGGTTGGCAGCTTGCTAGGTAGGTATGTACCTAAGTACTTGGGTAGGTAAGTAGGTTGACAGGTTAATTATTCGATAGGTATTGAATCTTGTCAGTAGGTAGTACGGTAGGTAATTTTGCTGTTTTGTTAGGTAGGTAGTTAGATCAATAAAGAGCCAGGCGGGAGGTAAGTTGGTAGGCGAGTAAGTTGGTACATAGGTAATAGATAAATAGGTAAGTAAATATGTCGGTATATTGTATCTTGGGTGGGGGGGGGGCAAGATTGCGGTTTTGAGCTCAGATGATATTAACAGTAAACATATTATTCTTGGGTTAAGTTCACGTTATTGAAAGATTTTTTCCCTTTTGTATTCCACAAGTATGAGAAGACAATAGTACGTGATTTTTCAGCTTAGTATTAAAATGATAAAAATTTAGTAATTTCGGGCCTTTTTTTTTTTTTTTTATTACCTTTGCCATTTTCGACAAGAATTAAGTTTATTTTTGCCGGTAATTTTGGGTGTATTGTTAAGATTAGATCATAAAACATTTGAGTATTTTCATTAGAGCCTGTGAGCTAAACTTTTTTAAGTATTATTCGTGGATCCGGTAGGCTACATTATCCATCATCATTATCCAGACCCCCTTTCCCATCCCAAAGTGGGGTGACCTAGGGTCCAGAGAGCCAGGAAAAAAAAATGGTGAAATGAGATTCTTACGCAAGTTTGCCCAGTTCAGTGAGCCACACTTCCCTCACCATTCAAAATTCTAACCATGTGTTAAAGCTATAAATTACAGTATAAATACCAGTTGAATATTATTCTTGGATCCTTTAAATTACACGTGTCCCAATAAAAATCTGCTGATCGTTTTCACAGTGTGTGCTGTTGCTGTTTGCGTTTGTCGTAAGAGACCTCTCACTACTCGATGTACAGCTACCGTATGGTATTTCGGCACAGTGTGACAAGCCCAACGGTTTCATATAATCCAGAAATTTACTACGTTGAGTGGTAACCATATCACTGACAAATAAATGCCTAGTGGTGCAGTAGATTAAGGCGCCCCAACAAGATGTAGATCATCAGTGCTTAGTCCACAAAGGATTGGTTATTTCTTTCCTAACGACACACAAGGGACAGTGACTGTTTTGCTTTCACCTGCCGTAATTGTGACCTGCCCTCAACTACAATACTAAGTCCTTGATGCATGACAATCGTTGAGTCTTATTTAGGCCTGTGAGGTAAGAATGGGCCTCATTTTTACCTGTCAGATAAATCCATCCTGACTACACTTGACCATCAGCTCCGCTGATGTGCATTAGAATCTTCAGATTAGAACAAACGCGATGCCGTCACCATGGCCAGCAAGTCCAGAGTCTGATTAGCCTGTGCTCGGACTCCACATCATGCCGTTATTTGGTTCTGTTGTTGCCACCAAGTGTTGTAAATGGCATCCTGGGTTGCAGGAATACATTAGGCTTGTCACTAAGTGTAGTCATCTAAGGAAAAAGACGGCATCACTACATCAGGTGAGTGGATGATGGGCGCCACCGCAATAATGGATGTAAAGTGCCTTGACTGATCTACAGTAAATTGCCTGATCGATTTTCAGTGAGTGTGAACTGATTCCTATAGGTTTTTTTTTGAAGATGCGGGGCTTGGATTGATCTTATGTGGCCTGGATGGATTCAAAGCGACTCAAAGGAACCTAATTGGACACGAATTTTCATAACAGATCTCAAGTTAGAAATAAAACTTGGAGTTACAGATTTGCATGCAAAGGTACCTACATTATGGATATAATTATGTAACTGGAATCAAAAGGAAGCACATTTCTCAGACTTTCTCCTCCAATTCCACCTTAGACGATTCCGGTGCTGTTCCTCCATCACTTCCCCCCTCAGACTTCCTCATGGCTAACATTAAAATTTCTTCAGCTGATGTATTTTCTGCCATTGCTGGCCTCAGTACTAATAAAGCATATGGGCCTGATGGAGTCCTTCCTGTTGTTCTCAAGAACTGTGCTTCTGTGCTTACACCCTGCCTAGGCAAACTCTTTCGCCTTTGTCTGTCAACTTGTACCTTTCCTTCTTGCTGGAAGTTTGCTCTCATTCAGCCAGTCCCAAAGAAGGGTGACCATTCCCAACCCTCTATCGCCCAATTGCTTTAACATCCTGTATCTCAAAAGTTTTTGAGTTTATTCTTAATAGAAAAATTTTAAAACATCTTTCCTATCACAACCTTCTTTCTGATCGTCAGTATGGGTTCCGTCAGGGACGCTTCACAGGCGACCTTCTCACCTACCTTTCAGACTCCTGGTCATCCTCCTTTCGGGACTTTGGCGAAAGTTTTGCCATTGCACTTGACATCTCAAAGGCTTTCGATCGAGTCTGGCATAAATCTTTAATTTCCAAACTGCCCTCTTACGGTTTCTATCCTTCTTTCTGTGCCTTCATCTCTAGCTTCCTTTCTGGTCGTTCTATAGCCGCTGTTGTAGACGGCTATCGTTCATCTCCTAGGTCTATTAACAGTGGTGTTCCTCAGGGCTCTGTCCTATCACCAACTCTCTTCCTTTTATTCATCAATGACCTTCTAAGCTGTACATCTAACCCTATCCACTCATACGCTGATGACTCCACTCTTCACCTTTCCATTCGATTCCCACAACGTCCATCTCAGCAGTTACTTCAACAGGCAAGGGATGAGGCTATGGCACACCTAATGTCTGACTTGGCTCGTATCTCTGACTGGGGTAATAATAATCTGGTTGTTTTTAATGCATCAAAGACTCAGTTTTTGCACCTATCAACCCGACAAAATCTTCCACAGGTATACCCACTTATGTTTAATAATACTCAACTTAATCCTGCATCATCCTTGAACATGCTTGGGGTTTCATTTACTCGGGACTTGTCTTGGAAAGATCATATTACATCTCTTATAAAATCTGCTTCCAAGCGATTGGGTGTGCTAAGCCAACTCCGTTCCTTCTTTGCCCCTGCATAATTGTTGACTCTATACAGGGGTTTTATCCGCCCCTGTGTGGAGTACAACTCTAATGTGTGGGGAGGCTCCCCACATACAGCTCTTCTCAATAGGGTGGAGTCAAAGGCTTTTCGTCTCATTAACTCTTCCCCTCTTACTGACTCCCTTCAACTTCTGTCTCTTCGCCGCAGTGTTGCATCTTTATCTCTTTTCTATCGCTACTTCAATGGTCACTGTTCCTCTGAACTGTCTGCATACATTCCTCCACTTCTACGACGGGCGCGTAGCACCCGTCTAGCAGCAAACTCTCATCCCTTTTCTGTCCAACTCTCTAATGCAAGAGTTAACCGTTACTCCCAGTCCTTCATTTATGCAACAGGTCAGCTCTGGAACTGTCTCCTTCTGTCTGTATTTCCTGCTTCCTATGATCTCCAGTCTTTCAAACGCAGTGTGTCCAGGCATCTCGAAATGAATGGATCTTGAATTTGGCTCTCTCTTATATTTTGTATTTCTCTTGGAAGGAACAGTTTTGCGGGCTCATGGCCTTTGATTCCTTCTTCTTCACAAAAAAAAAAAAAAAAAACTGAAGTGCCCTAATTAGACCAGAAAGGGTATGACAGGCCTGTAAGGAGCTGAAGGTGTTGACACGGACCACTGGATTTATTTATTGCCAGTTAGACCATGCATGAAAGATGTTCCTAGTTACGCCATGCAATAAAATAATAAGTCATTATGCTGATGTCACTACTGGCTGACGGTTTTGCCGGATGACATAGGTACACGGGTGACGAATGCGCTGGTGTATATTTTTCTTTCTACCGTCAGAGGACTTAATCAGACTTTGGAAAGACCTCTCTCGGGTTGAAAGAGCTATAGTCGCGGCGCACGACTCTGAGGTTGTTATTATCGTACCCTGGCAACCTACCATTCAAAAGTGCACCCGATTTCGTATCATATTATATGGAATCATATTATTATGCACGCATATATTATACATGAATATTATTATATACGAACATATTATACACGAATCACATGCGTCTCATATTATACACGAAACCAGACGCACTTTTGAATGGTATGTTGCCAGGGCACGATAATAACAACCTCAGAGTCGCGCGCCCCGACTATAAACAGTCTTCATTAATCATTTCACTACCTTGACGTCTCTTTTATTTATTATTGATACCGCCAGACGATTACATCCACGGCAGGAAACAAAAAGAAAATGAAAATTCTTGTGTTGTAAATAATATAGCCTGAAGTGAGACAGGCTGTAAATCGTTTAGGAGTTTTTTGCAGCTGAATATTGTCGTTTGCAGGTACCAAGAATAAAATAATAAAGATGCTTGGGGTCTGGATGGGATATGGCCGACCACATATCTCTCAAAATTTTTTGTCAGGAGCCTAATAACATCGTATTATGCTGCTTAGCTTTGCACCTAACGTACCCACCTCCCTCTGGCACCAGACTCCACAACGTTCCCCTCCAACCACACCCATGTCTTCCACCTACTCTCGCCAGCGGTCATTGTCATCATCATTATACTCATCATCGTCGTCCCAACTCCCATTTCCTTCTAAAAGGTGGGGTAGAGTATGGCCCAGAAACAATGACTTATGTCACGAAAGTAGAACTCTGAAGCAGCGTGCCTAATGACTGGCCCACAAAATCATTCACACATCATCGTAACTTTCAGAATTCGAACTTGGTGGCATCTCTCACTAAGAATATGGATATGAAGCCAATTGCATGTATGAAAAACAGTATAACACAACAGATACTCTTATTTCCATCTTTGGTATCCATCCATCTTTGTAGGCTTCACCATCACTCCTTTTTACCATCCCATCAAGTTCCTCGCATTTTTCCGTCCTTAACCATTCTTTATGTAGCCGTTCCATTTATTGTGTTCCCTCCCCGTATTTTATTTTTTTCTCCTCACAATTTCCTTTCATTCCTTTCCTTGTCGTTGTTTGAAATTTTCTCATACTTTTCTTTCCCCACTGGCTGATTTCTCAAACCAATTCTTGTTTTCCTTTTCTTTCCCCAATTCTGGTGAAGGAGAGTAAAAAGAAAGTGGATAAAGAGTTTGGGAGGAATCTGAGTGTGAAATGGAGGGAGAGTAAGAAATTGTTTTGGAAGGAGGTAAAGAAAGTAAGGCAGTGTGAAAGGGGATATAGTAGGGGAGTTAAAGATAGGAATAATAGATTGTTGGTGGAGAAGAGAGAGAAACTGAGGAGATGGAAGGATCACTTTAAGGATTTGGTGAATGTAGAGAGTGAGAGCAGTGCGAGTACCGGTATAAGTGGTTGGGGAATGGCTGGGAGAAGAAGAGATGAGAAGAGTGAGGAAGAGATCAGTAGGGCGGAAGTAATGGAAGCAATGAAGAAGATTAAGTTGGGAAAGGCTCCAGGAATTGATGGAGTGTGTGGTGAAATGCTTAGGTATGGGGGTGAGATTGTTGTGGAGTGGATATGGAAGTTGTGTAGATTGGCTTGGGAAGAGGGAAGGGTTCCAGAGGACTGGAAATCAGGTATAATTGTTCCTTTATACAAAGGAAAAGGAGAGAGAGAAGTATGTGGTAACCATAGGGGTATTTGCCTACTTAGTGTGACTGGTAAAATATATGGTAGAATACTCATTGACAGGGTTAGGCATATGACAGAGGAGCTAGTTGGAGAAGAACAAGGGGGATTTAGGAAGGGAAAAGGGTGTGTAGATCAGATATTTGTTCTAAGATGTTTAGTGGAGAAGTATCTAGAGAAGGGAAGGAAAGTGTATGCTGCCTTCATGGACTTGGAGAAAGCTTATGACAGAATAGATAGGCAAGATATGTGGAAGGTATTAAGAATATATGGAGTGGAGGGGAAATTGTTGAGTGCTGTGAAGAGTATGTACGAGGGAGCTAGGGCTGCGGTGCGAGTGGATGGTGAGCTGAGTGAGTTCTTTTATCTCAATGTGGGACTGAAACAGGGTTGTGTGATGTCTCCATGGCTGTTTAATATATACATGGATGGGGTTGTAAAGGAGTTGCAGGGTAGGGCAGTGGATGTGGGGGTGGCTGTAATGAATGAGGGTTAGATTTGGAAGCTTCCGGTGTTGCTGTTTGCTGATGATACAGTACTGTTGGGTGAAGATGAATGGGAGTTGCAAGGTTTGGTGAATGAATTTGGGACAGTGTGTAGGAGGAGGAATCTGAAAGTTAATGTAAACAAAAGTAAAGTTATGGTGTTTGAGAGGAATGAAGTCACAGAGTGTGCAGTGAGGTTGGATGGTGAGGATATGGAGAATGTGAGTGCATTCAAGTACTTGGGTAGTGTGATGAGTAGGGATGGAACTTTGGGGGATGAAGTGCGTGAAAGGGTACAGCAGGGAAGGAAGGTTGTTGGTACATTGAAAGCAGTGATGAGAAATAGGGAGGTGAGTATGAAAGTTAAGAAGTCACTGCATGATAGTATTGTGATCTCTACCCTGATGTATGGAAGCGAGGAATGGACCTTGCAAGAGGGGAACAAGTCAAGAGTGAGAACAGTGGAGATGAGTTACTTGAGAGGAGCATGTGGAGTGACGTGGAAGGGACAGGTTGACGAATGAAGAAGTGAAGGAACGCTGTGGGGTGGATGTGGATGTGGTTGAGAAGATTAGGAGAAATACACTGAGGTGGTTTGGACATGTGGAGAGAATGGAGAATGAAAGACTGACTAAGAGGGTGTATGTAGGTGAGGTGGAGGGAGGGAGAGGGAGAGGTAGACCGAGGATGAGGTGGAGGGATGGAGTTGAGAGGTATATGAGGGAGGGGGGGGTGAGTTGGGGGAGGGTAGTCAAATGGTGGGTGACAGAGCGACTTGGAGGCATTTTGTCTGCGGCCACCCTTTGCGGGATTAGGGCGTCGGGCTATAGATAGATAGATAGATTCATTCATTTGCACTTCCATGTCTCCCCTTTCATATCACTTGTTTTCTGTTAGGCCTATTCCTTTACTTTCTCCCTTTCCCTCATTTTCTTACCCTCTCACTGCTTTTCATTTCTTTCTTCTCTTTCCCTCCCATCCCACCCCTCTTAGTTCGTTCTCTTCCCACTCGTTGTATTTCTTCATGTTTTTTCTCTCCAGTCGTTTCTTTCTTCTTTATCTTTCATTTTTCCTTTCACGTTTCGTTCTGTCCTCATTCCGTTCCTTTCTCACGGCCGTATTAAAAGAAAACAAAAAATTCCTTCCTTTGGAAGGAATTTCCTTTCCCCTCGATATACTGAAAGATTTTCATAGAAGGAAAGGAAAGATTTACAAGTTGGTAGCTCTGTTGAGCTAAAAAGACCCAGCATGCTGATATTTGGTGTGGTGGAGCATTAGATTTAGAAACTCACGCTTCAAATCACGCTTCTCTGGTGCTGGATAATGAAAACACATTTGAGATGTGGGAGGTCGCCACCACATCCATACTGTTGGTCTGTATTCAGCCATAAATGCCTTTCTTGCCATCACCACAGCGGCGTTCATTGCTCAGAACTTAATGTTTTAATTGTAAATACTATTGCAGGGTTGTCATTAGCTTCAGACTTGCCATTTGTAAGTATAAAAATCACTTGTTTATCGTCCGTCATTCATACTCGTATGGCGATGCTCACATGTCTTTTTTTCAGCTGGAAGACGCGAGCCAAACCACTCGCGTGCCCTTGATAGCATATTTTCCTTTTCCGGGCAAATTACAGAACAAAATGTTAAAAAAAAAAAAAATGTGACCCTAGCTTTAATGTAGATGATGTGGCAGCGTCAGATCATGTACGATTGGATGAATATTGGGGATAGTGTTTGAATTGACCATGCGTCAGTACGTCGTCTGCTCTGCTTAAGTTTGGCTAAACATCCCAGCCGACATGAGTAATATGAAAGAGATACGGATAGTCCTTAAACATTAGTATATTGTTGTAAATTGTATTAATAAAATTAAACAGTAACTTTCTTCTAATATATATATAAAGACAATGAACCAATTAACCACAAGTTAATGCACCAATACTGCGAAGGAATTTTTGAAGTAACGGGCTAAATACTTCTATCAGGCTCCAATAATTTCTGCTGCTCTAAGAAAAATCTTTCCCTTCGAGCAGGTCACGAGGGTAAGAAATTGTAAAGAACAGCAGTTCAGCAAAGTATTTCCTTTCCATACCTCTACAAGGGAAGGAAATGTTTAAGAATACAGCCATCATCTCTTTACAGCTTCCCTTTCCCACCCCTATCCGTCTTGCGTGGTCCCATGGGCGCCTCTGTACAACACTCGGCACCACTGCATCAATAAACAATGTGCCTCTGTGACACTGTGTATGCAGGGGATCATTATCTGTCACTCTGTCTTGTCATTAGCCATGCCATCCATTTTTTGTTTTAATTACTTCCAGCAAAACAGAGCTGATCGAGCTCACCTCGCTTGGCCTACATCAGGACATCATACGGCCCTCGTCATTTACCAGCTTAGGTTCGGGTTAGGCGGAGCCATAGATGACTCGTGCCCCACTTGTAGAACAGACTCACACAACATGACACACACAACAGAGCACTGCACAGCACACGCCACACTAAGATGCAGACACAACATCCTTCGTTTAGGAAACCTATGGGATGATCCCATAGGGACAGTTGTCTACCTGTGGTCGACGGGTCTGCTCGGCCAGGCAGATCGAAGTTGAGCAGCAAAATTTCCCCAGTTGATTGATACCCAGTTTTTGTCCATTATCGCCTAGTTAGCTATTGTTTTATGTTATTATGTTGTGTCCATTGCCATCAAACAATGTCCAGTGTCACTCAGCTCAGACTAGTGACTCCCAGTTCTATACATTTTGCTTCAGTGCTAATCGGCTCGATCTCACGCCATCCAGTTGTAGCCTTCATTAGGCAGTTTAGTTCATTACCACTCAGTTGTGTCCTTTGTTAGACAGTTTTGTCCTGAGTCACTTTGTTTTGTCCTTTGTTATTCATTTATGTCCACCACCACCACAGTTGTGTCTGTTGTTATCCAGTGTAGTCCTTTGCAGTCTGTTCATGTTTGTTGTTATCCAGTGTTGTCCAGCGCCACCAGTAATTCCGCCGTCAGCCAGTTGTGTCCTCAGTGTCCCAGTAGTGTCCAGTGGCGTGGCGGGCGTGTGGTAATGTAATACAACGCCCAGCAAGCCCCATAATCCTCGTTACAATTTTTTCTGGACCATGGAAAAATTTACATGTATACGTAGCCCACATTACTGGAATGATGCAATTAAGGTGTAAAGAAACAGCGGCACGAGGGGTGGGGTGGGAGGCTGGTAGTATGTTACACGGAGTTTTTTTTTTTTTTTTTTTTTTTTGGGGGGGGGGGGTTATTGTGGCTTATCCTCCCCGCTAAGCTGGTAATTTAAAAATATATTTAATTTCAATACCATAATTCAGTGGAATAATTAATGAATTGCAGCGTAGTGGCTAGTAGTATAAAAGCTTAGGGCAGGCCTGGTGGTGGTGATGGTGGTGTTGGAGAGCTTAAGGGGTGACTGAATTATTAAACTGTTCACTGTTTGCAGTTCTTTCATCTGAAGGAAACTGCGTGGTGTTAGCATAAATAATATCCCAGCGTAGGGAAAGGGGTTGCCCGAGACATGGGTTACTCTGAGTCTAACCTTGGAGGGCAGAAGCTTTCCTCACCAGAGTGAACTCTGTTCATACTAACTAAAATTTAATACAAAATTAGATCCTGCCTTCTGAGAGGTTGGGATGAGCTCTTGTCAACCAAGGCTAAACTGTAGAGGACAAAGTTTCCCCTCACTTGAACAGCATTGTGTGATGGAAGCAAAAATGAGACTGCAGCCTACCATAAACAAAGTAATGTACTTTAAAGAAAACTTATTTTTGGTTACCTGCATAAATAATATGCACGATCATTACGTCGGAAAGTTTGCTGGGAACTGTTTTTAATTCCGCTGTTGGAAAATTCCCGTCAGTTGAAGAATATCGTCCGTCGCTAACCAAAATAATATAACCTACACATGTCTACAACAACTAAAAGTACATACAGCAGAGAAACTGTAATTCAATCGCCATCTTCATTTTGGTGTTGTTGCAAAATTATAACTTGTGGTGTTTTAGTGGAGGTGTGAAGTTTGGAGTCTCTCTCTCTCTCTCTCTCTCTCTCTCTCTCTCTCTCTCTCTCTCTCTCTCTCTCTCTCCTGCAAGCATACGCGCGATCTTGCAGTTTTTCTTCAGTTCGTGGATACAGTTGTGGGTACCGTATATGTCGAGGTGATTTTTTTTTTTTTTTTTTTTTTTTTTCATAATGGAGAGGCCACTTCCAGGCAGAGTAAATTTGCCTGAGAGTACTAAGAGTAATGTATTTAAGAATACTGTGTGTGTCAGGGTGATACTGTGAAAAGTGTTATATTACCGGGTATTAGTTGTTGCATTAGTATGGGTAGACTGGTGGTAGATCATATATTTTTTTAAAGAGTTTGTCATACCCTGCAGTAGTAAACGTTTTAGCTGAGGTAGACTGGTATATAGCTTTTTGTTTTATAGTATACTGTTTTTACAGTTACCTCAGCTGTGATTGTTATCAGCTTCCGCGTTTTCTCCTTGGCTGCGAAAGATCTCATATGCACGCTGCAAATGTATGTTTGATGATTGCAACAGTGAATCAAGAGGTCATCGTCTTGAAGGGGTTAATGAAGAGTTTCTGACCCTTTGTCGTAAGTGTGTTGTTAAACCTAAGGTAATTAACATATCAGGCAGCAACAGGAATACAATACAATACATCATACAGAAGGGTTAGCACTGGCCAATATTTCGTTGTATGCTTAAAACATTATCGGGTCTATTAATATTCAAGCAGTAATTACTTGTATTATTCCTGTTCATCAATGATTAAACTGCTTTTAGCATATTTCATCAGGTGATCATTCATCATCACACGTCAAGTGAGAATGTTCTTTGTTATTATTCAGTGGGCTATATACCTGTATGATCATGTCTGATTTAGAATAACCAGCTCTCACATTTATTAACCCTGGACGACGAGAGGTTTCCCTGTGGCATTTAAAATCGTCTGCCGTCAGCCTGAGTAAAATAAGTCATTCGTAAGTCACCAGCAGCCTTTTAACTCCTAGACATCGGGAGGAAAAAGTGCCAATTAAAATCGTCAGGCGTTATCCAGAGCAGGATAAATAATATGTCCCTTCATGTTTTAGGGTTAAGTTTAGAGAGACTATTATCAATTATTTAACTTATTACCTCGCCTGGACGGAGTCTGATGAGGTATTGTTTTTGATTGAGTTTGCTTGTTTGTTTTTGTTCGTTTGTTAGGAACATTAGGGAAAAACGGCTGAATGAAGTTACATGAAACTTTCAGGATATGTGGGCACTGGTCCCCAAAGAAAGTGATTAAATTTTGGAGGTAATCGAGTGACCTTGAAAGGTCAAAATCAAGGTCACGCATTTTCAGAGGGCTGTAACTTGAAAACGGTTGAAGGTAGAGATATTTACTATTAGGAATACTCAAGAACTCGTAATATGGGTCTGTATTTGACACCAACCTCTTTGACCTTGAATGGCCTTGAAAGGTCAAATTCAAGGTCACGGATATTCAGGGGGCTGTAACTCGAAGATAGAGATATTTACCATTATCAACATATAGGAAATGCCATATGGGTTTGTAACTGGTAGCTTGACCTTTGACCGTAATTGACCTTGAAAGGTCAAACTCAAGGTCATGGATATTCAGGGGGCTATAACTCGAAACTCGTTGGAGATAGAGATATTAACTATTACCAAGATATAGGAAGTCTCACATGGGCTTTTATTTGCCACCATGACATTTGGCCTTGAGTGACCTGGCAAGATCAGACGGATTTTCAGAGGGCGTAACTTGAAAACATTTGCGCCAATACCTTAGACTTTAACCCATTAACTCCCAAGGTTCCTGTGTGAGGGATTTTGCTGAAAGGGTATGAAGCATACTGTCTTCCGCCTATCGGCTCATAGTCGCGAAGCTCATGGGTATGTACCCCGGGGTTCCCTCCTTTATTAACTTCTAAAAATGCCCAGTTTCCTCCTCTATTGACGCTGGGCGCAAATAGGTTCATTATGCAGTGAGGCTAAATGGCAGAAGCGAGTCAGTATTTAACAGCAGTAAAATGCTGTCAGGCGAGGTTTGTTGTGCATGGCACCACTTGCTCATTAAGTATCCATAACACATCACTATTGTTAGTTATTATTATATAGCACGCTTGTAAGGTCATGCAGAGGAGAAAGGGATAAGGCCAGACGGGTTGGTGTAGGGACATGCAAGTGGTTGTGTGAGGCAGTGCAGGGGGAGGGGGGTATGATCATAACTTATAGGGAGGTGAGTGTCATGCAGGGTGATTGGGTGTGGTGTCATGCAGAGAAAGTTTGAGTGGAGTTATGCAGAGGGGACGTGGATGGGATCATACAGGCTAGGTGAGAGTGAAGTCATGCAGAGGAGATTGGGATGGAGTCATGCAGAGAGGATCGTTGTGCGGTTTTGCAGAGCAGGTTTTGATGAAGTCATGCAGAAGAGGGTTGGGTATGGAGATATGGAGAGGGTTTTGGGAGCGAGGTCATGCAGGCGTCACCTCAAGGCACTGCTAGTCCAAATTTATGGTCTGGAGAAAGAAGCGAAGGGACTCAGACGCCCAAATAAACAAGGCATTAAAACATGGCTGAGCATCTCGCTTCTGTCTCTGTTTTCAGCAGGTCTTCACCACCGGGAAGAAGCCGTGAGAGAGAGAGAGAGAGAGAGAGAGAGAGAGAGAGAGAGAGAGAGTTTCCTTCTTCATATTGTAATCTACGCCGTTTCGTTGCTCATTCATGCATCTGCGCCTCGTGACACATTCCAATACTTTTTAAAGTTTTCTTTCTCCGCCACTCACCGTTATGTCTGCGTGTTTTCTATTTATATGCCCTCTTTATTCTGTGATTTTCCTTCATTACTTTACGATATTCAACCTCCTTACTCTTTTATGCTTTTCTGGTTGATGCTCTGCAATAATCTTCCATGCTGTCTCTGTTAGTTATCCTTGTTTCTTCTCACGCTCCACCAAGTTTCCTCTTCTTACTCATTCATGCTTCTTCCTTTGTTTTCCTTGCGCCACCATCCACTCTATTTCATGCTGCCATCTTAATCTTCCGTGCTCTTTCCGTACTCTTTCATTCTTAACCGTTAACTCTTCCATGCTCTACTTTGCCTTCTTCATACTTGCCCCTTCATTTTCCAAATCTATATAGACACACCCCTCCTTGCTCCCTCACACAGCTGCAAACATCCTTTCCTTAATGCTTCTCCATCTTCCCTGTCACACACACACACACACACACACACACACACACACACACACACACACACACACAGTATCATCTCAGTGGTGGCATGCCGCTCCACGTCCACATTTCTTTTATATTGCAGTGTTGTTTTCACGCCGGTGTATAAAAATAAACCCCCTGGTGTAGGATGGCGTCAAAGTTTTGACAAGGAGAAATGCGTAGGAGTGCGTGTGGGTTGATGGCAGGTAACAATGGAGGATTTAGAAAGAGCACCAAAGGTTTTTCCTTCCCTGGCACAAAGGCTTAAAGCAGAGGCTGGAGGGCCCGGCCATGAGGTGCCATCCGGTGCTGTCATTTTTGTGCTGCACACTAATGGTTGGCCAGTGGGGATGGCAGCATTTTTGTGCTGCACACTAATGGTTGGCCAGTGGGGATGGCAGCATTTTTGTGCTGCACACTAATGGTTGGCCAGTGGGGATGGCAGCATTTTTGTGCTGCACACTAATGGTTGGCCAGTGGGGATGGCAGCATTTTTGTGCTGCACACTAATGGTTGGCCAGTGGGGATGGCAGCATTTTTGTGCCGCACACTAATGGTTGGCCAGTGGGGATGGCAGCATTTTTGTGCTGCACACTAATGGTTGGCCAGTGGGGATGGCAGCATTTTTGTGTTGCACACTAATGGTTGGCCAGTGGGGATGGCAGCATTTTTGTGCTGCACACTAATGGTTGGCCAGTGGGGATGGCAGCATATTTGTGCTGCACACTAATGGTTGGCCATTGAGGATGGCAGCATTTTTGTGCTGCACACTAATGGTTGGCCAGTGGGGATGGCAGCATTTTTGTGCTGCACACTAATGGTTGGCCAGTGGGGATGGCAGCATATTTGTGCTGCACACTAATGGTTGGCCATTGAGGATGGCAGCATTTTTGTGCTGCACACTAATGGTTGGCCAGTGGGGATGGCATCAGTTAAGTGAGCTCATCGGCTAAGTTGCTCTTTGTAAATGAAACAATAGCATTCAGGGGCCGAATGCTAATCACCCCCGAAAAAGGTTGTTAGCTAAGGTACAAGTTACTTACAGATCAAATTGAAGAAAATTTGCAAAACTCTACGAAATTCAGTCACAGTGTTTCACAAAAAGCAATACATATTAAATGAAACAAAAACATTAATGGACCGAATGCAAATCGCCCGCCAATTTATGTTGTTGGCTAAGTTACAAACTACCTATAAAAATGAAGACGCGATATTTCTCTCTCTCTCTCTCTCTCTCTCTCTCTCTCTCTCTCTATGTATGTATGTGTATATATATATATATATATATATATATATATATATATATATATATATATGTATATACTATATATAGATAGATAGATAGATAGATAGATAGACACAAACACACCAACAAAAACTGTATTGCTTGGCCTTGCTGTAGGTGAGCGATAAAAATTCACCAAACTCAACGGAATTTAGTTAGCGCATTTAAATAAAGCCAGTCCGTATTAAAAAATATATGGCGACTGACATTCCGTCGTCTCTGATCAAATCCTCACCAAAAGTAATAGGCTTCTCCACATTCACATAGTTGCTATTTCCTGAAGGTTTGTTGAAAATTCGTTCATAACTTTTCGAGATGTTTTGGCAAATCACACACACACACACACACACACACACACACACACACACACACACACACACACACACACACACACACACACACACACACACACACACACACACACACACAACATATTTTCGTCTTTCTTCCTCTCCTCTTTCACCATCCGCGTCCATTGAGAATGCATCAAATCACAGTTGTCAAGGGAACCTCAAACTCAGTTTCCGTGTCCATTACCAAAGGAAGGTTAAAAAAAAAATACTAGAAACATGAAAGACGTGTTTGTTATATTCATATTTTTTGTTATTCCATTTTCATACCTGTTCCTTCTTTGTTCTTTATCATTTTCCACCTTTTTTCCTGATCTTCTATCAATGATTTTGTTCTTTATCATTTTCCACCTATTTTCCTGATCTTCTATCAATGATTTGTCCATAATTTCCTTCCTTCCTTCCTTCCCTCCCTCCCTCCCTCCCTCCTTCCTTCCTTCCGTCCTTTTCTTTCTTCTTTCTTTTTTCCCTTCATTGTCATTCTTCATCTCTGCTGTTTTTTTTTGTTTTTTTTTCTGCCTGTCTGCCTATCTTTGTTTGTCAGCATCTTTGTTTCCTTTGTCTTTTCTCCTTGTCTGATGATAGAAAGAATAGCATAAAAAAGCGTTACTGTGGTAATTGTTATTGTTACAAATCCCTTCTCCTTCAAGAGTCCCCCCCCCCCCCCCGGCCAAAGGAAAAATAAGTATGAAAACTTATTGCTGCAGTAAGAAAGGAAGGAAATAAAAGGACATTGTGTTATGGAAAGGTTTAATGGAAAGCGTTTCTAATCCATTCATAGTCATAGGCGTTCCGTAGCTGAATAAAATCGTCTGGATGTTGCAAGAATAAAATAACGTAATAACAAATAAAGGATTAAGGCATTTTGCTGTGTTATGCGTTTTCTCATGGTGTCTTCAGATGCTTAATTCTGCTTAGGACTGACTTCGAATTAGAAGAGTTAGATAGTAGGATATATAACTTTCATTGGAGCTGTGGTGGCTCGGAGGTTTGTGTGTTTGTCTACCTGTGCCTGCCTCATCGCCCACCAATATCCCTGCTCATCGTGCCGACTCTGCTCCACCCACTCCAACTATTTCTGTCCATATGTGACCAGTATCATAACTATCACTGCCTCGATTATATTGTTTGTCCACCTGCAACGACTATAATCACTGGATATACTCGTATGCCTACAGGGTCATGGCCACCCGCCTATCACCATCCCACACTTTTTAACTCACTTGTCTTCGCCCATTCCACCCATACCCATTACTCAGAGAACCAGATCGACATATCTTCTGTTGAACTATATTTTGCTCAGGCTTGTCTTTGGTTATGTGATTGACGCCCAGCATACCGTAGTAAATGGCTTCCTGGACTACAAGAAACCATTTGGCATGTTACTCAGTGTAGAGTCATCTGAATGTACCGGTATCTGTACATCGAGTGAATGAATGGTGGGCACCCATACCCATATGAATATACAATATCTGATATACTATAGCAGTAGCCGTCTTTGTGTGTGTGTGTGTGTGTGTGTGTGTGTGTGTGTGTGTGTGTGTGTGTGTGTATTTTGGGCAGCCGAAACTACACATTCAAAGCACACCAAAATTGGCACAAAAATCGCATAAAAATCGCTAATGTAAAAAACTTGGTCCCATCACGATTGAAAAACTTTTACCATATTTAATGAGCAATCACATTTTGACCAAAAATCGCTGCTCCCGGAGCCCGGCATACGATCTCCGTAGAATTTTTTGCCCAGAGGTAGAACTACAATAAACTGTAGCAGTAGCCGTGTGTCTGTGTGTACTTCGGACTTGCGTTCGGACAACTTGGGTTCCATTCCTGAAGCTGCAGATAACACGATCAGTTGGTTAGCTGGAAAAAATCCAAGTGACAACGTTAAACTAGAACAACACATAAACGCGAGAGCCCTCCGCAGGAGCAAGTGCGTGGGGCCTGAAGGGCCCACGAGCACTTGTATTATTGTATACAATTAACTTCCAAGTTGCTTCTTTTCCAAAATTTCCCTTATGTACTGATATACAGTAGCCTCCTCTTACAATATCTGTGTAACTCTGTAATGGTATCTAATGTGATTTTTCTTTGGTTTTAGGTAAATAGTTGTGTAGTACATGGTGTGTAGTGTCTGGTCTCCGTATGTAAGTACTAACATTATCCACACCATATTTTTGTCGTCTTATTCAAACATTAATGTCTCCATTCACTTAGTATTTCAGCTCCCCTTTATAAGTTTGAAAGATATGTAGTTCACGTATTTACTTAAAATTCATCTTAATTTCCCAATATGGGATATTATTGAAAGAGAGTTACTATATGAACCATCCATAATTTCTTGTTCACGTTAATTTAACCCGTTTAGTGCGGTGATGGAACACAGGTTAGAGATGAAAGTGTCAAGGAAATGAAACAGGTGGTAAAGTGTCTATACCTGTGATGGATGGTAACAGGTGGTTGTGAGGAGGAGGTTGATGAGAAGATCAAGGCAGGATGAAAGAAGTAGTGGGAGGTATCTGGAGTGGTGTGCCACAGAGCAGTGCCGCAGAGGTTGAAAATATTGATCTGTGAAACCGTGATAAAGCTGCTTTGGTATGGTTTTACTATATGGAAATGCTGCGAATATGCAGACATATTAGAACGTATTTCTTCATCTCATTCGCAAAAAAAAAAAAAAAAAAAAAAAAAAAATTGGAAACGTGCTTCTTCAGAGTTCGTGATTCAGTGGAAACTCTGAAGATGACACACATCCTACATAATTATCTTGTTTGAAGATATGTAAATGGTATTGGGAATACTGTATCCTGTTATCTTGTTTTTGGTGTGCGTTCTGGTATCAATTCTCCACTGGATATGGCCACATACTGGCCTGATTTCAAAAATATTTACTGGAGCGGGCTTACAGCACCCCACCGCGTAAGGGTCTCTCTGTTCACCTCCTGAACCAGCTTGGAAGGCCGTCACTGTTTTCTTTTCTTTTTTTCCCTTAAGCAAGGAAGAAGGAACCAAAGGTCAAGAACCTGCAAATTGTTCCTTCCAAGAAAAAAACAAAAACAAGATAACAGAGCCAAATTCAAGATCCGTTCATCTCAAGATGCCTGGACACACTGCGATTGAAAGACTGGAGATAAAAGACAGTAGGAAATACATACAGAAGCAGACAGTTCCAGAGTTGACTTGTTGCATTCATGGAGGACTGGGAGCAACGGTTAACTCTTGCATTAGAGTGTTAGACAGAAAAGGGATGAGAGTTTGTTGCAAGACGGGTGCTATACTCCTGCCATAGTGGTGGAGGGATGCAAGTAGACAGTTCAGAGGAACACTGACAATTGAAGTAGCAATTGAAAAGAGATAAAGATGCAACAGTGCGGCGAAGAGACAGAGATTGAAGGGAGCCAGTTAGAGGAGGAGAGTGAATGAGACGAAAAATCTTTTAACTTCATCTTGTTGAGAAGAACTGCATGTGGGGAGCCTCCCCACACATGAGAGTTGTACACTACACAGGGCGAATTATTAAACCTGTGTATAAATTCAATAGCTGTGCAGGGGTAAAAAAGGCACGGAGTCGGCTTAACACACTCAATCTCTTGGATGCAGATTTTACAAGAGAATGTGATGACCCCCTGAAATACATTGCATTCTGTCGAACTCTGTGTGTGTGTGTGTGTGTGTGTGTGTGTGTGTGTGTGTGTGTGTGTGTGTGTGTGTGTGTGTGTGCGTGCGTGCGTGCGCGCGCAAGTTACACACGCTTACTTATGAACAGCGGAACCTCTTGGTGCCGTCTGTTTCTCTGTTTCATTTCATGCTATCATGACATAAGCTGTGTGTGTGGCGCAGTTCCATTTGTTGCTCCACTAATTCAAGCGGCTTAAAAAATAAATAATTAAATAAAAGCTCGCCATTGCTCACTGTTTCAGCAGCTGACGAAGGCTTGGGTTTTGTTTCATTTAGTGGGGTCAGTGCGCCCAGGGGAAAAAAATGATATTCCTGTCACGTGTTTACCGCAGCACCGGAGAACTGTGAGGTGGAATAGACTATGGAAAGGGTTGAAGGCGATGAGCCTCTCCAGCCCGTGAATGTGGTGATAGAGAGGGACGCCTTCATGTGGTGGCGCTGATATACATGTAAGCAGGTCCATCAACTGTCTGGTTATGCAAACCTAACAACCTCCCTATCTCCCAAAAGGAGGATGGTGAACTGCAGGACAAGATTAGCATAAGTCTGCAGTCCACTGGGTTCACGTTTCTTATGGGCCTGGGGTTGCAACTCTGCTACTACTGCTGCTAACCACAGAATGTATATTTATATTTTATCCTCGTTACATCCGGACGTTTTTGTTTATATTGGAAGAGCCTCCATGTTGCTCTGTCCCACATGTGTTTTCTAACGCAATCTTTCCTGATTCCTTGACCTTTTAATTTCCATATTTTACTGTTTTCTTTACTTTCCCATCCCACTTCCATATATCCCTATTGTTCTTTTTCATTTCTTTTTACAATTTCTCATCGTTGATTCCTCCCAGAAATATTTCCCTTCTCTCCGCCTCGTATTTCTTCGTCTTAGTACTTTTTCTGTTTCCTCGTCACCATGTTCTTTGTTCCAACATCAGTGGAATTTCTAATACTGTCTGCCCCGAGCGAGCTGCGGTGTGTGGCAGGGTTGTGCTGAGGGTAAACACTGCGTTTTAGCTTGTATTTACAGTGGCTGCTCTCTCTCTCTCTCTCTCTCTCTCTCTCTCTCTCTCTCACACACACACACACACACACACACACACACACACACACACACACACACACACACACACACACACACACACACACACACACACACACACACACACACACACACACACACACACACACACACACACACACACACACACACACACACACACACACACACACCAGCAGACAGATTGCAGCATTAACAGGGTGACATATACACCCATTCATTTGCATGCGTACACACAGTCAGGCTCACTCACGCAGTAACTCCTAACCAACACTGCCAACTGCACGCACACATCTTTCCCCAAACCACCCACACCCAAGAGTTATCAGGCTACGAGAATATCATGCATAAAACGACATGAATTGGAAATAGTGAGACAAGACGCGATGACCCCATGTATATCCGTGTATTGGGTCAGCCGGGTATTGAGAAGGAGGAGGAGGAAGAGGTTTGAGAAGAGGTGGGTAGGAAGGAGTAGGAAGAGAGTGAGAAAGAGTGGAAGCAGGGGAGGGGGTGACGGGAATGCGATAAGAGGGTAGAGGTAAATGGTACAGTATGTAGTCAGAGAGAAAAAGATAAGGAGATAATGAAACGAACGAGATCGCAAGAGCAGGAAGCGAATAGGGAAGAGCAGTGTGAGTATGGAAAAAAAAGTTAGTCAGGACGGGCTAAGAGAGGAGGGCTTAATGCAGTGTGTCTGTTGTAGAGGAGAACGCGGGAAGGAGGAAGAGGTTGGAGAGTTAGAAAGAAGGGAGGGAGGAAGGCGATAATACTGAATTGTGGGGGAAAGTGGTAGGAAGGTAGGTAGCTAGACAGGAGAGGAGAGAAGAGAGGGAGGCAAAAAGACTGGAATTGTGGAGGAAAGCGGTAGGAAGGTTGGTAGGTAAGGAGGAAGGAAGAGAGAAGAGGAGGGAGTAGGGACAAGAGAGAGGGGGGGGTGAAAGACGAATTATGGATGACTTTAGGAATGTTGGTAGTCGGGAGGAGGGGAGAGAGAAGAGAGTAGAGGAAGGCAAAAATGCAATAAAAGCAGACTGAGGAGAGAGAAGGGTAGGGAAGTAGATAGTAAGGTAGGAGGGAGGGTGTTGGTCCTGATGTGAATACAAAGTCGTGTAGAGGTGTGAGATGAGCGCAAAGTCTCTGGCCATCGAATATTTTACAGGCGCCGTCTGACTTGTATATCACTGCTACGTGCTGGCAAGTGTGTGATGGATTGACTGAAAGTGGATGGAGTTAATTGGATGGATGGATGTGGGTGGTGGAATGAGTGTGTGGATGACTGTAGGGGACTGTAGTGTGTGACTGTGACTCTTGATAGTGATATTGTTGATGGGCTTCATATAGAACGACTAGCGATGGATGACGAATATTGGTGTGTTGTGAAGTGTGCCTGATTGTGGTATGACTGGTTGAGGGTGTGGATGGATGGTAGTGGGTGATGGAGTGTGACCCTGATTGTGGATAGACTGTTGAGTATTAAGGAGTGTGTGGTTGATTTTGGATAGATTGGAGTGTTATAATGTGACTGGTTCTGGCCTGACTGGTGTTGGCTGATTACAATTTTAAGTGGATTGCAGGAAGTGGTTGTGGACAGAGTAAGGTTGTGGGCAGACAAGTTTATCAGAGAACGACTGGCCATGGATGGATGTAGATATGAGTGGGTTGTGGAGAAGGGTGATTGTGGGTAGATTGGACAGGATTGTATAGTATGACACTAATTGTATACAGAATGACGATAATTATCTGTTACCAGATCGTTAGTAAATATTACAGAAATCATTTACATTTGCAAGTTTCAAGGATACTTTTAATGGTGATTGCTGTTTCCCCCGAGTTTACTTGACCAGTTGTATGAAAAGAAAAAAAAAATTGTGATTCCGGTTTTTGGAACACCTCCCTGACTCACGGCGAGGACTGACTGTAAATTACCCAGGTGGAATGAATCGGCCTCCCGAAAAATGGACGAAATAGATCACTGGAGCTGGACGGAACTGGATATACACTGCCGATTGTCAGCTACATGGTAGACGAAACAGTTGTGTGAAACGCTGTTAGACTAGATATTGGGTTAGTGCTGTCAGCCGCACGGTAGATAGACGAGATAAATGTGTGAGAACGCGGACGGAATTAAAACAGGGTTGAGTGGTGGCAGCCGTGTAATAGATGGACAAGATAGATGTACGAACGCAGATAGACTGGATATTGGGCTCAGTCAGGTTGTTGTAATTTTGGTTGTGGCAGATAGAATGGTATTAGATTATGTTGAAGGTGATGAATATTTGCTTGGTTAACAGTGAAGCTCTGTCAGTGGACAGAGTTATTTATAGACGGAGGTAATGATTGAGATGACCGGCGATGAATAAACGGAATTCATAATGAACTGTATGAAATTATTTGTAGATAAATAAAGATGGAGAGGGTAAATGATACTGAATATGATTAAAGATGACAACAAAAGACGTAAATGATTGCCGCTATTCCAGAGTACCTGATGAACATGAGTTAAAAAAGGAAAGAAAGCTTAGTAGACAGAAGGATTACTTAGGAGACAGACAAATCCAGACAAGAATACTCAAACACCCACCAACGCAATTACTTTCCTTTAGACCCCGACCATTGACCTTTGTTCGCCCATATTTTACTCACTTGTCCCTCTGATGTCCCTCAGTCATTACTAAACTCTCGGTGCATATCTATGCAATAGGTTGTCCATAATGTTGTTAACTGTTAGGCAGACAGAAACAAAATCATAACCTCGTTGGAGGAGGAAATAAGTGTTAAAACAGAGTTAATTAAATTGGCACGATCCCAAGATGAAACAGAAGATAAATCCCCCGTCACACCTCTCTGATGCGTTATACACGCAGGGGCTGGTGGTTCTCTCCCTTTCCCACACGCCACCAACACACACATCACCGGCCTGGCGAGGGGTGACCGGATTACAAGGATTTTCATTTCCATTTTGTTTTCGTTCAAATCTTTGTTTAGTGTGGGTGCTGTTATTCCGTGTCTTAGGATACGGCTACTATCTATCTATATACCTAGGCTGCTTTCCCCGAGGAAAGGGAGGTAGCCGAGACAGGACGACACACTCTCCATTTACTCATCCATTCAATCACATTCATTCGCATCTTAGCCCCAAAGGGGAGAACGGACAGATCCTTACCGCACCACACCGCACAAGGGTCAACTGCGCAATGCAATCAGTGACATCCGCAGCAGGGCCCGACAGCAGAGCTGGTTTACCCCTGCCACATCATAACAGACTCATCCCCTTACCCGCACCTGACTTGACTAGCTGATCAGACCAAATGCGGAAGAATATCCTCTCAGGGCTGCGTCATCGCTTATTCATTCACAATTTCTCTCCATTTATTTCTGTCAGATTGTCCCCCCTGTGGCGGGGGGAACACAATCCGGCCGCACTGTGGGGTGGTACTACTACTCTGCGGCCAGGTCGTGTTAGGAAGAATACTGCCACCGTATTCCCTGCGTGTCGTAAAAGGCGACTAAAAGGGGCGGCGTGAGGGGACTAGGGACCCCCTTCTCTGTTTTTTAGTTCCTAAAAAGAGACAGGCCAGAGAAAGGGATGAGGGATGGAGTTATCCCCGTACCCTGAAGATTGGGTGCGGCCACACCTGCTTGAAACATGTGATCGACAAGAAGAAATGGACCACCGGGTTAGAGCCGCTGCAGTATCCAAGTCTGAACGTTGGACGGACCCTGAGCTTCGTTTCCTTTCACATGACAATTGTGTGAAGCAAATGTGGCCGCACACTTAGGTATAATCACCTTAGAAACATTGTCGCTTGCCATATGATAGACCGTGGGGATGAGGATCAGAGGACGATTCATCCTCTCAGCAGTTGTTTTGGCCAAGCGAGTGTGTAACTACTAGAGGTGGTAATCACTCAGACACGAGGTTGATTCCGGTGATGGGAGGCTTGTTACTGAGATGCAGATGTAAAAAAGTGAAGGCTTGACGTAGTCCCATTGAGATCTAGAAATGGAAACTACCTGTCAGCCTTAAATCATTGTGATAAAGGATATGTAAACGTGGCAAATATGAGATGGACCTTTTTTTTTTTTTTTTTTTTTTTTTTTTTTTAAGTCGACTAGCATTTCAGTTTCCTCCTGAATCTTGGCCGGTATTGAGGAGTTGGTAGTAGTCGTCACAGCTTCCTTTATTTCCAGAGTTGTCAGCGTCCTGTGTTAGCAGGACATTTAACTGCTGATAGTACTGTCAGCTGCCCAGGCGAGTGCAGAGGTGAAAACACTGTCATTACCACAAGGCCCACGAGGTTCAGACTAACTCTCCAAAGTCCTCAGTCCAACCTGCCCATTCCCCAGCTTGGTTGGGGATGGAGTGGCGTGCCGCTGTAGTTCTTTCGCCTTAACTTGGCACAGATTATCACCCAGTTGCATCGTCTACACGTAGCTCAGTGGCGGAATAAGGCAAATTTGCGGCTGTTCATTATCCACATAGCACTGCGTCGTGACTGCCATCATATTCCTGTACTGATTTTCTGTTACAACTCACATTCAAGATGGAGAGATTGCAATTTTAGGCCATGCAGATATGAAAAGAGTATAGCACCTCGCACTGTATCTTGACTGAGAATCAGAGCAGAGTATGGTGCCAGCTTTTCAAAACCATTTCTTCAGGCTCCAAGTCCTGCCAGAATTTACGAGATTGGATATATTCTCCAACAGAGTCTTGAGTCTCCTGAGTTTAGTAATTTACAGATCTAACCAATGAAGCGACTCTAATGCCCTCCCTTATTTTTTAAGCTTTTGCGAAGCCTTTGTCTTATATTATTCGTGTATGGTGCTGGTGGGGAGAGAGAGAGAGAGAGAGAGAGAGAGAGAGGGGGGGGGTTAGTAATGAAATGCTTTACTTATAATTTTCTTGTCTCAGTGGTACCTCAGGGCTACAAGAAAAGGAAACAAGAAAGAGAACAAGATTTTTTTTTTTTTTTTTTTTTTTTTAGCGCATCATGTTGTGTGTGTTTCTTGTCTCTGGGGAGAAGAAACAGTGAGAGAGGACGAAAGTGAAGCTGATAGTGCAATGGACTTTTCTCGTTTTATGTCTCATATTGGGGAGACCGGGTCTAGTTGTGAAAATTTTTTAATGTATCGTCATTGCATCATAGGTTAATGATATAATGTAATGATTTTTTGCCTGGAAGCAGGAAAATGTCTTTTTGTTTTTTTAATAAATATAGACAAAATAAACGAAAACATTTTTGCCACATGGTTATTTAAAGGTTTATGATGGCATGTAATTCGTCACAATTTACCCCAGATACCGGGCAACTTGTTACGCACCCCGGGGTAGATTGAAAGGCATGTCATAGAACCCAAATATGTCCATAATTATTCTATTGTCAGTAACATGTGAATACAGGCGTGGCGGCATATTGGATGTAGTGTGTGTGAAATTAAATTGTATTATCATGCATTCAGTTACTCATCACAACCTCTGTCAGTAACTGAATCATTCATTTGTGCAACTGACATCATTCAGTTACTCCACCACCGTCACCAACACTTACTGAATCACTTACTTGTTCCAGTTTTACTATTTATAGACAGAGAGATAGATATAAATAGCTTGATTTATATAGACAGACTGATTCATTGATACAACAGATGAAGGAATAAATAGATAGTATTGAGACAGGTAGATTTAGATAGATATATTAGGTAGATAGATAGATAGACTGACAGATAAACTGACAGATAAACTCCGATACCACCTAGATCTGCATAAAGATTACCTTTACCAACACCGTTCATCAGCCAATATGTTACTTTTACATTACACTGTACTGATCAACACTCTTATATAATTACCCATAACTCGGTTGCCTGCTGCATCCATGACAGTCTGTCTTCCATTGGTAGTTCCAGGTATGGCTGAAGTGACAAGCTGAAAATATTGGGATAATTTAGTACAGTTATTGTCGAATGGGGTAAAATGATACCGTAACAACTAACCCATAACAACAAAACCCAACACTGGTTTTCCGTACACTTGGCCATGTGAAAAGGGTATGAAATTAGCAAAGGTGTGTAGTGGTGGCGTCATTTTTCATGATGATGATGATGATGATGATGAAATATGACGCCACCACCATAAACCTTTGCTAATTTCATAGCCTTTTCACATATATTGTTCCACACATCAGGTGACTCATCTGCATCAGCAGATGGCATTGATATATCAAAATAACATTGAACATGGAAAAAAAATGTAACGGTTAAAATATTTATTTTTTCCCTTAGCTCTTACTCAAGCAACGCCTTCAAGCTGCCACTTCTGGCTCTACCTCTGTATGAAAGCTACATAACATGGCAACGACCACTCCCTCGTCTGTAGATTATTTATGGAGATACTGAGGGTGTAACAACTCGGACGTGTAACAACTAGACCCGTCTCCCCTATATGAGAGAGGGGGATGTGACCTTGGAGCAGGGCAGTGAAATGGCGGGGGACAGGGCGACATGGAGGCGATTTGTTTATGGCCACCCCTTACGGGATTAGGGCGTCTGGCAATAGACAGATAGACTATATCCTCTCGTTAAAGAGGCTGTTGTGTGCGCAGGACTTTGCGTCAGTTGTTCTGTAGTAATTCAGTTGTATAATAGAGTTAAACGAGTAAATCGCCCAAGAGGATTATGTTCTCACGCAGCAAACCGCATATCACATTATCTGCACTTACAGTTGGCTGCTGCTCTAATTATCTGCAAGTATGTAAACCCTTTCAATAACATAACACTTTCTTTTTCTTTCTTTCTTTTTATAGCTTATTCGTTCTGTCCGAAACAATGTTATTTTTGTTAGGGAAAAAAAAAAATACTCGGACTTAAAATGACTTCTTTACTGCCTGGAGACGTCTCTATGCTGAATAAATCGTCTGACAGCAGCAAGAATAATACGAAAGTATCGATTGCAGTCAGAATGTCGGGATAAGTAAGGTAACCAGGGAGCCACCGCAGGTCCATGCTGATGTAACGTTGCACTGAATTATGTCACAAAACAAGGCAGTGCGGCGCTGTGGTTGGCGAGGTGGAGAGGTGGTGTGTGCTGTGGTAGAGCGGTATAGGGTAAACTGATATGCAGTCTGTTGGTGTTGTGTTAATACAGCTTTATGACATATATTGGTATGAGCTGATAGTGTAATCTGGTCGTGTTAAGGTGTATATGTTGTGTTGATATAGCATTGTGGTATAGTGCGGTATATGCTGATAGTGTAATCTGGTCGTGTTAAGGTGTGTATGTTGTGTTGATATAGCGTTGTGGTATAGTGTGGTTTATGCTGATAGTGTATTCCGATGGTGTTGTGGGGTTCATGGTGTGTTGATATAGTGTTGTGGTATATTGTGGTGTAAGCATATAGTGTAATCCGATGGTGTTTGGGGGTTCATGGTGTGTTGATATAGTGTTGTGGTATATTGTGGTGTAAGCATATAGTGTAATCCGATGGTGTTTTGGGGTTCATGGTGTGTTGATATAGTGTTGTGGTATATTGTGGTGTAAGCATATAGTGTAATCCGATGGTGTTTTGGGGTTCATGGTGTGTTGATATAGTGTTGTGGTATATTGTGGTGTAAGCATATAGTGTAATCCGATGGTGTTTTGGGGTTCATGGTGTGTTGATATAGTGTTGTAGTATATTGTGGTGTAAGCATATAGTGTAATCCGATGGTGTTTTGGGGTTCATGGTGTGTTGATATAGTGTTGTGGTATATTGTGGTGTAAGCATATAGTGTAATCCGATGGTGTTTTGGGGTTCATGGTGTGTTGATATAGTGTTGTGGTATATTTTGGTGGAAAAATCAAGGTCGTGTGGTTGTGTTGGGTAGGATAGTTTATGTGATGTCAGGTAACAGTAATGGTTTGGTGTTATAGAGAGAGGTATTTCATTGCGTTTGTAGTGTTAGGTGTGTGGTTTGTTATGATGGTGTGGAATGGTGTGTTGGCGTTGTATATATTGCGAGATGGTGCTGTGGCGTAGTATGCCGCTGTCAGGTAGCGTAATAATGATGTGTGGGGTGGTGTTTTGTGGTGCACTGTGAAAAGTGTGGCGTCGTGTAATGTGTTTTAATGATTGGTAACGCAGTTTTCGTGTTTCGTAGTTTGATGTGTATTGTTTTGGTGTGGTGCTGGTAGTAATGTTGATGTACTATATTGTGGTAAGTATGGCAGTGTGCTTTGTTGTGTAGTGTGTGGTATAGGCCAAGGTAATGCCCCGGTGTAGTGTAGTGATGTGAGTTGGTGCAGTGTGGTGTATTGTGATGTTCTGTGGTAAAGTTTGATGGTGTGGCATAATGTGGTGGTCATTGTTAAAGTGCTTCAGTGTGGTGTGGTTTGTGGTAGTGTGTGGTATGAATCCAGGTAATGCTGCAGTAATGTTTGGACTGGGGGATGTGCTGTGAATTTCTGCACGCTCCACTCAAACTCAGGGTTGTAATTTCGTCCAGTACGCTGTAATATGAGGTAATACAGTACAATGTAGTGTCTTAGCGTACTTCGGAGTTGGGTAATGAAAATTGTAATGTACTTGGCCGTGATTTTGAGAGCAGCCATATGGTCTTGTCAGATATACAGCCTCATGTGTCCCACCAACCATGGTATAACACACTGAATGACCCACTTGTCCCTGTCCTTGAGCCTGTGTGCTGCTGCTTTGTGTGTGATGTTGCTGTGATGTCGTTTGCGTATTTTGTTGCCCCGTCTCTCGTGCTGTGCGTAATTGACTTTACTGTGAAGTGTTCCTCTTACTGTGCTTCTGTTTTCTTGTTTTGTTGTTTTGGTGCTGCTTTTGTTGTGAGTTATTGTTGATGCGCCTCTCTTGATATGCTTGCGTTTGTATATGCTTTGTTTGTTGTGATTTTATCGTGCTTCGTTGGTTATGCTTTTGTTATAATTCTTTTGTTGTACTTTTGTTATGCATCGTTTGTTGTGCTTTTGTTGTTCTTCGTTTGTGTTGCTTTTATTGTGCTTCGTTTGTTGTGCTTTTGTTATGCTTTTGTTGAGCTTCGTTTATTGTGCTCTTGTTGTACTTTTGTTGTGCTTCGTTTGTTGTTTTTGTTGTGCTTCGTTTGTTGTACTTTTGTTGTACATTTGTTGTGCTCTTTGTGCTTGGGGTGTTGTGCTTTTGTTGTGCTTCGTTTGTTGTGCTTCGTTTGTTGTACTTTTGTTGTACATTTGTTGTGCTCTTTGTGCTTGGGGTGTTGTGCTTTTGTTGTGCTTCGTTTGTTGTGCTTCGTTTGTTTTGCTTCTGTTAGTGTGCTCATGCTGTGTGCCCCTTTAAATGCTTCGTCCTTTCACGATATGCCTGTATCTGACCTGCGTTTGCTTTTGTACTGTGCTGTGCTGCTGTTGTTGTCAGTTTCTGTTCCTCAGTTTCCGATGCTTTGTGGTGCTTCTCATCCTGTACATTTTTTTCAGTACTTCTGTTACTGCTGCTGTAATTGTGTCTGTGTTTCTTAACCCTTTTCCTGTATTCCTCCTCAATCCTGCCTTTTTTGGAGAAAGGCATCTAACATAATTCCAGCACTCTAGTTCGACACGGACTCTCCAAGAATGATAAAATGCTGCGATATTTCATAAATGGCAAGCGACTCTGCATTTATCCCAACCAGTCCCAGATTAAAAAGAGCAAGGCCAAAATTTTTACGGCTCGTTCCAAAATGCTTAGATATCTTGAAGAGGACCAGAGGTCGGAGACTGAGGCAAGCAGTTTTAGAATGGACTCAGATTTATTTTTTTTTATCCAAGGAAGAAGGAACCAAAGGCCAGGAGCCCGCAATTGTTCCCTCCAAGAAAAAAAAATAAAACAAGATAACAGAGAGCTAAATTTAAGATCCGTACATTTCAAGATGCCTGGACACACTGCTTTTGAAAGACTGGAGATCGTAGGCTGTAGGAAGCACAGACAGAGTAAGACAGTTCCAAAGTTGACCTGTTGCTTATATGAAGGGCTGGAAGTAACGGTTAACTCTTGCATTAGAGAGTTGGACAGAAAAGGGATGAGAGTTTGATGCTAAACGGGTGTTATGCGCCGTCGTAGAGGTGGGGGGATGCAAGCAGACAGATTTACACATTAGTCTCAGCATTTCTGCAAGTGTACAATATATGAGAATTTCAGCTTTTACCCTCCAGAGTATAATGGCGTATTTTGTATTATATTATTGTTATAGCAACACGATTTCTGCTCAGGTAAGAGAAAACATCTTGTAGTGAAGTGGTTAGAAACATTGGCCGTCAGCACCATTACTACAGTTATTTTTTTCATATTGCTGCAGTCAATCGAGTTTATTCAAATTCAGGGAAATCTCTCGTAGTGGAGGGGTTACTGTTTTCAGCCGATGTTTCTCCAGAGCTGAATATAGTCGTATGGAGGTTAGCTGGCTGAAGAGGGCATTCTGGAGATTGTTCTTAACGCCTTCACCCTAAGGGTTCCTTCTTAGTAAGCAGTCATCTGTTGTTTGTAAAATAAAAACAAGAGAGGATAAGGTTGTCTCTTGCCGGGCCGCAACATTATTTTTCCTGGTATACTTCGCCATCCAGACATGTTGACAACGTCAGATCGAGTGTTTCGAGAAAAGTCTCATCCCATCCCCCAGCAAAATAAGGCATCATACTAAGTGAACGTTAGGTTAAGCCTGGTTTGTTAGGTATAAGTTGGTTTGCTGTCGAAACACGGATTTCTGGTGATTTCGTGGTTTGAGAAGACAAACTGTCTAATCTGTTCTTAACGCCTTCACCCTAAGGGTTCCTTCTTAGTAAGCAGTCATCTGTTGTTTGTAAAATAAAAACAAGAGAGGATAAGGTTGTCTCTTGCCGGGCCGCAACATTATTTTTCCTGGTATACTTCGCCATCCAGACATGTTGACAACGTCAGATCGAGTGTTTCGAGAAAAGTCTCATCCCATCCCCCAGCAAAATAAGGCATCATACTAAGTGAACGTTAGGTTAAGCCTGGTTTGTTAGGTATAGGTTGGTTTGCTGTCGAAACACGGATTTCTGGTGATTTCGTGGTTTGAGAAGACAAACTGTCTAATCTGTTTCCGAACAAAGGCGTGACGATGTTGAGTCATTTCTGGATGAACCCGCTCCGACGCTGCCAATGTGACTGAAAGACTAAGTGTACCGGAAGAAAAAAAATACGTGCCGTGCCCTTGAGCCGATATATATATATATATATATATATATATATATATATATATATATATATATATATATATATATATATATATATATATATATATATATGTATATATTTATATATATATATATATATATATATATATATATATATATATATATGTGTGTGTGTGTGTGTGTACTGTATGTATATGTATATATACATATACACACTACAGATACATTCATGGACTAAACTGGTAAAAGCTTTCAGCAGACTCTATCAGCTTGTAAATATCTCCTAAGAAAAGTAGAATAGATTAGTGGTAATATTAATAGTATATAAGCACGGCCTCGTCTTAAAGGGGTTGAACCGGTGTGTGTAGATATTACTGTTGATGTGTTCAGACTGTTTTGCTCTAATTTGGAGAGCAGCGGAGAGCATTTGGAGAGTCGCTGGTGTTATAGGAGGCAGTATTTAAACTCCACAGGCTGATTGTATCTTGTAAGCTGTAGAAAATCGTCTGAAATGAGGAAGAATGAAATGAGAGACATGACGGAATATTGAGATGGTTAAACACAATTAGGCCTGACGAGTCTGTATCTGTGTAACTCTCTCTCTCTCTCTCTCTCTCAGAAGTCACTAATGGAAATCAATATGTCTTCAGTTTTTCTCTGGCGACACGTCTGACAGCAGCTCCTTGCTACCTCCAGAGCCCTCCTCCTTTTTCTGGAGGTGAGAGAGAGAGAGAGAGAGAGAGAGAGAGAGAGAGAGAGTTGAATATAAAAAAAGGGTCGGGGAAATTTTTTAGAGTATCACCCAAAACTTTATTTGAGTAAAATTAAATTACCTCCAGACTTCAAAGTAAACAAAACAAGCCACTTTACTCCTAATATTAGCCACGCCTGTGTACACATCTGTTTGTGGTACGGCGGCTAAGCAACAAATATGATACATGATTTTACATCTTGTTCACTATAACTTACATCATTTTTGTGAATAATCAGTAATATACAGCACACATCACCCCCCAAATGTTTAAATTTACCCTATGTGGAGTAATTTACCCCTGTTCCCCGACCCCTGGCCATTCCAGAATGTACAGAATAAAAAAGAAGGCACGAAATGATCTGCAAAATAAAAGGCAGGAAAACAGTCTAACCTCTGTACATTGCATTATATTGTATGAATATATATTCCAATGGGATACCGTTTCGTCTGTGTGCATACGTGTATGTTTAAGCATGTACAGGTGTGTGCATATTCCTTGCTGTACATACAGGTTGTATGTGCCTCTGTGTTATGCGTGAATGCACTCGGGCGCGTGTTTGTTTGTGTATGTATTGGGGGATGTAGGGTTGTGTGTGGGGGAGGGTTGGGGGGTTGGTTGTGTGCTTGGTGGGGGTGAGTATGCCTAATTTACATACTGACGACGCGGGCAATAGAAGCGAAATTTATACGTAAAATATGTCTACATGCAGCCTAGAAATGTCAAAACCTATGTTACCCGGATATTGAAATGTTTTAAGCTCTGGAAAAGGTCATGTGCAAATGGATTTGGACATATCTTCCCAACGCTTTATAATCTTTCTCAATCAGTGGTTGTATGTGAATGTATGTGAATAACGAAGTGTGTTCCTGAGTCGTAATATCGGTTTGGTTTGTCTAAATAATGGAATGTTGGGAATGTATAAGTTACGTGAATGTACTGATGTCTGAATGTAAGAGTTTATGAATGTAAGTTTGTATTGTCACCTGAGCCATAGACAAAGGTTGTAATGGCTTCATAGGGTTGTTTTCCTATTCTTATACTAATGAATGGGGCCGTGTGTGTGTGTGTGTGTGTGTGTGTGTGTGTGTGTGTGTGTGTGTGTGTGAGAGAGAGAGAGAGAGAGAGAGAGAGAGAGAGAGACTTTTGTTGGCTTCAGCGATGGTGTCCATATTTCTTCATCATAATGAAGTAATTTTCTGTCTTACATGAGGTTTCTTTCTGTGCCACACACGGATCCCTTTGTCAGCAATACTCAAGTTACGGTTAGTTCATGTTATCTGCCACATTCAGACCACATTCTCTGTCATAATAGATTGTATTCTTCAATTTTGGTCACATTTGACACACTAGACCAATGTCCGTGCCACCCTACTTCACTCTTTCATTTTCAGGTCAGTTTCTCTGCTACAATTGGTCACTTTTTGTCATTCAGGGCTCTTTCTGCCTCACTAGGTCACTCTGCCGCTCTAGATCTCCTTCTGTGAAATTCAGGTCACTTTCTTGCCTCACTCAGCTCACTTCTCTGTCATGGTAGGTATATTTTTCTACTTTACTTCGTTCTAAGACACCGCTTTCAGTTTGTCGTACTATGATCACTTACATATTTGCCTCTGTCTCCTTTGGTCGTTGAAACACTCATTACACTCTGTTAGCACACATTTCGCTCGTATCACACAAGTTTCACTCCACCACACTTCACTCTGCGTAAGTTTTTACTCAGCAACACCGTTCTCTCTCATCCATACTTTGTCGACTCTTCACACACTCCCCCCCCCCCCCACTGTCTGCCCATACCGCTAATCCTCAGCCATTTGCGGATAGTCAGTAGTAAAGAGAAATGGGTTTTAAATAAATGTTTAACTCTGCCAGTAGGAATGTAAAATATAGATAGTTAATTTTTGCCTATACCAAACAGTATTATTCAACTGAGAGGATCCCCACATAGAAAGGGTTAAAGCTATGACGGCTGAACACCAGTGCTTTATCCTGCCAGTATCCGATGAGAGGATTCTTACACATCTGAAGGGCTACAGCTGTGTTGATTGTACATGGGTGCAGATGCTTTGCCAGTACCGGGTGATCTTAGCGCATTTGGTGAATTCCTACGCAGCTAAAGCGTTAAAGCTGCGGTGGTAAAAAATGAGTGTTTTATCCTTGCAGCTGACAGGTGCTTGTTTAGATAATACATGCACAGCTAAAAGATGAACTAGGGTACTTCATTGTTTCTAATGCCAGAGATGTTATTCAGCTAAGAAAATCCTTACATAAATAATGGGTTCAAGCCGTGGCAGTTGAACTTGGGTATTTTATTTATTATTTTTTAGTACAAGAAGGTTTAATTCAGTTTAGAGAATCCTTAGACAAGTGAAGGGATAAAGCTGTTATGGCTGAACTGTAGTGCTTAATTCTTCCAGTTACCAGATGATTGCTTAGAGAATCTTGGCGCAGCTGAAAGGTTAAAAACAGTGACTTTTGAATTAAGGTTTGATATTCTCGCTAATGACAGACAATATAAGACGGAGTATAGGTGTGTGGAAGGTAAAGGGATTGGTGTTTTGTACCTGCTGCTTTTGAATTTAGGTTTGATATTCTCTTGTCCATTATTTACTGGGCTTAGTTGGCTCCCTAGCGTCTTTCTTACCTGTATACATTTGGATGTTTCACGTTACACGTCGTTACACATTTTTAAGTCAGAGAGAGAGAGAGAGAGAGAGAGAGAGAGAGAGATTAATAACTTGTAAACATGCGTAATGAATAATAAAGAAGGTGCCATGGTGCCTGCAAAACCCGTGAGGACAACCCCCCCTCCTTCCCCGTGTATATGCCCCGGGGCCCGTTGTCTGGCCCGAGGAACAACGACGTCTTGCTGACAGTTTGGAAAGTTTGCCACGGAGTTTGACTGAGCTTCGTGTTGGCAGCAGATATTAAAGTTGCAGCACAAGTTTACCAGAGCACTGATTGGTCTTATGTTTATGCTCCCTATATTTACATTGATGATGGTAGTAAAAGGTAATAATGTGTGCTCTTTTCTCTTGCTTCTGCGGTCGGTGATTTTATGTGTACATGCAGATGTTCTCGTAAACAGATGGAAGGGAGACACTAATTTCGTGAAAATATCAGTATGTGTGCTATTGAATGTTTATCTGTGCCCATGCTTTTCTCAGCAGATGATGTTATTGTACAGATAGAGATATAAGTACGAGTATCTTCGCAAAGTTTGGCGAATACGTAACGAAAAAATCGAACCATCTGAAACCCACTAGAGACAGAGCTTTCATTGTATTTCTATCTCTCTATTGCTAGACGCCTCAATCCCGTACGGGGTGGCCACAAACAAATCGCCTCCACGTCGCCCTGTACCCCTCCATCTCACTGCCCTGCTCCCAACTCACACCCCCCTCTCTCATATACCTCTCCACCCCATCCCTCCATCTCATCCTCGGCCTCCCCCTCCCTCTCCCCCCCTCCACCTCTCACATACACTCTCCTCGTCAGTCTCTCACCCTCAATCCTTTTCACATGGCCAAACCACCTCAGTGTCTTCCTCCTAACGCTTCCTGTCACATCCACGTCCACACCACAACGCTTCTTTATATCCTCATTTGTCAGCCTGTCTCTCCATGTGACTCCACAGGCTCCTCTTAAATAACTTATTTCCACTGCTCTCACTCTTGATTGTGTTCATCCAACAACGCCCAAGCTTCACTTCCATACGCTGGAGTTGGTATCACAATACTGTCATGTAGTTACTTTTTCACTTCCATGTTCTCTTCCCTGTTTCTTACCACACTGGGGGTAGGGAGGGTTTCAAGAATACTCCCCCAGTATCCCTGCTTGTCGTACGAGGCGACTAAGAGGGTTGGCGAAGGGTTGGTCCCCCTCCCCTGAAAACAGCTAACTAAAAAGACGAACAAGAAGGTCATTGTATTGTTCTTTGACAATACATAGCTAGTTGGCTTATGTCATTGTCTTCATGGTTACATGTGTGCTTTAATTAAAGTACGTATGCTTTCATCAAATAAGTAAACGAAGTGAAAAGAGTGGTATGGTACTGTTTGAGATGTAGTATTCCTGTTGTCTGTCTGTCATCATACTCCGCTATGAAACTTACCATGCACATAGTGTTGACCAATGTGCGTGTCAGGCAGCAACTAAATTAGCAGGGTGTCATATGCCGCTTACTTGCATGAGTTATCAAACTTCTTAAAGACGGAGTGGAATTTAAGGGAACATGAGAATAGCTTACAAACATGAGTGACAGTGTGTCAGTCGGGAATTATACTTGAAATTATTTTGTCAACTGTTGTCTTGTCTGTCTGTCTGTCTTTCTCATCAGGCTTCTAAACAATTGGATATAGTTTTAAAAAATCTGGCATGCAGTTATAGTGGACCAGACTAAGTGTCAGTTAAGAACTACAGCATGTTGCTTCTGCCTCTGTCATTTACCCCTCTTCAACCACACAGGAGTATGACACATCCCCCTCTCATGTCCAGCACCATCCAGCTCACACTGCAGTGCAGTATATTGTACACCCCAACCCCATTCCTACCTTACCCTTAGTCCAGGGGTTCCCAACCTTTATTTACCCATTACCCCATTTTCCACACCTCCCTTCACTCATTACCCCTCATTGCTTATGTTTCCACAATTGCATTTTAGCTGCTTAACATTTTGATGCCTAGATTTTAGTTTGAATGTAGGACTTAATTAAAGGTTAGGCTAAAACCAAGAGAGTTATTGCAAGGAGTAATTTATTTTTATTATTAACACTGATACCAAATAAACATGACTTTAAACATTCATCTCTGAATTTTAGTATAGGTCTGAAAGTCTATCATAACTGGTATGATTTTTAGATTTTTTTTTTTTTACCTCCCCAATTACCCTTCACAAAAGACCAAATTACCCCACTTGGGGTAATTTACCCCAGGTTGGGAACCCCTGCCTTAGTCATACCTGCTTCATATGTGGGCTACTACCTCATGTGGTCTTAGTACATCAGTTGATTTAACAGATAATATGCAGTGAGTACACTGTTGTCTTCACCAAACGTTAGAAAATGTATAACACAGATCACTCACATTTCCACCCGAATTGCTCCGCCACCATATATTGCCACACACTGCCACCCTCTGCTCTTCCATAAGATCCTTGAACATCCCCGGCCCGGCATATCGACTGTCTCACTTGCAAATGTTCCCTTGAGGCCATCTCCATCAAACATTGCTTGAACGAATATGATATAATCCTACAGGAAGACTAGTCATCAAACGAGATGCAAAAGGCCACCGCCAGTATAACTAAAAAACTGTACCACAGATTCAACGAAAGAGGCAATGTTTTACTACTTGCTGAAGTAAACACCACACCGCCGTAACAAAGAGGCCTCCACAACGATGATGCAGCACTACAGACAGCCCACATGATGCTTGAACTTCGTCTTTCTTTGTGGTTGTACTGCAGTAGTTGATGTTGTAGTTCCAGGTTTATCTGAAACGTGAACCCATTGGACTGCAGACTTTAGTATCCCTTATCGCGCAATCGACCATCCTCCTTTTGAGGGATGCAGAGAGAGTTGAGGGACGTTTGTGTAACCAAGCAGTTCCTCATCCCAGTTATGACAGTGCCATCACACGAAGGCTTCCCTTTCAGCTCCCCAGTGTAGTAGTCAGGCAATTGAGGGGACTGTCAGGCTCACAGGGTTGGGAGAACAGCCTGTGGATTACGTCTGTATTCCTCTGAGCATCGAGAACCATGTTGCTTCAGTAAAGGGGGCATCAAAGGAACTCCAGTCAGCCAGCCATTTAGGACAGACAAATACTTTTTGTCACTGTCACTCATTCTACTATGAGAGCATGCAAGGGCCATAGTACATCCACAGTGCCACCTTATGTACATTCCCCACAGATCCATCTTGTGCCCTTAGTGCTGTGTTACACACACCTCCCACAGGGCCACTTCATGACCACTCACACCTCATACTCATCATCTTCATACTTGTCAGACTCACCTACGTTAGCTTCCTTGTCTTCCAAGTTGCCCTTTTCGTCACCAAACACACCGAGGACGCAGCTTTTGCTCCAACTTAAGGCCATAACGGGGTGCCTAGTAGTGTACATCTGGAACGTCCTCCAGTGGACGACACCAGAAGAGGATCCACAACTGTAGGAGGAAGACATGTTTAAGCTCCTAGCAGAAGAACTACTATCCTTGGACAGAGGCACATTTGTGCATTTAGGTTAAGGTGTAATGTCTTATAGCTCTAAACTGTCATCTGTTTGACCACCAGTTTCAGTTGAACCACAGTGTACAAAAATATTAATTTATGAAGTAAGCCACTTTCACTTTCTTATGTGCCCCTCCTTTCTCCCCTAATAAGAGGAACAGTGGCCATTTTTTAAATCACAACTACAGGTCGAGATCAGACTCTCTTGAAAATAAGATAACATTTGAACAGCTTCTCAAGTGGAAGTTAGTCACTTGAATTAATTTGGTATATGTAAGCACAATTTACAAATGTTGCTGCTATTTATGTTATTAATAATTATTGAAGTAGTTATTACAGTAGTAAGTATGATTGTAACGTATATCCAGCTATTAATGATGCGTTATTTTTTTCAGGTAAGTTGTATTCTACTCTTGCTGTAGTTATGACAAAATCTGTAAGTATAAGAGCACACAACGTTGATTCATTACTGTACTTATCTTCAGTGTAATGTTTTCCCAAACATTGTGCTGTCACTCTATTATCCAGCATTGCCTGACTCCTAAACATTGTGTTGTCATTGTGATATCCATCATTATCAGACTCCCAGACACAGTGTTGTCATTGTGTTGTCCAACACTGCCTGGCCCTTAACACTGCACTTGTCACACTGTAATTTCTGACTACCAAGACTATCCTTGTCTCGATATTACCTCTCATTACGATACCTAACTCCCAAACACTCTTCTCGTCAATCTTTTCCAGCAGAACTTCACTCTCTAAAAGCTTTCTTAAAATACTGTCCCTATTACCCTGTTTCCCATCATTGTGTCCACATGTCCATACCACCTCACTGTGTGTGTGTCTTCATCCACTCAGCAACACGACACTGCATGCTTTCTGCTCTGTCACCCATACCATATCTTTTCTATATTTTGCTATATGGTGAGTGGAATGGTTGGACAGCGGGCACTGATGGAATATGTGTTTGTTGATAGGCTTGTGAAGGATTGGCTGCATGATGTGTTGGCACTCTGGAATGCAACAGGACGACTATCGGACCACCGTATGCTAAAACTGGAAATATGTTACGGTAACTAAAGAAGGTCAAATGTTAGCATGCGTGGATTCAAACACATTGTCAACCCGCTACGCCCTCGAGGGAAAAGAACTGTTTAGAGAAGAAAAATATGTTGACCTTGACCTGTGATAGGGAATGAGATCCGAATAAGCGATGGCGGCTCATCAGGGACGTGTCAGGATCAGCAACATGAGCGACAGCGTCTCAACTGAGTCAGTGTTTATAAAGGATCCCAACCAGTTTACAGCATACAGAAATCTCTATTACACATGTTTGTTATCATGGATTGTTTGGTTTTCGAATTTGTTTACATAAATATTAACTCATACTTTGATTATGAAGAGTTTGTTGGCTGGATGAGCGAAGATAAATGTATAAACAAGCAATCCTCTATACGACTTAATGGCAGGAAAGTTATAACGTTGGCATCCAGTGGTCATTAGCTCACCAGAACGACATAACCTAATTGTCGCGCTGGGCTCCCTCGCTGCCTGTATCCCCCGGCTTGGCCTTGATATGCACCAGAATATTGAGGCCAAAAGTATATGATTTTTTGGCGATCAAAACTTGCAGTTACCCCTCGTCTTCTCTCAGCGTCATTCCTCCTTCCCCTTCTCTACCCCTATCATTCTACCCTTCATATTCTCCCTCCTCAGTACCCCTTCCTTTCCCCTCACCGCCATTCAAACTCCACCGTCTGTACCCTCATCTCTCTTCCCTCCTTTCTCTTCCCTCTATACCCATTCTTCAACCCTCATGAGCACCATTCCATCCTTCTTTCAGTCCCTTCCTCTCTCAATATCAGCTGTATTTCAGAAATATCAGTAGTGAATGGATAGTAAAATGATGAATACTGTAGTCAGTTTTTAAGTTTGTGGTTTATACTTGCCATCATCACCTTCCACCGCTGTTTTTACCTTAATGTTCATCCCAACTCCCACTAAAAAACAGCACTGTGGAGAAACGAGTACCAATACACTGGAGTAGTAACGTTTGTACTTACTGGGTTTTTGCTGCTGCGACATCGAAGGGAAACTTGGCATTAGTGAAAAGATATTGAAGTTTTAACAGGCGACTGGGGATCCATGTTATATGAGATCGATGAGAAGTTCACGTGTGTGTGTGTGTGTGTGTGTGTGTGTGTGTGTGTGAGAGAGAGAGAGAGAGATTCAAAATATTGCTACCGGCTTGGAATATTATTTGGTTTAGTGACAAAATGTTGGCTGTTCCTTCTATTCTTGCTAAAACCCCAGCAGATCAGTTCAGGCCTTGTTTTCAGTCACGTTTGATCCTTCAAATTCGTACAGTTCACTTCAGGTCCATCAGAACAGTTTTGGTCAGTGCACAGTACAGCGACTCAGACAGTGTCTTTGTAGGTGTGCTGAAAAGATCAGGCCTGTCGGTGCTGTGGTCTCCAAGTCGTGACAGTATAGGTCTTTAGGTCCCTTTAGATCCACCAGATCTAATCAGGTCATGCTAATGAATATATTGAGTTAGTTCTTTCATACATGTCTGCTGGGTGGGATGGGTGGAGAGAAGTGGGCGGGATGGGTGTAATGTGTTTGGGGTGCAGGATGGGGTAAGTACGAGTATATCTTGTAACAATGGGTCGTACGTTGTGGTGGGTGGAGAGGAGTGGGCAGAGCGGGTGGAGTGATGGTGGGTTGTGGGTCGTGGTGGGGATAAGACGCCCTGGGAAGGTAGCCGTTGTAGGTTGGCGACGATTTATTCCAGAGCTGTCTCCAAGAAGAAAAAGTAAGCCTGCATCACTCTCATACACCTGGCGTCTCACGACGCATGTCGTTGTTGCTGCTGTTTAACTCCGATACGTCTGGCCGAGCAGACCATCGACCACAGGTAAGCAACTGCTGTGTGAAGGTCCTACATGTACAGTATAGCACATACATTATGTAGGGAGCCGGCGGCCAGTTGTGGTAGACAGTGCCTCGCCGGTGTTGGGCCAGGGTCCTTCGTACGGCGAAGTGCAAGGAAATTTGATTTATAGCTCCCGGATGGACGCCGCAGTTGCATTACCCAGGATGCTCAGCACTGCCACATGTAGGCTCCTCGTCAGCGCGTTACTACGCAGGTAAAAAGTAGAAATGTACATTGTTTGCTCCCATCGTTGTTAGAACAGTTAACCGATATACAACCAGGGTAACTGGGTGGCACCCGTAAGATTGTGAGCGAAGGATGCAGACACAGAATCCCTGCCACAGTCTCCACCACCACCAGCATCGTCACTAAACTGGAGGCGCTGTCATGACTGACAGGTGAAATATTCGAGTGGAAGTGTTCTAATAAAGAACATTTTGTCACCCCGCCGGCTCCATCACTCTCGTGTAATTGCCCTGCTTCTTACCCCCAGCACCACCTACCCACCAGTCCCGTGGTAGGCAGGCAGGCAGGGCGGGAGGCAGGAGGAGGGTAGGCAACACCATGATGGGAGAGAAAGACTGTGGGGGAATAAGGATGGAGAGGCAGGCAGGCAAGCAGGGAAGCCGGTGGACAGGTTATTGGTGTGAGGTGACGATAGAGGGTGAGTGATGGTAAAGGCAGGAGAGAGAGAGAGAGAGAGCTGAAATGATGTCACTGTGCCAGATGGTTGTGAAGGAGCTCACTAAAATCTGAGAGAGCCAAACTGGACCTAAATGACCCTGAACTGGACTTTATGAATCCAGACTGACCTTACTGGACCTGAACTGACAAGATGGATCTAGCTCATGTGACTAGATCCGTGCATGACTTAATATTTATCAGAAAAAAAAAATCATTATTGCCTAACAGCACCTGTAGTGGCCAGAACTGAGCACTGAACTAATCGGTTAATCTGCCCTTGATTAGTTGAAGCGGCAACAACCAATACCATATTGACCCCTTCCAGGTATAAGGGCCCGAGGCTAGGCTGTCGTAGTTTATTATACTTGCAGGATAGATCAGTGTACAGCCATATCTGAGATATCGAAACTGTGTGTCAAAAGAGTCACTCCCTATGAGGTGTTCTGGCCACTACACCACCAGGAAAGTCACAGGCCGTCGCCACTGCAGTCACGGCAGTTATTCCGGCTTACGGTTACGCCGGCACGACGCAGGTAAGCGGTTGTCGAGAAACGCGCCTTTAAGCTGTGGTGTGTATGTGTTACAGTATGTTTTCTTGTATTCTAAGATGTCATTTTTTTTTAAATCTCCGTGTAATACGTAATATCATATAATTTCCGTCTGAATATCGCCAGTTTCTATGTTAAGGAGTTGTGTTACACTACAAGTCTGCCACCTGCAAGTTAGACGGAAACACTGAGTATATATTTTTCTTTCTTGGCACGGAGTTAATTTCCTGTTCTTAATGATTCTACTCTAGTCTTCCATTGTATTCCTGATCTATGCTGAATTTTGTTGTCATGAACAACATTCATGTGCAAATCAACATTGCTGCGTTATAACTAGGCAGTGAAATTATCTTGCAACAGTAGAATCATATAAACCGGTATTTAGAATTATAAACATATTTGCACATGTCCACTAAAAAAAAAAAAAATACGTAAAATAATATATATCTCTGCATTTTAAAAGTATGAGAGTGTTAGATTTATACTGGGTAACACAAATATCTCCCACACCTACACAAAAAAAAAGTAATGATGATGTTGGTGATGACGATGATGATGTCAGTAGAAGCAGTAAAGTTAAACAGCTCATTCACTACTGTGCTTCTCTCCTAAATACAGTCGTCTGTGACAGCAAATATAAAACAAATAAGTGAAATGGTTACCTTTATATATAATTCTAATCCTTTCAATTCTATGATGTCATTTCAGGTCATTCTCGTTACTACCAAACACTTTTATTCGGCAGGCAAGTTTAGGATTTTCAAAGCTGCCTATTTATGAGGGGACCATCTAAGGCTGTTTTTTACCCCTCCAGGTCACACTGTCTCTACCCAGCTGAGTAAAGGTGTCTGACGGTAGCAAGTATAAACGCAAACAATGCCTTGTCAAACTGAATTTATTATTCCCAAGAGCTGCCCACAAAATACGTAAATAAAACTCCTCCCGCTCCACCACAGCCAGACCCATACTCAAATATATATATATATATATATATATATATATATATATATATATATAAAGTTTCGCATGTGATGTGTCGTGCAACATGGTTCATAACGCTACAGGATTTAGTGCCGGTAATTGGGATATTCAGGCTGCCGGATATCACATATTTCGTTTCATCTGTATTCTATTGATTGATTGATTGATTTGTTTGTTTATTTGACACTGATCCTCTTTCCCACTAGAATAAACTCGTCATATGTTGTCTGTAATAACATACAGGCGCCTGTTATACTATTATTATCCTTACTGACACTTGGTTTCCTCATTTTTTTTTTTTTTTTTAACCAGCTTATTCTTTTCTCCTCATTCATCATAGGAAAGGCATATTGTAGAGATAAAGTGAACAATGGCTGTGTCTAGACCTTGCAGTTCCAGAAGTCTTTCGTAAACTGATCAGAATACTGAAGGAATAGGAATAATTAAAAAAAAAAATAAAGTGAGGGGAGAGGGAGCTCTCAGTGTGCCAAACCCGCAACCTGTAATCGTTAATGGCCAAACCCTTGACTTTGCCTTGTGCCTCTGACATTTACCTCCACCTTGTGCCTTTGACATTTGACCCACAGTTTCGACGTAGTTAGGGAAACTATTTACAGCAACTACTGTATATTTTATTCCTACAGCTCTCTCTCTCGATGTAGTATCTCCAGCATCATCCAGAATTCATTGTTATTGTTCAGTGCATGAAGTTATTATATAATAGAAACCAATTTTTGTTTTTAAGTCTCACTTTCGAATCCATACTACTTACTTTGTGCTGCTGTCACTGATAATGGTAGTTACTACAGTGTATTCCTTACTGAAGCTGACGTTGTTTAGTTTTCCTTTATTAAAGAAACACACACACACACACACACACACACACACACACACACACACACACACACACACACACACACACACAATGTTCTCTGTCTTATTCCATCTTCAGCTCACACATCCTTTCTTGGTTTCATTCTGCTTACATGTTGTGTTCTCTCTCTCTCTCTCTCTCTCTCTCTCTCTCTCTCTCTCTCTCTCTCTCTCTCTCTCTCTCTCTCTCTCTCACACACACACTCATCTTACTGCCAGTTCTTCACACATTCTTCTTTTTCTGTCACCTCACACACTTATCTTTCTGTGTCTTCTACTTTCACACCATTCTGTATCTCTTGCTGTTGTCATATTCTGTCTTGTGTCACACCGTTTCATGGCTCTGTTGTCTCATTATCTTAATTTGTTTTCTCGCTTGACCACACATTCTTTGTCTCTCTTGTGTTTTCACCCTCTTTAGCACACATTCTTACTCTCTCCCTCCCTTCTGCTTTCACCCTCTTCTTCTCTGCCTCCCCATCGCCCCACCTGCTGTAGCTCCCAGTACCTCCACTTCACTCACCTCACCATCGTTCTTTCACGCTCCTGGCCACTCCAGGATGCTCATAATTTCTCATTCTAACTTCCCCTCAGCTTCCTCTGCTTCTCCCATCTCGTCATCTTTCTTCCCTCCCTGGCGTTCCCTTTGCTTGCATAACACCAACTTTTTTTTGTACCTTAAAACCTGACACTAAATGACCCTAAAGTGCACTAGATATATGTGTATTATTTTGTGTAGTCGTTTGACACTATGACTGTGTGACTCACTAATATCAGTAAAATCATATGGCACTAGTGGAGTACGGTATAATGCTAGAGTTGACCCGACAGTGAGAAGGTTAATGGTACAGGTATTAACACTGTCTCCTGTAATTAACTCTCAGCTGAATAAAATCGTCCGGCCGAGGCTGAAATGGAATAAAAGAGTTGCCCCGTCCATTTGAGGGTTAGTACATGTGTTTTACATTAGTATTTAGTGGGTAATAAACCACAGGAGACTGACGCTGGCTGCACTGGCACTGCAACCAAGGCGGGTACACACAGTCACAGGTTTTATTAGGCTGGCTGTGAAAACCAAAGGACTGTTAAGGGCAAGTGTGGACGCACACTAAGAGAACCCGAATGAAGTAAAAGTGTCATCGTACTGAAGGGATTGAGGAAACAACGGTACATGTGTAGGTTGACACACACACACACACACACACACACACACACACACACACACACAGTTGATGTGGCTGTGCCAGCAAGGGTAAAACATTTGAGAGGAAACTGCTCGTGTATGAAATGATTGACTTTAGGTGAGGGAATTCAGATTCACACCCAGAGAGGCTGGAGTGTATGATGAAATTGTGGAAGGGAGGGATGGAGGACTTGAAGCTGTGAAATGTTATTTAGGCTCTGACGTGCACGAATCTGAAAGCAGAAATTAATTATGGATTCAGTGAAACAAATCACACACTGGATGGCGCTTGCAGAATTGGGAAAGAGAAAGGATGAAGCGTACAAGAGCGAACCTTTGTTATTTGTCGGCAAAAATAGTCAACGCTTCCATTTCTCGTAGGGTTATTAGATTTAACATATACCTCTTCCCTTTCGGTATGTTTCTGTATAACCTGGCGTGTTAACAGTGCCAAATATATCCATATTATCTCATTCATTATCTTAACTTTTTTTTTCTTATTTATCATACTATCCTAGACGATTTTATTAAGCGATCTTCTTCAAGTTAAGTATTGAAGGGGCATATTTAGAATATATCTAGCGCCTTCGTGTTTCAAATTCTCCACCTGAATTAAATGAAATTTTCTGGAGATGCAAAGAATGGTAAGGAAATGAACGTCCTCGTAGTCGAGGGATACTAACCATGAAAATAGCAGAGAAAGGCACCACAGAGGCATGATGTACAAAATACTGCTAAGGAGGAGGTGCAGAAACCTTAGAAGAGAATGAGGCTCCAAGACAATTCGCTGATGAAAACTTTGCTGGAGTCAGCTTTCCAACGCACACCCGAACGACAGTGGAAACGGGAAAAACGCTGATGATTATGCGGTATATATGGTTCAAAAAAATTAATTATTTTTCCTTGATCAGTCTTGTCAGTGAAGTAAGGAGAGTGGTCCTATTGTTTCAGAGTCGTCCTGCATACCATATACGGATATTTAGAATGTGTGTGTGTGTGTGTGTGTGTGTGTGTGTGTGTGTGTGTGTGTGTGTGTGTGTGTGTGTGTGTCATCAAGTCCTTCACAGCTGGGAAGATAGGAATGAAATTTGGCACATGATTGTTTTTGAAAATCTGTGTCCGTCAGAAATGGATGTGTTCTTGTGTCCCCCGTGGGCTGACCACCATCTTCTGACAACACACATAAATATCAGACACACAATATATACATAATTCCAGACTCAGTCGTTCTCACATTCGCCCACATTGTTTCGCACTGGCAGTAATTCACACACTCGTTCACCGACTCACCCTCTCACATTAGCATTCATTCACAGACATTCACCCACTCACATTGTCTCACATTGACATTCATTCACCCACTTACACTGTCTCACAGTAGCACTTATTCACACACTCATTCACCCACTCACACACATGGTCTCATATTGGTTCACACTCACATGCTCTCAGAAACTTTCACACGCCAAATCACTCTCTCACACTCACCGTTACTGACTTACACACCTACAAACTCACTTTCTCACTCTCAGGGTCACTCCCTTATACACTTACTGTAGTTTTACTCTCATTTTTTGTTCAGTGTGTTCAGGTGGGTGGGTATTTGACTTGTTTTCTCGTTGGTCTCTCTCTCTCTCTCTCTCTCTCTCTCTCTCTCTCTCACACAGACACACACACACACAGACACACACACACACACAGACACACACACACACACACACACACACACACACACACACACACACACACACACACACACACACACACACACACACACACACACACACACACACACACACACACACACACACACACACACACACACACACACACTGAGTAGCCGTGGGACTTAATGTTGTTGTTGATGTCTATGTAATGGTGCACCAATAACGAAGGCTGTTTGCACTTTTTTCTTTTTTTTTGCCCCGTCTGGCCCCTAGCGTTGCGTCACTGTGTGAGCAGGGAAAACTTCAGTGCCTGGGTTTGGTAATGTGATGCTAGAGAGAGAGAGAGAGAGAGAGAGAGAGAGAGAGAGAGAGACAATAAAATAATATGAGGGCTTACGTGAGGTGACCGTAGCACCAAACTTGGTCAAGAACCCTCTGTCCTCAACAAGTTTCCAGACAGCCGCCACCATTCCCCCTCATCTGATCTGCCAACACGGAACGACCATAAAATATAACTTAAATTACATTTCAAATTCATTGTGTAATAATGCGTGGGGAGAGAGCCGTTCCTCAGCCGCACAAACAGTACTCCAGACTGTTATTTTCTCTGATACATTTTTGTGGAAATAAACCACGTTTTCATTCATTTTCATGATGTTATTACCACGTTAATATGCACGGAAACACAGTCACTGAGCGTTGTATCTGCTGGCTGTTGCTTACAGAATTGCATGTATTACTGCCTTTTGCAAGCGGCACACCGGCAGGAAAGTCGGAAAGAGGTAACGACGGAGGGGTGAAGGTTATAGTCTTTCATGGCTATTTTGTCTCCCATTCCCCATTCATACGGGGGTGGGGTTGGGGATGAAGCTTCCTGGTTTGAAAAGATGTGAAACACAATGAAAAATTAACTGTTGCCGACTAGTGCATTCAGTAAGCATCAGAATGCAAACCTGGAGTTAAAATTATTATACTTGTATTAATATGACACTGGTATTAATTATCGCCCTCATAATGTCAGCTGCTTTTCGTCCCCTTTCTTTCCCTTTTCCTCACTCCTTACCTTTCCTTCTCATTTTAATTTCTTTTCCTCTTCACCTGTTCCTCATTGTCTTCCTTTATGTCCTTTCACTCCGTCGCTGTCACTCTTGTCTCCCGTACTTCTTTTTCCCTTTCCTCTTCCTCGCTGATCCTCTTAATCTTTCGTCTTCCTCGTTTCTCCTTCACCATTCCCTCATCTGTGCCACTTTCCTTTCCTCTCTTTCTCTGTCATTTCTTCCCCCTATTCCTCTCATTTCCCTCATTATACTCTCCTTCACCACGCCTTCTCTCGTCGCCTTCACCTCCGTCAGTGTTAGTAGGTCAGAGGTTGGTGTGTCTGGCCGGTGTGTCTTGGTGCCGTATTGTCATCAACATGTGTTTAAGGACACAGGAGTAGTGACACATGAGAGGCGACATGACCGTACAGGTATACTGGGCGGTATGTGAGGCTGCGTAGCACCTTTTCCTAAGTGATTGTTTTGCATCTCGTTCTGTCAGGTAATATCGTTTTAGTATCGAGACAGTTTGCATCAGCAACGGACAAGAGGACGTTGTGGTGTAATGTGCTGAATAAATCGATGACGAAAAGGTACTACACAGCCTGCTATGCCACTTACAACTCGACCCACAGTTAGGAATACCTGGTGTTGGCAGCTTCCTATGCCACTTACAATACGACCCACAGTTAGTAATACCTGGTGTTGGCAGCTTCCTATGCCACTTACAATACGACCCACAGTTAGTAATACCTGGTGTTGGCAGCTTCCTATGCCACTTGCAATACGACCCACAGTTAGTAATACCTGGTGTTGGCAGCTTCCTGTGCCACTTACAATACGGCCCACAGTTAGTAATACCTGGTGTTGGCAGCTTCCTGTGCCACTTACAATACGACCCACAGTTAGTAATACCTGGTGTTGGCAGCTTCCTATGCCACTTACAATACGACCCACAGTTAGTAATACCTGGTGTTGGCAGCTTCCTATGCCACTTACAATACGACCCACAGTTAGTAATACCTGGTGTTGGCAGCTTCCTATGCCACTTACAATACGACCCACAGTTTGTAATACCTGGTGTTGGCAGCTCAGGTAAGTACACACAGCCAGGTGACACACGGGCGGGGACAGACGGGCACAACAGCCGCTGCTTCACCAAGTTATCACCTTTAACTCAACACTCGCAATTTTGCCTGATATTTTCCCTGGCCAAAGCACCTTGAGGAGTCAGACGGGGCGAGGCAAGGAGCGTGTCGGTGCTGTATACCATCACGTCATTGCATCACGTGGCGAGGCAAGGAGCGTGTCGGTGCTGCATACCATCACGTCATTGCATCACATGGCGAGGCAAGGAGCGTGTCGGTGCTGCATACCATCACGTCATTGCATCACATGGCGAGGCAAGGAGCGTGTCGGTGCTGCATACCATCACGTCATTGCTTCACATCAACGGTTGCCAGTGTATTTTCTCTGAGCAGTGACCCTCAAAATCGCAATTTAATGTTCCGAGCCGAGCAAACTTCTAAAGATATGTGTTTCAAAACTCTTAAAGCAAAACGTGGAGCCATATTTGCATGAACTAATGTATACTTAGTCCTCGTTATAAATCAGTGTTAGACGCATTCTTTTCTGTATTTACTTATTAAATATTAAATGTAAGGGTTAAAGTAGGGGTAACTGACAGTACCAGTTGTGTATAAAAAGCTGATATGATTGAACTCATCCCTGACGTATGATGATGACTGACAATATTCGAATTCCAAAAGTGGCCTGAAACTTTCAGCTGCGTCATGAGACAGCAAAGTATGAGTGTAACACGTACATATAATGTTGCTGTTGTTGTTGTTGTTTTCTCAAAATGCAGCCCGGTACGTAGACAGGTCTGGTATGGCTTAAATGATCTGGACTATGATGTGTATCCTGTGACCCTCCCAACCCTCCAGAGAGTTAACACGGAATTGGCTGTTACCGTGTCAGATCCCAGTTCTACGGGTCAGGTCACAGTATCCAAACATCAAGCCAAACTGCCGAGCGATAAAGTGTTGTGGACAAAAACGCGGCGCCAAATTGGGCCGTATTGACAGCCATGATTTGCAGTCGTGAAATTTGTCCAGTCAACACGGCCGCTGCTGCGCCAGGTCTCCATGGGTGCGGAGGTATTTCTTTTTCCTTCTTTCTTTTTTCTTTGTCATTTTTTTAAGACCCGGAAATTTTCCTTCATTTTCCTGCATGGAGATGAGGACTAGCGATCCGGTGCACGTGGAAAAAACGAAACGACATCGTGAAGGAAACTTTGAGGAAATATAAACACAAAGAAGAGGTAAAAGAAGCTACGTGATAAAGAACTTTAGCACTGTGCTTTCATACTGGCGGGAGGGTGGAAGGGGGTTGGGGGAAAGGTAAGGGAGGAAGGGCGAGGGAGGGATAGAAAGAGGGTTTGGGGCGGTGGCATGCAGGGAAGTGGGGGGGAGGGGGCAGCATACAGCAGCACACGGAAGAGAGGGAGGTTGGAGAGGGTGAGGTAAGGGAGGGATGGCGACGCGAGAGGGGGACATGGGGCAGTGACTTGGGGCAAGAGGAGCAGTAACGTGGGAGGGGGGAAGCAGAACACAGCAACACTTGGTCACTCTCACAAGCTCACTCTGTACCTGTATTAATTACCGTACGAGATGGGTTGTCACCTGCCGGTACGCCATCACATGATACGAACCAGGTGGATCCTGGATTCCAAAAGATAATAATTGACGTTTGTAAAATTGTGTGGATCATTTCACAGGGCAATGGACATGATGTTTAATTGCACTCCCAGTTTCATGCTTTCTGTTTCTTTGCCTGCGGATCTTACCCGGTAACTCACGATATCATTCAGATCGGAATTTGGGTTGGAATGGCGATGCTGCTGCTGCTGATGATGATGACGATCACGACCAGGCAGAATTTATCTAAAACTTTCTGCTCTGCGTGCTCTGACACAAAGCCAAATTTATGACCTATTTTTTTCAGATTTTTTCTTATGAAGGATAATAATTCAGCAGCAGATCGTAAATGTATGAGAAATGTTTGCCCCGCCCCGCCAGTTGGTGTTACCGCGGGCTTTGTATCGTTTCTGTGTAAATCCCTGGTAACTGCAGCCTGGGTTGAACACATGGGATTTATGGCAGTGGATTTTGAATGCACGTAAGCCGTCAGCCATGCATCACTCACCGCACTTAATAGTCTTCGCTTATATTCACGGTTGATTCTACTCTGTAATTCTGTATTCTTTTGACACTTCATTATTTTCACCATTATCTCCTTGAACGAAGCTTTTCGAAGGCAGTGTTGAAGAATGAATGGAAGCGTAGTCCATTACACTGCCCACCATATTGACATCATCATCATCATTATGATTTTTTTATGGAAGGAAGAAGGAACGAAAGGTCAGAAGCCCGCAGGATTGTTCCCTCGAAGAAACAACAAACAAGAAAACAGAGCCAAATTCAAGATCCGTTCATTTTGAGATGCCTTGACACACTGCGTTTAAAAGACTGGAGGTCTTAGGCGGGAGGATTTACAGACAGAGGAGGACAGTACCAGAGTTGACCTCTTGTATACATGAAAGACTGAGTGTAACGGTTAACTGGTGCATTAGAGAACTAGACAGATAAGGGATGATAATTTGTTGCTAGACGGGTGCTACGCTTCCGCCCGCTGAAGTGGTGGAGGGATGCATGCAGACAGTTCAGAAAAGCAGTAACCATTGAAATAGCGATAGAATAAAGATGCAACAGTGCGGCGAAGAGACAGAAGTTGATGGGACCCAGTAAGAGGAGAGTTAATGAGACGAAAAGCCTTTGACTTCATCCTGTTGAAAAGAGCTGTATGTGGGGATCCGCTCCACACATGAGAGTTTTACTCTATACTAGCGAATAAAACCCGTGTATAAAGTCAATAATTGTGCAGGGGTATAGAGGGCAAGGAATCAGCTTAACACACCTAATCTCTTGGAAGCAGATTTTCTGAGACGTAATATGATCTTTCCAAGATAAATCATGGGAGAATGAAACCCCAGGTATGTTTAAAGATGCTGCTGCATTAAGCTGGATATTGTGTAAAAAAAAAGTTAGAGGATACTCGTGCGGATGATTTTGATGGATTGAAAGGTCTAAGAACCGAGTTTTTGATGCTTTAAAAACAAGATTACTTTTACCCCAATGATAGATATGAACCCAAGTCGACATGAGGCATGCCATAGCCTCCCATGTCTGTTGACGTATTTGCTGAGATGCATGCTGCGATATACGAATGGAAAGGTGAAGGGTGGAGTCATCAGCTTTTGAGTAGATAGGATTAGATGTACAGCTTAGAAGGTCATTGATGAATAGAAGGTGAGAACTGATGATAGGACAGAGCTCTGAGGAACACCACTGTTGATAGCTCTCGGAGAAGAGCGATGGCTGTCAACAACAGCAGCTAGAACGACAAGAAAGGAAGTTAGAGATGAAGGCAAAGATGGAAGGATAGAAACCATAAAAGGGCACTCTGGAAATTAAAGATTTATGCCAGACGCATTCAAAAGCCTTTGAGATGCCAAGTGCAATGGCAAGGCTTTTGCCAGAGTCCCAGAAGGAGAATGACCCGAGTCTGGAATGTAGGTGAGAAGATCGCCCGTGGAGTGTCCCTGGCGGAACCCATACTGACGATCAGAAAGAAGGTTGTGATAAGAAAGGTGCTAGAAATTTTTTTCTTAAGAATAGATTTAAAAACTTTAAAATACGGGATGTTGGAGCAATTAGGTGATAGTCAGAGAGCTGGGAATGATCACCCTCCTTTGGTACAGGCTGAATGAGAGCAGACTTCCACCAAGAAGGAAAGGTACAAGTTGATAGACAAAGGCAACTAGGGAGGGTGTAAGCACAGAAGCACAGCACTTGAGGACAACAGGAGGGGCCCCATCAAGCCCATATTCCTTGTTAGTATAGTATCGAGGCCAGTGATGGCAGAAAATACATCAGTTGAAGAAATTTTAATGTCAGCCATGAGGAAGTCAGAGGGGGGGAAATGATAGCAGAACAGCACTGGATTCATCTAAGATGGAATTAGAGGAGAAAGTCTGTGTGAAGAGTTCAATTTTAGCAGTGGGAGAAACAGCTACAGTACCATCAAAGTGGAAACGAGGAGGGAAGGATGATGAGTTAACGTTGATAGAAAGGTTTTCGGCAAGGTTACAGAACGAGCAGGAAGAATTTGAGTTGGAGAGTTCAGAGCATTCGGAAAAATGAAAGTATTTTTAGCAGAGTGATGAACAGATTTAGCACGATTAAAGGCAAAAATATTAGAGATGAGATTCAGGGGTGAGTTGACTTCGGTACTTTTTATAGGCCCTCTGCTTGTTGTAGACAGCATCGGAACAGGTGTGATTAAGCCTTTTTTTTTTTTTTTTTTTTTCCCCATCAGTCACATGATAAGAGAAAGGAAGGTATGCTTCCATGCCTGAGAGAATAGTCTCCACAATGCACAAGGCACACCCTGATGCCTCTCGGTCATAGAAGCAATAATCATTCCAGGGAAATTCAAAGACGTACTGCCTGAGGGCATCCCAATCAGCAGCTCCAAAGTGCCACAGCCACTGCATCTTGGGAGGGTCCACAGACGTTACTGGAGCGACAGGACAGGATAAGGTGATTAGGCTGTGATTGGAGGAGCCCAGTGGAGATAGAAGATGAAGTGTAAGCCGAAGGATTCGTTTCTAATGAAGAGGTCAAATATGTTGGAACTCTAACCAAGGCGGTCAGGGATACGGGTAGGGTGCTGTGCAAGTTGCTGTAGGTCATTAAGGATAGAAAAGTTGTAGGCATGTTCATCAGGTGGAACAATGAAAGGGGAGGAGAGCCAAAGGTGATGGTGAACATTGAAATGGCCTAGGATGGATTTCAGAGAGAGGAGAAATCGATAGATTGTGTTCCATCTTAGACCTAAGATAGTCGTAGAATTTTTCGTAGTCAGTAGAAATAGAGGATAAGTAAACAGCACACATATATCTAGTCAGAAAATGACAGGATAGCTGAAGCCAGACAGTAGAGAGTTTATGAGATTCATGTTCAGAAACACGAGGGCAAGATTGGTTGTTGCGTACATATACACAACAGCCACCTTTGGCTTTGAAGTGAGTATTGAGAAAGTAGGAGGATACAGAGAAGGAATCGCCATCAGTTGTCTCAGAGAGTTGAGTTTCGGTGAGGAAGACAAGGGAGGTTTAGAGGAGGGCGATCGTCGTCTCCACCACCACAACCTCCACCACCATCGAAGCAATATTTTCTTCCGCGAAGACCATGATAGAATAGCTTCCATGGTCTTTAAGATTTTTTTCATCCTTGTCCCTCACCATTCTATTCTTTACGTGATCTTTAGTCTAAATGCATTCCTCAAGTATTTCTGTGTCATCTCATCTCAGCTGATTTTCCTTGATCCATTCAGAAAATCCACTATCTTGGTCTTGTTTTCTGATTTTCCTTTTCAGACTGGTCATAAATTACTCTTCTAACTACATCCTTCCTGCATATACCCGTAGCTGTAATGATAATTGTTGTTTCTACAAATTGGAACATTGAGAAATTCTTTTGGCATTTCCCAACTTTCATTTCCACGGTAACACATTTTCACACGAGTTTCTCTTACTCTCCAAATCAGACATTTTTTCCATCATATTATTGTCATGTTTTCTGTATTCTTCTCCCCTGAACTGATCTCTCTTTAACACTAATTTGGCATTTTTATGCAGTACAGCTGCCATATATTTAACACTAGACACCGCCTGAAGTACGTCACCTCCCATTAACTCTGCCATTCACTGTTCTTTGTCTGTCCTATCCTGCATATCGTAAGTTGTTATGTTCCTCCCTTTCTCATTCCTGAATCTTCATTGTTTGCATTCGCCTTCAACTTTTTTTTTTTACAGACTCTATCAGACTAATTCATTACCTTCTGCAGATATCCTTTACTTTCTGCCATCATCGTCGTCATCATCATCATACGGGCAAGTCGATAGTTTTCATTTACCATTGTACTTACCTATTTTTCCTTTTTGGTTGTGGTAGGTGGAAGTGCCCACTTTCCACTTACTCGATGTAGTGCTGCCTTTGAGTTACTAAATTAAATGACAAGACAACTGGTTTCCTGTAACCCAGTAAACCAGCTACTACGCTGAGTGGCAGCCATATAACCAGATGACGTCTAGTGGTTCAGTGGGTAAACGCGCTCCAGCTGGATTTTGGTTGTAAGGGTTTATATCTGAGGGTTGGTTGGAGCTTATTGCTCTCATAATGCCACCCAGGGGCGAGTGAGGCTGGTCACCCTCGCCTTAAATGTCGTGACTGAGTGGCGTAGCCGTGGGCTCCTGCGTTTCTGATGGGCAAAAAAGGATTAGATGATGGAAGGTTTATAGATCTTACCCAACACATAGTTGTAGTCAGAAGTTCCTTTACATATTATGAAAACCATATCGAAACCTGATGAGATATTGCTAACCAATGAAGTTCAAGCGAGATGAGAATTGAAGTCGCGCTTGACTCTCATAGGTTAACATTAATTATGGGGATCAGGTCAGACTGTTAACTGGTTTATTTTGTTAAACTAACCGTCCCACACCAGGATCGAACCTGGGCCTGACCGTGTGCCACTTCCAGTACAGTTTCTATACCGCACCAGCCGCAACAAGGATTGGACGTTCCTAGACAGTGTCCTTCTTGACGCCAGTGATAGCTTGCAGAGACGAGTGTACCCATAGCAAAGCATCACTGTGTGATAGTATTAGTTACACTCTTACGGTTAAGTTAGTTTAGTTTAGATTAGGTTGGAGCTAAATTAAGTACGATCATCAAGGGAAAAAAAGCTTAAGGACAATTGGCCTTTTTTCTTTCCTAATTACTGGGAGGAGCTGGATTTAGAAGCGGGTGAAAATAATATTAGAGAAAATCATCATCATCATTATCATCATCATCATCATCATCATAATGATAATAGTTCCAGCCCAGTTTTCCTCGTATGTTTGTATAAAAAGTAGCGGCCTGTGATATCACTTTTCGTTCGGTACGTTGTGAAACTTGTATATACAATAATGTGATAAGTTTGCTGGAGTCCTGGCAGAGTATCACCGAGTTCCGAAAGTAACTGCTGCCTGTCTGGTTGTTTACCGTTATGGAATTATTTAGTATTTATGTCTGCAACTGTACACTTGCCAAATGTGCATGTGTGACAGTCCCTTAGAACCACACCACACCACACCACACCACACTGCACCACACCACACCACAACACACCACAACACACCACACCACACCACACTACACTACACTACACTATACAACACCACGCCACACCACACCACGCCACACCAAACCACGCCACGCCACGCCACGCCACGCCTCACCACGCCACGCCACGCCACACCACACCAGCTCAGTGCGGTGGTGTTGGCAGGAGAGGCACAAGTTTGACAGTCCTCCGAATCAGGTGATTTTCTTTTTAGTCTTGCTACATTCTGACGATTTTTATTCAGCCAATGAAGAACATTTCACACTGGAGGGGTTAGTGAAGGGCTGTACCAAACACCACTAGTTCGAATAGTCTCCTTAAAGCTAAATAAAGTTGTCAGGAGGTTGCAAGAATAAAATAGAAAATGCTTCATCGAACTGAAAAGGTTAACCAGACAACTGCACTCCCAGTCAATACTTTTGTTACGCTGCTGTGCGTGGGAAGGCGCAGCGCGGGGGGGGGGGGGAAGCCTCGCTGGAGCCGATGGCTGTGTGTCCTATAGTAGGACTCGCGCACGTTTGCGGCTGTGGTGTGACCCGCACCTGTGTACAATGGTGCCACGTTTCCCCAACTTGCGATGTGAAACGGAAGCTATTTATGTACAAGGCATCACAAATTCGATAAATTCAGATGAATAAAACTTACACTTGTGTATTTTGATGGATGAATCAACAGTAATCTTATTATGCATAAAATATTTATACAGTAACACAGAAACATGGCATACATATTGTACAGTGTTGCTAAAAGAAATTGTAGTCACTTTTAATGTTTTTTAGCGTAGTTTTAGGGTGGGTAATAATATCACAGTTATGGATATAAGATAATGAGCCTGAAAAAAGAAGAAATATGCCAATATCCAAAGTAAAAGAAATAATTCATGTAATTCTTGTGAGTGGCAACACTTACCCAGTCTGGCTTAAGGTGAAGTACGTACCTCCGTAGACCCAACCATAGCTTGTACAGGTGTTGCTAGGGAAAAATACTCACATTTACCGGCTTTTACCATAATTTTAAGGACGAGGAATAATCAAATTTATAATCGTAAGCTAATATGTAGGACAAAATAGTAGGCATATGCCAATACCGAAGTAAAAAAAAAAAAAAACATTATTCACTCGCGAGCGGCAACACCCACACCCAGTCGGTGAGAGAGAGAGAGAGAGAGAGAGAGAGAGAGAGGCAGGAGAGGGGCATGCATTGAATGCATTGTCGGCATCACTAAATATAACAAAACCAAATTAACAAATGAAAGCACAATTGTAAATAACTTATAAAAGAATCAAAAGTACTCAGGGTGGCTCACATTTCCCGCCAGGAGAGAGAGAGAGAGAGAGAGAGAGAGATAACGGTATAGAAAACGTGGCAACACTGTACACAGTTCCGGGCCACACAACAGCCGCAAACGTGGGCGAGTCCTACTATAGGGCATATTAAGGGGAGAAGGGGTTTTGTGCACAGACAATGCCACATACATACGCGACACACTCACCACACCGTAATATACACACGTACAGAGAGAGAGAGAGAGGAAACGTACAGTTGCGCCAGCAGTTCTTTTACATTGTGGAGATTAACTAACCAGTAATATTCAAGTGGGTTGGAAGGGACCTCGCTCAGTAAGTATGGATCCCCACACGTGTTAAATAATTTGTTACCACGACTGTATCTGTTGTAGGAATGACTCGGTGAGAGAGAGCCGGGATGTATGGGATTGACGGTGTGTTATGGGGAGGGAAATGTGGGAGGGAAAATATTCCCTTCTTTCCTCTCCACATCACACACCATCCTTCCCCTGACTCTCCTCCCACCTCCTCTGGATGCAAGGGTACTGCCATGTAACCGCGGTAAAATTCATGATTGCCAAGAGGACCACTGTGTCCAGGTAAATATTCCAGGGACCCCCATGGACCCAGGTCCTAAACTAAAGTGGGCATGCCAGGCTATCCCCTGCCTATTTTTATCTGCCGGTGTAGATAACATAAGTCTTCATCGTGTAACTACTTTACTGTATAATTATATACTAGTAATTCGTCAGGTAAGTGTAAATATTGTCAGCATCAGCGTTTTTTTTTTTTTTTTTTTTTTTTTCCAGTTTACTGAATCTGCGGTTTAACTGTTTTCTTAGCAGGAAAATCAGTCGGTAAATCAGACTAGAAAAAATAGAATATAAGGTTCACTTGGTTAATGAGTCAAAGTATATGTAAAATTTAAACAAATCAGGCAGCATTTCAGAGTGATGTAGGAGATCAATGCATACTGTTTACTGGCTTAAGGACCAGCATGGTTAACTGTCTGTCAAGCAGGAAACAAAAATGTATTAACACTTCAAACCATAAGAACACGCTACTTAGCTGAAAAGTGCCGGGAACTTTTTCTTTGTGTTCTAAATAGAAGACCGTGACAGAATGCAGCCAGACATCGGTCAGAACTTCAGGATTGCAGGTTTAATTTTGTTCCTAAATATCTTGCCTTTACTTACCTATATGTGATAGGCTAATTACTTCAAATATTTAATTTCAGCCGCATCTTAAGTTACCCTTCCTTTCACAGATCTTGCCTAAGACTATAATTGTAGATATTTAGCTCTTAATATACTCATATGTTCGCATGCCAAGAGATTAGAATGAAACCAAAGGAAGTAAGTTTTCCCCAAATCTCTTCGCTGTCTCTGTTAAGATAAACATCAGTCGATTGATATGAATGCAGGTGCGGGTGAAAGAGACAGAAAAAAGAAGCGCGATATGGTACACTGAGGGTTAAAGAATGACTCTCAGCTGTTTTACGGGCCACCTGGCAACTGTCTGCTGCCCCATTCTGGTTGGCGGACCCCTGAGTGAAAAACGCTGCTGTACATGCGTGAATTATTATAATTATGACATTGAAGAACCATTTGGCAGGAGAGTGGAAAGTAAATACGACGGTTGAGAGAAAGTAGTCCAAAAGTCCTTTATGAAGCAGTGAAAATTATCACTATTCACCTAAACATGGGAAAAAATAAACCAAATCGAACCACCGAAGGACACACAAAAAAATAACGATGAGAATTATGGGAAAATTATCATTTTAAATACGGCTTAACGTGGAAAAAATGAACTGGCATCGAGACTCAGTTAAAAGAATTCATCCAAGATAATATAATCGTTTCAAACACCGTCAGAATTGTGAAGGATATAATTAAAATATAACGAGGCTAAATCAGTCGTTTCATTAAGTAGTTCATTAACATGTGACAGCGTCATCAGGGACGTCATTCCACTGTAATTAACGCGAACTAATAACTGGCTGGTCTCAAGCGGGAGCTGGGCGGGGGAGGGGGTGAAAGGTGCTTGAAGGAGAAGGGGAAAGAGAGATGAAGTGAGAATGGGAAGGTATAAAGGAGAGGAAATAAAGGAGAGTTTGGAGAGGTGGGGGGAAAGATGGGAAACTCTTAAGAAGAAAGGAAAGAGAGGAAGCGGAAGAAGACGAGGGAGAGGTAAATGAACTGAGCGAACCAAAGGAAATGAAGCGCGATATGGTAAACTGAGGGTTAAAGAAGATATAAGGTGAAAGTGGGCAAAAGAAAGGAAAAAAAAGAGAGAGGTTTGGGGAGGAAAATAAAAGAAAGAACATAGTGGAAGGAACGAAGGATAAGAACGAAGATAAAAATTAGAGAGGGAACAAGTAGGAAGAAGAGACGAGCGGTGATGGTAGGATGGGGAAAAGAAAAGAGGAAGAAAAATATTGGAAGGAAGGAAAAAAAATGAATGATTTGACAAAGAAGGAAAAGAGAGAGAGAGAAAGAGAGAGAGAGAGAGAGAGAGAGAGAGAGAGAGAGAGAGTATAGGAACACAATAAAATTAGGAAAACTGAAAAGGAAGGCAAAATTGGAGAAAACCAAGAAAAGGTCGGGGATGGAGGTGAGGCACGATGGCGGGAGGAAAGAGGGAAGTAAAAATAATCACGATGAAGAGAGGAACTGGAATGGCCGAAGAAAAGAGTAAACAGGGGGAATGTAGGAGAGGGAAGGTGGAAGAGAGGGGTGAGGGAGGGTAGGTGGGAAGGAAATAATGGAAAACTGATATATATAGGAAGGACTGGAGGGAATGACGGAGAGGAAACAAAGACGTACGCCCTTATTCTCGTCGGATTTATAAGCTTCATGGCACCTCTTCCTCAGCGATTTATTTTTGGGTACGGCTGCTCAGTATAGTTATGTACTTTATTATGAAGAGTATAGCGATATTAGAATGGTTTAAATACAGTAACATGCAGGAGGATAGTAATGCGTAATAAGGGAAATAAATTGCTTAGGAGGGGGTGTTATGTAGCTTAACCGACGAGAATACGGGCTATAGACACGATGATAATGATGATGATAATGCAAGTAGAGTAAAAGGCAAGGAACAGATAATGGTGAAGGGAAGGAAGGTAAAGCCAGGTTGATGATGTAAAGGCCAGGGTTGAATGAAGTGACTGTGACTGAATGCCTGGTGATGGAAGGAGTGAGAAAATGGAAGGTGATGATTATGAAAAAATGCCGACTACCACAAACATTATAAGAAACTAAGAATGGATAAGGTGAAGGAGTGAGAAAAGATCTGAGAAAAGGGAGTGAAGGCAATGTGATTGAAGCAGGAATGCCAGAAATATAATACAGAGGTAAATGTCAAGCACAGAGTCCTACCTATTGATTGCTGTTACGAAGGTGAGATCATACAAACTACAGCAATGGCCTGTTTGCAGGTGTATCTTTCACCAAACAGTCTTATTTATGCATGACAGTGTATTCCGGTAATTTGTTTGGACTGTATTTGTGAGCGTCCTCTGTCTCCATCTCATACATATCCCTACCATCTCTCTTGTCATCTGCAGCTCTCTCACATTCTGCCAACAACACTGCAGCACCAGCATACACACCTGGTTAACACAGGCTTTTACACACCAGAAAAATACCTCTTAACCATCTCTTGTTTCTGTATACCATACGGATTATGTTACTGAACTTCATCCATATATCATCGTCGTCGACGTAACGACGTTGTCCAAAGCCCGAGCGTGCGACACACACACACACACACACACACACACACACACACACACACACACACACACACACACACACACACACACACACACACACACACACACACACACACAGTTCACAAAGTATATGGAGACACAGTGAGAGAGACAGGAAGGAATAAAGAATAAGATGCAAATATATAAGGAGAGGAGAGATTGAAACAATTAATATACAGGAGAAAAAAAAAAGGGGGAGGACATTTGAGCGGAAAGAGAGACTGCAGAGGAAGGACTATCTTAGCTGATCCCATACCGTTTCCATATTAAGCTTTACTAGGCTTAAAGAGTAACCAGAAAAGAGAGGGAAGAGACAAAGGAAAAGGAAGAATGATGAAGGAGACAGGAAACAAGGGAAGGATGGAGAGAGAATAGATAAAGAAACAGCGAAAAAAGGAAAAGTGATGACAGGTGAATATGAAAGGGAAATAAATGCGAGATGAGAAAAATGAAAGCCAAACGAGAGGCGAGAAGGACATGAAAACAAAAGGAATGAATGAAAAAGTGCCGAAGACAGTGAATGAAAGGAGAGATAACGATTTAAAGAGAAATCAAGAGATAAGGCAAGAAATGAATGAAAAAAATATAAGAACAGTGAAAAGGACGACAAAGTAAAAATGAAAGAGTATTGATGGAGGCAAACGTAGAACAATAAATACATAAGCTTATAGAGGAGAGAAAACGGAATAAGCAGTAAGTAAAGACAAAAGAAGGACTGTGAAAGGCAGCGAAAGACAGAGGCAGTGGTTGAGGGGAAAAAGACTAAGAAGAAGGTAAAGAGAAGACAAGACAAGGAAATCAGGAGGAATATGTGAAGATCGGTTGAGTAAGAACAGAGGATGCAGAGGGAGGGAGATATCAGTGATACATTTCACATATTAATCTGGAGAGAAACTTCCTGAAGCTCTGACAGTCAACTTGAGTCCATATCTACCTTCTGTCTATCTGTCTGTCTGCTTATCTATCTATCTATCTATCTATCTATCTATCTATATATATATATATATATATATATATATATATATATATATATATATATATATATATATATATATATATATGTTTTCTTACCGCATATCTCTATCAGTTTGCCTGTCTGTCTTCCTTTACCGACAGGCAGTCCTCGTCGAAAGAAAGGATTTTTCTTTTTTTAATATAGCAACATTTTTCGTACAATGAGCACTGTACGTCGGGGAAGACTGACAAATCAGGATTCTAGGTAGCAGTGAAAGTTGACCAGGCAATTTTTTCTATGTTTGTGGACCTAACGGCATCTTTCTGTCTCCATATAGTTACAGCAACAGTTACATATAGCCTTGTGTTAGCCCATAAGCAAAGAAAGTTTCATTTAAACAGTTGAAAGTAGAAAGAATAAACCTAATTTATTATCCTATTAGAGGGGCCATAACGTCAAAAAGGCAAATTGTAAAGGGGTCTTACTGTACTAGGAAACAGAGAAAGCCACACACACACACACACACACACACACACACACACACACACACACACACACACACACACACACACACACACACACACACACACACACACACACACACACACACACACACACACACACACACACACACACACACACACACACACACACACACACACACACTACAAACCTAAAGCCCCCTTCACACCTACACGATCTTTTAACCGACCGCAGCGCGATTAGGGATCGTGCTGCGGTCAGGTAGTCATCGTTTGGCATCGCAACGCAGTGTGGCACATGGCCATGGAGTCCTGGAACTTCAGGATTTTTTAATGCTTGCATAAAAAAATAGTGGACCTAGGCGATTGTCAAATCCATCAGAGAGCAGTCGGGGTACAATCGGGTATCATCGTGATACAGTCCATTTGCAGTCCTGATAAATCGTGGTTTCATCGCCGGGAAAAAAACCGTTAACGAGATGTGGCAACAGCATATAAACAATTGGCATAGGCGTACACAGCCATAAAATGTGTGGCGTGTGACACACTGAAGTTTACAGTCTAGTTCGCGTTCCCTGACCGTAACATACGTGTCTGTCGGTGTCGCCATGGCTATAGAGTGTCATGATGGCTGGCTCAGGGACTCTTGCTAGTATGGTGGTCACAGCTGATCTGATTCAAGGAGGGGCATGGGGGGCTTTTTATATTGTGCCGGGGCTTTCACTGATGTTCGTCTCATAATCGCAGTGTCGTCGTCCTATCGACTTGATGCAATCGTTCTTATCCATGCACTGTCGGTGTGTAGTCGGGAACCGGAAATGACCGTTATTTTTCAATTTTGTAGCCATCCGGATGCAGGCGTAGGGGGTTCCCAGTCCCATCTGGACACCATCGTCATTCGTCTCAGTGTGCCCGTAGTGTTATCAGATTGGGTCAAAAATCGCACGATTTCAGGGCGATTTCAAGTCGCTGAGCTGTCGTTATCACAATCGTGAAAGTGTGAAGGGGGCTTAAGGGACAGCAAACCCCTCATTGCCACGTCCAGACCACACCATAACGGCGCCAACAAGCTCACTGGTGGCCAAATGAAGGCGTTAATGGCGCTGCTGGTACCTTCATTCCCTGCGTCAGGTACAATACACTCCTTCAGTAGTATATGGACTCCCGTTATTCACATTATCAAACACTGGACCAAACGTTTGAAAATATTCTCCAGTAATTTCATATGCTTGTGTCTCCAGTTCTATCAGTATAGTATAACGAAGTAACTTTATACAGTACAAGACAATCAGTACAGTATAATGAAGTCATTTTATACAGCATAGGATATACACTGAGTGTTCAGAAATATCTGTCTATCGAAAAAAATGACCAGCAGCAGCGCATCAATCACCCAGAGGTAGCATACTTATTGATCGCGTGGACAGTCAGCAAAAGAAGCATGGCAGATCTTGCTGTGCTGTGCATTCTGAAACACAGGACGAAGAGCCTTGAAACAGTGTTGTGTGTTTATGTTAAAATAACCCATGTATGAGGCCTTCAGAGTCAAAGGCGAAACAACCAAAAGTAGTGATGAGACGATTGAGGTTTGTGTGTGTGTGTGTGTGTGTGTGTGTGTGTCAAAATAATGGCGACTAATTGTCCAAGGTTAGCAGTCAAGGAAATTATTAATTTATTACTCCACCAGTTAGGTGGTGCCTCTATATCTCTTTAATCGGTGCTTCCAGACTATTTTGAAAAAGACCTCTCGTATTGAAGGGGTTAATGAATGTTGTATCTTGCCACTCCAGTTCGCTTAGTCTCTCACAGCTGGGTAACATTGCCTGGTGGTGGCAAGAATCAATAAGCGAGAGAGAGTTGTTACACAAATGGGTTTGCTGATGGTGAAACGTTTTATCCGTTTCATACAATACCACGTTATTCTTGGGACGTTATATAACTTTGCCGGTTGCTGATAGTGACGGGGTTCATGAAGTTTATATCGGAAGATCTCACTGAAGTCAAATAGAATTGCGTTGTGGTAGCAAGAATATACAGCAATATAAATAGGCGTTATCGTACTGAATGGGATATGTAAACACTGCGTCAACTTGTGTTATCATGTCCTCCAATAATTATCATATACCATAAATTGAAGGACTTTCAGTGATGAGTCTGGGTCAGTCAGAGGAATGATATATGGAATGATTACCGTAATGCACTGACGTCTGTTAATATTCTGGCTGATTGCTATACTGATGGTTAATAACTGTTCATATAATTGAACAGGGTGGCATTCAGCGGAGCTTCGGCCGGTTAATATGACCAACACAATATAACTGCATGACGGCTTCTGTGTGTATTCTCGCTGTGACATGCAAGTTTATTCAGCTTGGAAGGGACCTATGGTAATGAAAGGGTTAAATACAGTCGTTATTAACCTCACTAACTACTTCAACAAGATGGCGTCTTTTTATCAGTCAACTCTTGTTATCTACGTACGCTTAAATACAGTGTGGGAAATATAACGGGTTCATTTTGCCCTCCCACCCATTTTAGCTTAGGAAATGCCTCTGGTACTGAAAGGGTTAAAAGTAGCGCTGATTGCTTGGTTCAGCACTAATGAATGATGGTTTAATTGTTAACCTCCACAATCAACTCGCTGATGGAAAAGTTTGCTTCGGAAACTATGTCCAGTCAGTGAAACGCTGGAGGTTTAGCATGAAATGATAATTATAAAATGGTTATAAAAAATATCATAACCAAAGATATATATTTGTAAACACCTGATTAGTACGATAACGCCTGTTCAGTTCAATTCTTGCCAGTCACATGATTCCACTCAGTGTGCGGATGACATCACGCACTATGAAGAAAAAATGTTTATAAATTCATTCACTGCTGTAAGTCACCCTCCAAACATAGTTCTGATTGGCTTCGTTTCACATACTGGACTGGGCATGCTATTGTTAATACTCCCCCTTTAGTTCTTTCTCTTTCCTTTCACTGGATCCTATCTCACCCTATCAGTCATTAGGAAGGAGGGTCAGAGAGATGATGATGATGGTGGTGGTGGTGGTGGTGGCTGTGGCGGTGACGGAAAGCAAAGTAACAAAAAACGTAAACTGCTCCATGTAACCAATATTTCAAGGCAGTTCAAACACACGCACTGTGGGGGTGATTTTACTGAGTTGTTCAGTGAGAACATGAAGGAGTGACAGGATGAATTAGCTCGTTACCTGCTCATCACGGAGAAATGCAGGTCTTCCCTTGCTTTACCACCCTTATGAATAAAAATGGAGGTTGTTCTTGTTCTTTTCTCACATTTCACTTAATACCTTTGATCTGCCGATGAGTAATTTGCTTTATTCTTGACACAGTGATATAATTGTGTTTATCCTGGGGAACCTGTTGAAGTGAAGGGGATAATGACGTCAACACGTCAACTTTTCTAGTTCAGTAAAGCTTACCTGTCATCCAGTACCGTGGCTTCTTCATTTGCATTATTTTAGCTGCCAGCCTATGATTTTATTCATCTTAGGCAAAATATCTTATACTGAAGAAACTACTGAAGGCTACATCTAACCCTTCAGTTGGATCTGTCTCACCAAATGGGATTATGATTACCATATCTAATGGTAGGAATAATGATAATAATAAATGTCCTTGTAGTAGTAGCAGTAGGAGGAGGAGGAGTAGGTGGAGGAGTAACAGAAGGACCGTTGTCGAGCAACTCTGGTCTGTCTGACCGAGCAAACTCATCTACCACAGGCAAACAATCGTCCCTGCAGGGTTATCCGTGTAGTGAACCGATGTTCCCTTGCGGTGGACAGTGGTTTGCTACACCGTGGCGCGAGGAAGGATGTGGAGGTTTAGTTCTTTGATGGAACCCGAATTTGTGTCTAACACTCAGTTAACAGGGGCGTCACAGTTGGCTCGACATCACCCCATTATTTGGTTATATGGTTACCACCCAGCGTTGTAAATGGTTTCGTAAGTCACGGGTAGCCATTGGGCTTTCCACTCAGTGTAGAGTCACTCTAGGAAGAAGTAAGAAACACCATATTTAGTGAGTGCATGCTGGCTACCACCACCTACCACTCACCAGGGACTGGTCCCGGGAGGTTACATGTTATCCTTTGCATTACCAGCTTCAGTAAACAACTATATAATGTACTGGCAGGGGTGCCCTGCGTTGCCGGGTCAAAAAGGCGAACACTCTGATCCTATTTGTGCTAGTGCAGCCTTTTTTCTTTTTTTTCTACTCCAGAAAGACCATGTGTACCTCTTATGCTTGAGAAGAGGGATTATAAGAGGTCCAGGAACTTTCTGTTTCGGCTTTGGCAGACTAACGCACAGTATTTGTGCGCACTTGTTTACTATTACCGGTGACCTCAAATGACCTCCTACCAGTGACCTCAAAGGATCTCGGAGGTCAACCTCACATAGTCTATGGCCGAACTAGAGGTCATGCGAGTCTTCATGCCAAAAATTGGGCTGCAGGGGTGCCCGGCGTTGCCCAGGCCAAAAAGGCGAACAATCGACCGGTGACCTCAGATGACCCAGATATGAATTTTGACCCCACTAAAACCATCCTTGGGTCACACTGATTCAGATTATTTATGGGTCTGGGGGTCTCTGGCCCTTGGTTTGAGCGTGGTTGAAGGACAAAGAAACAAACAACGCCGCCCTTTTATCTATATAGATATTTGTAATGCTTTATATATTGTATTGTTTTATGCACTGTATACTGTATTTGTGTAATGCACGACTTATTGTATATATACTTTATTGCAGTATATACTTTATTTTTTGTAATGCACTATGTACCTTTTTTTTTTTTTTTTGTAATCTAGTATGTAGTTTTTTTTTTTTTACTGAACGATATATTGTATTTTTGCAATGCACTTTTTATTGTATATTTGTAATACACGATCTTCCCATATCTACCTTAACCCCCTTTTCTTCGCAATAAAATATATACAAGACATCTTGTTTGCTGTAATTTTGCCAGTCATTCAGGGTAGGTAACTTTTTCATCAGCAGAATAAAGTCGTCTGGTGGCAACAAAAATCATATAAATACCTCATCGTGCTGAAGGAGGAAAAATTACACAGAAAAAAATCAGTACACCTCTGTCAGTTGGCCATTGGTACAAAAGAATCGTTCATCGTTGTATGCAGTCGTAGGAACCTCCAACAGAAAGGATTTGAGAGAGAGAGAGAGAGAGAGAGAGAAACTACCAGTACTTATTGTACTATTTTCAACGCTGTTGATACACATCTTACGTATTATCAAATTCACTATTTCTTCCTTATTATCAAATTCACTGTATTTCTAGGAAACCACCGTACTTTACTTGCACACCTGTTTTCATCCTCACCGTCATATCAGACTCTCATTACCAGTATTTCATTTACATATTTAGTGATAATAAAGAACAGTTCCTTTCAGTATGGTGTGTAACTCCAGCGCCAACAATTACTGAATAATAACTAAAAGCAAAACTTATAAAGAACAAGTCCTTTCCGTATTGTGTATAACTCATCATAAATGATTTTCCCAATAATAACCACGAACAAAACTTTTGTTACACACCCTTATTCAGTTTGGCTCCAATATCAGACTCACTCTTCACCCATTTCACCTACACATAGTGTTAAAAAACCCAGTTCCTCGCTGCCTGCTGTGGAACTCTAACACAATGGATTTCAGAATTTACACCACGAAATTAGCGGGAACGGTGAGTACACAGACTTGCTTGGGAAAGGGTTCGGAGGGAAGAGGATAAGGAAGGGTGAGGTAGGCTAATGTCTGTCATCCCCCCCCCCTCTCTCTCTCTCTCAGGGATCCTTTTTTATGCAAGGAAAAAGGAACCAAAGGCTAGAAACCAAGATTATTCGCGTCGAGAGAGAGAGAGACAGAGAGAGAGGTGGAGGGGTCGCTAGATTTCCTGTAGGTGGCTGATGGTGAAATGTGAGAGAAATTCAAGATGTGGGCTGGTGCGAAACATTAAGTCGGATATTCCCATTCATTTACTATAACAAAATCCTGGTCTGTCTCCTCGTGAGCAATTTGATGTCATTTTTTTTTTCCCTTCAGCATATGGCAACACTGCACTACGTATTACAGGCTGGCAGCACTAGAATTCTGCACACCAAGAGTTTTTCTTTTTCCACACTTTTACTGCACACTGACCAGCCTTCAACCTCCCCCTCCCAGCACACACACACACACACACACACACACACACACACACACACACACACACACACACACACACACACACACACACACATTCCGTATTCCGTACCGCTTTGAGGCATTCCAGGACGTTCTCTGGCTTCACTTTGGGTTTTCTGTTTTCCTGCTTCCTTGTGCCTCCAGCCTGTGTTTACGAGGCTCGTATCCCAAGGACTACGGTGACGTCGTGTAGTTTTGTTCAGACTGACTCCGGACGTTTTTATTCAACTAATGGAAGTCTTCTAGTCGTGACTGTTTTCTGAAGATTAATTGGTAGATCAATATAGATAAATGGATATAGGTAGATAGATAGATGCTGAAATATACATAGGTAAATAGATAGGTATACAGTAGATAGGTATGTACGGTATGTATGTATGTATGTTCGAGTATGTATGTATGTCCGTGTTGTGGAACATAGAATGTAGTTTCCATTACTAAAATATATATAACTGATTAGCTACAACTTGTTTTGTTAATGACAGCTTAATTATACATACAATTATTAATGAAATTAATAATAAGGCAGTACTAATGGTTGTCATTACGGAGCCGCATTAATTTGAGTGACATCACTCGTACGCCGTTGTTAATTACTGTACAGTATACCGTATACCACTGACGCTGACTCGCTTATAAACGCCACACTGTTTTACACTTTGACCTGTGACAAATCTGCACTATTATTCATGATATTACCAGACGGTTTTATTTAACTTAGGAGCGACCTGTCGACTAAATGTTAATCCCAAGAGTTGGATGATGTTTTCTGTAGTATTCCTGCTGTCGCAGATGATTATATTATGATCAAGAGAGAACAGAAAGATTTAAGTACAGCCTTTACTTACCCTTTCACAGCAGGAAATCTGCCATAAAGTGAATAAAACCGACTTTAAAAAATGGTCACCGGACTGAAGGTCCAAAAAGTTTGCAATAAAACCATATAAGTCGCGCTAAATGTTAATCCTTTGGCGAGGGTAGGCCACTTGTTGGCTGAATAAAATGGTGTTTGGGCAGCAGGCGTATAATAGGTTGGCGGCAGCAGGAACAAAATACTGGTGATCACGTTGTGAAAGGATTACTGGAGACTGATTTTAACCGCTAGATGACGACAGACAGCTGTTAGGCCAAATGTAATGGTGTTGTGGCATCAAGATATAAGTAGTTAAGCTTTGTGACGTGCTGAAGGCTGACCTGTTTTATTCTGGATACCGACAAACAGCTTGACTCACCTTAACAATGGCCTCTCGTCGCCTTAGCCTAAGTCGCCTCGGAGGTTTCGTAACACCTCTTCCAAAGCTATTTATTCTGCCTATTACTTTAGAACATTGTCTGGTATGCCGTTTATATCATGTTAATGTGGACGTAGTGTGCATCAGTAACATACTACACGATACTGAAGTGCAGTGGGTCAAATTAATTGCTTTAAAAGACGTTTGACGAAATTTTCAGTCACTTAGAATATTACAAGGCCTGTATTCTCATCAGTTAAGGAAGCCCCCTAATTCCTTTTACTAAGCGATCTGTTTAGCTTAGTACACCTTGTTGTCCTCTTCTTCTTGTTTAAATCACTCTCATGTCACAATATTCAGCATATAAAACGTGTAAAATCATATTCACCAGTCGTATCCAAAAATAAATCTCTAAGGGTGAGGTGCAAGGGAGCACATTAACCGACGAGAATAGGGACTTAAGCCAGCCAAGAGCGTGTTGTCGTGGGCGAACCAGGATACCCCCCATGAACAACACTGCAATTTACACCTACACAGTATACAAGCTGGGCTGTAAATAGCGCTACACTACAACCTTACCTGCCAGTAACTTGTCTGTTGCGGGGACGGCCCAGTCTGCTGGTGTGGGCGTGGATGTGGCACTGGGAATAGTAAGTGCAAATAAGTAATGAGTAAGTAGTAAGTTTGGGCATATGGAGAGAATGGATAATGAGCGATTGGTGAAAAAGATAACTAGATCTGATGTGAGAGGTATAAGGCTGAGAGGAAGACCACGAATAGGATGGATGGACAGTGTGAAGAGAGCGCTGGATGGGAGAGGGATGTCTGTTGAGAAGAGTGGCTGTGCGTGACAGAAATAAATGGAGAGAAATTGTGAATGAATAAGTGATGACGCAGCCCTGAGGGATATTCTCCCGCATTTGGTCTGATCAGCTAGTCAGGTCAGGTGCGGGTAAGGGGATGGGTCTGTTATGATGTGGCAGGGGTAAACCAGTTTTACTGTCGGGCCCTGCTGCGGATGTCACTGATTGCATTGCGCAGTTGACCCTTGTGCGGTGTGGTGCAGTAAGGATCTGTCCGTTCTCCTTTTGGGGCTAAGATGTAAATGAATGTTTGAATGGATGAGTAAATGGGGGTGGGGTGTCGTCCTGTCTCGGCTACCTCCCTTTCCTTGGGGGAAGCAGCCTAGGTATATAGATAGATAGAGATAGTAAGTGATGCAGGATAGGCATTGACAACGCTGACTGAGCCGTCCCCACAATACGGGAAAAGTCACAAGTTGGAGTGTAGGAGGAGCGTTATACAGTATATGGACCAGCCTGTACACTGTGCATTAATTACACCCATAAAATAACACTTGAAGCACAACATTACCCTTCACTATGTATACGAGTACATTACGATTATTCACAAACAGTACATGTACGTGTATATACGTATATACAAATTATGAACCTTATTACACACACACACACACACACACACACACACACACACACACACACACACACACACACACACACACACACACCAGACAAAAATGTATGTAACGATACACAGACTACACAACAACAAAAAATAAAATCGGTTAACTCTAAAGCATGTAGACTCCAAATGGAATGAGGAGAAGCAGAGAGAGAGAGAGAGAGAGAGAGAGAGAGAGAGAGAATAAAACAATATGCTCTTGGGACTACAAATACAGCTGCCATAACCCCTTCATTACGGTGACGTCTGTTTTATTCATGCTCCACCAGCTAATTTATCCAGATATTGGCAGACGTTTTGTGCTGGAGGCATTACATACAGGCCTCGTTGTTACATACAGGCTTCTTTATTACATACAGGCTTCATTATTATATACAGGCTTCATTGTTACATGCAGGCTTCATTATTACATATCCTTTTTCACACAGACACTGCTGTTAGTTCTTTATTCTGTATACTTCCCATTTATCCTTTGTGCTTTTCTTTACCTACCGCCTTTCTTCTGACTGCTCTTGGCTACCGCGGCGTAATGGGTAGTTAGGGTTTTGTGGTTGTGTCGCTCTCGTTTTACCCATCTGACTGTATGTCTGCTCGGGGTCCAGCTCTTGAAAACCTTGATGTAGAAACCTCATTTTGTTTAGGGTGATAACTATTGACAACTAGGTAAAGTTTGAATATGACAGTCATGACAAAAGTCAAGATCAAGGAAATGAAAAGAATTCAGTCCCAAGCGGGAGGTTGGTCACCTTCTTGGGAGCATTGTTGTTGTTTCTCTAATTTCACCATCTCTCCTACACACTGCACATACCTCCTTGCACTTCCCACACCCTACCTCCTACACACTGCATATATCTCCGTGCACTTCCCACACCCTACCCCCTACACATTGCACATACCTCCTTGCACTCCCCACATCCTGCCTCCTACACACTGTACATACCTTCCTGCACGTCTCACACCCTACCTTCAACACACTACATATACCTCCTTACACTTCCCACACACTGCCTTTCACACACTTCATATACTTCCTTGCACCTCCCACACCCTACCTCCTACACACTACACACACCTCGATGCACTTTGCACACCCATCCTTCATTAATATCCTCCATACTGCAACCACTATATTACTTCACCTACTTTATACTACCCACGGTCACCTCTCTGTAACAGTATCCCCTAAATTTATCTCAACTTTAACCCTTTGGCTTAAGAGGATTAGTGAGTTGAATAAAATCGCCCATCAAAATCTTGAATTGATTGGGAAATCCTTTACGTTCGGTGAAAATATCAATCGATAGATTTTTTTTGTTTTTGGCGGTCTAGGCTCTTCTAGCGTAAATTGATGTCGTTAACCGCATAATACATGTTTTCCAGCAAAAAAATTATCCTAAACACAGCTCGGGTGTACACAATAGCCATGACCAACATCGATCAGCAAACTGGATTTAGGAATGTAGATGAATGACCTTTGTGAGGGCACCTCGTCTTTCTTACTGATTGGTTGCAGATGTTTGTGCTATTTCTGTGTGTGTGTGTGTGTGTGTGTGTGTGTGTGTGTGTGTGTGTGTGTGTGTGAGAGAGAGAGAGAGAGAGAGAGAGAGAAAATTGATAGATTGGTAGTGGTTTTGAAGAAGGTAATGGTCCCTAGAGTAATATAAGGAGCGAGGAGTTGATTTTATCCCAGTGTATGGAATGACCTAGGGTTGGAGAGGTGAGAGGGAGGAGGAAGGAGAGGGCCAAGGTAGGAGGAAGAAGGAAAGTGTGTAGGGAAGTAGGACGGGAGGAAGGAGGGAGGAATGTTGGTGGAGGATAAAGGGAAGGATGAAAGTCAGAAAAAGAAAAGGAAGGAGGGAAGTGGGTGACCAAGAGGAAGAAGGTAGGGATGGAAAAGTGAAAGATGGGAGTTGATGGAAGAAAGGAAAGTTGGTACAATAAAGAGGGAGAAGGTAGGCAGGGGAAGAAATGAGAGGAGGGAGTAAGAAAGAAAGAGTGAAAGGAGAAAAAGATAGGAGGAGGAAGGTGGGGAAGGGGTGGGATCCTTCTTGCTTTGCTATCCTTATCTTCATCTCACAGAATTATATATCATGGTCAGGCGTCTTTATAACAAACAGCCCCGTAAAGACCATTAGGTCTGTTGCTGTTTTGTGTTATTTGTAGTCCTTTGTATTTTGTGAGGAAGAAGAAAATGAGGCAGACAGGAAAAAAAGATTGATAGGAAGAAACTGAAAGGTAGAAATGAAGGAGGCTTCAGTCAAGGGGAAGAGGGACGAGGGTTCAGTAGGGGAGAGAAAGAGGGATGGAGGCTCAAGAGGAGAGGGAAAGAAGCAGGGGGGTTAAGAAGGAAGGGAGAGCCGGAAGAGGGTTCAAGATGGATGAGAAAAAAAGGGTTCAAGAGAGGAGGAAAAGGGAGAGGATAGCTCGAGAGGGGAGGGAAGGAGGGAGGGGATTCACGAGAATAGGGAAAGAATGAGAGAGAGTAGGGGGAGAAGGAAAGAGGTAGGAGGCCCAGAAGGGTTCAAGAGAGGAGGGAAAAACGGAGGAGAGTTGAAGATAGAATCATTTAGCTGAAGGACGGGAAGAAAGTTCTGAGGTAATGGGAAAGAGGGAAAAGTGAAAGTATGGTTCAGACAGGAGGCTAAAGGATGATAGGAGGTAAAAAGCGGAAAGCAAGGTGAGAGAGAGAACGGAGAGAGGGGGAGAGGAAACAAGAAGGAGAATAAAGTAGGTGAACGAAAAAGGCGGAGAGAAGGGAATGTGGGAAAAGAAAAGAAAAAAATTATTCGGTTAGAGAGTAAAGGGGCGAGAAGGAGAGAGAGAGAGAGAGAGAGAGAGGAAGGGAGAAAAGTCAAAGATGGAGAATAAAGAGGAGGAGGAGGAAGGTGATGGTGAGAGGAGAAACGGTAGTTAAGGGAGAAAAAGAATGAAAATAAAAGTACAAGAAACAGGGAAGGGAAAACCAGAGGAGAAGAAAATGTAGAGGATAAGGAAGAGGGAAGGAAACTGAATATGAAAACGGAAGGAGAAAGGGGGAATGGATTAGTGAAAAGGAAGGAGAGAGAGAGTGGAGAGTTGGAGGGAGAGGATGGTTATGAATGTGACGGGGGGGGGGGAGAACCAGAGAGAGAGAATGAAGGCACATTCCTGGCTGAATAACACAAGATTGACGAAGGACAGAAAAGCATCGCAACATCATTATACAGTTTTTATTATAATTCTCTGTCGTTTGAAATAACCATAGGCCTAATAATTTTTTTTTCCTGTTCCGTACTGCATGGCAATTTTTAGCGTTTGTTGTGTACTTCACCTGGTGGTATTTGTGCGTTGGGGAGTTTGGGCTGTGTTGCTTTGCTTTTATGTTAAACTGGCAGTAGACACCATAGTTATAGTTTACACCATAACAACCCACCACTAAAGGACAACACCCTCACTCACTAATACTTACCCCCTCACCCTAACACCCGCTGTTACTCATACTTCACCCTCACCCCATCCTTTACTGATACTTACCCCCTCACCCTAACCCTCACTCTTACTCACACTTCACCCTCACCCTAACCCTTACTAATACTTACCCCCTCACCCTAACCCTCACTTACACTCATACTTCCCCCTCACCCTGACTAACCCACACTCTCACTCATACTTCCCCCTCATCTTTACTCTCACTCATACTTTCCCTCATCCTTACTCTCACTCATGCATCCCCCTCACCCTGTTCCTCACTCACTAATACTTCCCCCCCAACCCAAATCCTCACTCACTCAGTCTCGTACTCCCCCTCGCCCTCACCCCCACTCTCACCCACACTCTCACCCACACATTTCTTCACCCAGCTCCACCCACATGCACCCTCACCCAGCCCCACCCACATGCACCCTCGTCTAGCCCCACCCACATGCACCCTCACCCAGCCCCAACCACATGCACCCTAACCCAGCCACACCCACATGCACCCTCACCCAGCCACACCCACATCCACCCTCACTCAGCCCCACCCACAACCACCCACACCCAGCCCCACCCACATGCACCCTCACCCAGCCCCACCCACACCCACCCTCACCCAGCCCCACCCACACCCACCCTCACCCAGCCCCAGCCACATGCACCCTCACCCAGCCCCAGCCACAGCGGCAGCACAGGAGAGTACTGGCATCAGTAAATACAAGGTACAGTAGTGGATGGTCAGCGTGATGTAGTGGCGTGATTAGCCCCCTGTTGGCCAGTGCACTTATGGATGGTGATGGTGACTGTCGGGGGAACACTCATCAGCGTACATGAGTAGTGGGGACGGAGCTGGGGCCTGATTGACTGCTGCCTACCGTAATAGCGCCAGCCAACGCTGCCGCATCACTGCTGAACATCCACACTGTGCACTGTGCTGTTTCCACGCTGTGTCCACAGAGGCCCCGTTAACTCAACGTAGCCGTACATAGTGTCATACGTTAGTTGTTTATTTATTCGATTATTCATTTTACTTTACTACTTTCTCTTTCAGGTTATTCATACTGGTAGCCTACAGATAAAGGATTATAGAATGTAGCTTTTCCTTTTCAGTCGTCCCTATGAACAGCGGGAGGGGAAGAGAGGAGGAAGGTAAAATGAGGGGGATGTGTTACCGAGGGGAGGTCATCAGCCGCTATGTTTCCCCACCACCTGGTACTTAGCGTAATATAGTTCATCCTTTACCCTTACTCCCTCCCCTCTCACCTGTTTCCCCTCACCTGCCTTACCTAACCCCTCATATCAGCATCCTCCTTCCCCTCCCCATCACCTCATCTCACGTCATTTTTCTTATAAGTATTTACCTGCTAATCCATCACCTCATTTTGTCCCTCACCTAATCTGTCCATCCCATCAGCTTTACATCATCTATCACCCATCTGCTCTAGCCTCACTAAACCCACTCTGACCTTATTTGACATCAGCAGACCTCACCAACCTTCACATGACCTCACCAATCTCCACCACACCTCACCTGATCCTGAACTGGTCACCTATGGAGTTATCTTCCGTAAACTGTCTTTCCCACTGCCTGTGACCAACTGTTTTTCATACACAGTGTGTCCTGTGTTCAGCCTTCTCAGAATGAACGGATATAGATCTCGACTTTCTCTTCATTAGCTTTCTTTAGAAGGAACAGCTGTACCAGGATCATAGATTTTGATTATTTCATGAAGGTTCATAGCTTTTCCTTATTTATTTATTTACCAAGAATCTGAAAGTAGCCACATTAATGTTCAGGTATGTCAGCATCAAGCTTCTTGTCAGAGGAGAGGCGAAATGTACAGTTACGATCCCTAGATTCTTTACCCCCTGGAGGACAAGGTTGTACAAACGCCAGTGGAACAGATACTGGCATCTCATCAGACACACACACGTGTACATGTAAACTATTGAACCACCAATATCCGCTCACCTGGCCTTATTTTACCCGTCTTTCACCTCCTTCTCACTTTTTGGGGGGAGGAGTAGAGAAACTAGCGATCGTGTCTGCACGCGCTGAACATTTTAGGTTTTTCAAAACTGAGTGAACGATGTAAGATGAAGTACAGGTTATACCCTGTTTGATTGACCTGTACAGCTGAGATGTATGGGGTGAGTAGGGTGTGTTTGATTCGCGGCTGCTGATTGGCCGCCGATATTGTAAATCTACAGCTCCTCTTATCTTAAAACTTTATATTTATTTTTTAAAATTGCCTGCAATATAAGCAGCCAGTTTAAGTAAGGAATAATTTCCGAAGCTGAAAAAGTCAGAATTAGCTTAAATGCTAAAGAATTAGCTTAAAAGTTATCAAAGAAAATTAAAGTTGATTATAAAGTTTTATAAAACGATGAGTGACGTTTGAAGTAAATTATCCACCCACGGTGTACACCTACAGTACGTCTGCATGTTGCACTGCAATATTCACCCAAGTGTACACCTACGTCCGCATGTTGTACTACAGTACATGCCTGCATTTACTTCAATGATATCATCGGCGGCCAATCAGCAGCCGCGAATCAAACACACCCTACTTGTCCCATACATCTCAGCTGCACAGGTCAGTCAAACAGACTATACTGCACTGACACCCTGAAGGGATATATGTTCATCAAGCAGATCTGAAAGAGGGATGGTTCACATAATCCTGTGACGTCATCAGGCGGGCCGCTCGCTCAGGTCTTGGCCCATATTTTCAAAGGTTAGGGAAGCTCCCTAACACCTCTTCCTAAACGATTATATAACTTACTGTTCTCTTCTGTGTTATATATATCCTCACAATATCGCCATACCCTGCAAAAAAAAGCACAAAAGAATATTAACCAACCATATCCAAAATAAATCGCAGTGGAAAAGGTGTTATGGTGCATCCTCAACCGACGAGAATTCGAGCCCTTGTGTTTTAGGTGGCTGTTACCCCGACCCCATCTGACCTCACCTGCCACAGCCGCCCCACCTGCAGCTCAGCAAGGCACCAGCGCACCGGAGGCTGCCTTTTAAAGGCGATGTGTGCTCTTAAAATTGCCGTAATAAAGTGGGTGTTCAGACGCCGCCAGGGAGTTGCCCTTAAAAGTCTCGGCTCGGGAAAAACGGCTTCATCCGTAATGCAGTGGACGCCACTGAACTCAATGGGTGAGGGGAAGGGATGAAAATGAACGAAAAATATACAAGAAACTGAAAATGTTGAACTGTGGTTTATAAATGTATATAGGGGAAGAATGTTTGAATTTTGGATGAAAATGTAGGATTACTGGATGAAAAATTAAGGAAGACAAATAATAATAGGCGAATAATGTTTACAAATGATGAAAATAATAACTGGACGAAAACTATATGAAAAGTCCATTCTTTGCCATGGTACTGGACCTGTGTCGTGGCAACAAAATCATCAACTGGCCTAACAGTCAGCCGGCATACACGTCAGCCACTGTAGCAGTCACCAGGTAAATTCCTTTGTATCTTTGTTTCATTGATGGCTGTTTGTATGAGGTGAATGTCGTCGTCCGTCAAAATTTTTCATTTAAGTGTTGTGCAGTCTCTGCGAAATTATTAATCTTGATAAATAACATTTTTATTGCCCTAAGGTTCTCTTGAGCAGTGTTAGTTCCTGTGAAGTTAGCCGAAATAAAATGGAAAGTTGGTAAATTAACAGTCTGGCCATAAAGTAATGTCCACTGTTTTCACAGGTCACGCTGATCCTCATTCATCTGAATCACGCTGTTATTACTGTACAGTGTTTACAGTGAATAGGTTTGTCATAATACACTTCACAACTCTTGATACTGTCGCTAATCAGACGAGATATAATGATGCGTTTTTCCTACACTGTGCAGCACCATATCCATCTGTGTATCAACCTGTCTATATGGACAGACAGTCAGATAGACAGACAGATACACTTCATTAGTAAAAACTTATGTAATTGAATACAGCAGTTTAACGTAATAATGTTTCCATTGTTTCAGGTAAGCAGTTGTGAAGTACCTGGTCTGCGTGTGTAAGTACAAACATTTTTCCGATTTTTTGTTTTTACAATCATTGGTCATTCACATCTTGTAGTAACTGAAGTATTTATTTCACTTATAAAATTCCACTTAATTTCTCTGCAGTGGTTGCTTCGAACCGTATGTGTATTAGATGCATTGTTATTTTCTTGTCAGGAATGCTTACACATGCTGAAGGATGTCAGGAATTTTTCTTGCCAGTAGTTACGGAGATATTACCCTCAAAGGTTAGGACCGAGGGATGCCAAGGCTTGAACCAAATGATGCCAATGACAGGATGGAAGTACCCTCAGTGTGACAGTATAAATATAAGGCATCATCGTGGTGAGGTGTATGCCAGTGCTGGTGTGACTTGTACCCCAGTGTGACAGTATAAATATAAGGCATCATCGTGGTGAGGTGTATGCCAGTGCTGGTGTGACTTGTACCCCAGTGTGACAGTATAAATATAAGGCATCATCGTGGTGAGGTGTATGCCAGTGCTGGTGTGACTTGTACCCCAGTGTGACTGTATAAATATAAGGCATCATCGTGGTGAGGTGTATGCCAGTGCTGGTGTGACTTGTACCGCAGTGTGACTGTATAAATATAAGGCATCATCGTGGTGAGGTGTATGCCAGTGCTGGTGTGACTTGTACCCCAGTGTGACTGTATAAATATAAGGCATCATCGTGGTGAGGTGTATGCCAGTGCTGGTGTGACTTGTACCCCAGTGTGACAGTATAAATATAAGGCATCATCGTGGTGAGGTGTATGCCAGTGCTGGTGTGACTTGTACCCCAGTGTGACAGTATAAATATAAGGCATCATCGTGGTGAGGTGTATGCCAGTGCTGTTGTGACTTGGGTGTTAAGTTCACAGTGAAGTGAAATGTCCAAAGAATAGAATTATACCCGCATCATGAAGTGGTGTTTGTTGCTGTAGTGTTTGTGGCCCAGTCTCATCTGGACGTAAACTCGGTGGACTACAGGCTGTAGTCACCCCTCTTCTGCAGTCTGCCATACGCTTTTCGGGGGAGAGGTAGGGAGTTTAGTGTGACGTGTTGCCTAGTTCTCCCGGCACAGCTGGTTGAGGTGTACAAAGACCAGTACATATATATATAAATGCAAAAGCTCTTGTCGGGATGGGAGAGAGGGAGGCAACACCAAACTTTCCAAAGGTGTCATACCACATGGCATAGTAGTAATACAACCAGGGGAACATTCTCTCTCTCTCTCTCTCTCTCTCACACACACACACACACACACACACACACACACACACACACACACACACACACACACACACACACACACACACACACACACACACACACACACACACACACACACACACACACACACACACACACACACACACACACACACACACACACACACACACACACACACACACACACACACACACACACACACACTGTTGTTGGAGGAGGAGGAGGAAGAAGAACACAGCTTAGCAGAAAAAAAATACTGTACGAAGATGAGAACGAGCGACATTGGTGAAGCATAGAAAGGAGATCGATGGAGAACTGTATGAAAACCGTCATGGAGTGTGGTGGTGGTGGTGGTGGTGAGGATGGGTGTGATGATAAAGGAATGGATGAGATGGAGTTGTAATTTGGTGGGTGGTATGGATGGGGATGGAAAGTATGCCCTGTGAAAGTGGGTGTAGTAGGATCAGTGTTTTAGTTGCAGTTTTTTTTTTCTTCAAATCTCCAATAACTGAAGCATCATGTGGTTTGATAAGCAGGTGTGGGAAATAAAGACATAGATAGGATGAGCAGGAGCTGTGTTGGGTAATATGAGCATATACGGTCTATCCGTTGAATATGGATGGTGCATAGTTAATGTTTTGTGTGCAGTAAAGATTTATTTCAAAAGTTTTCTTCAAATTGAATAAGATAAGCTCACGTGGTTTTCAATACCTGGCGTTCAGCGACTCAGGTAAAGGAGGAGGAGGAGGAGGACGACGACGAGACGTGAAGAGAAAGAAGTGGAGGAGACGTAAAGAGAAAAGAGATAAGGAGGAGGAGGAGGACGACGACGAGACAGATTGTTGAAGTAAAGAAAGAGGAGAGATGGGGAAGAAAAAAGAAGTTGCGAAGAAGGAGGAGGAAAGGTAGAAAATAAGATACTGAAGTAAAGGGGGACAAAGCAACAGTGGAGGGAAATTACCACAAAGAGGGAAAAATAAAACAGAGATCAACAGTAAGGCACAGACATCCCTGGGAAACAAGAGGAGGAAGAGAGAAGGAATGTCAAATAAAGGAAAGACAAAGTAATCCATACAAAGCAAACATCGGGCAGTATTGTGATTAGCGTAGGAGGTTGGCAAGTAGCTCTTGCTAACTGTTTATTTAAGCACAGGACAAGTTAGGACTGCCATGGATGATATTTATGTCGGCATTGAAAAGGTTGAATTAACATGTAAGAGTATCATGTACAATATATCACTAGGGAGGAAGTGCTGGAGTGCCTGCTGAATCGACAAGAATACAGTCCAAGAACTACGTGAGAACTACGGAGAGAGAGAGGGGGGGGGGAAAGAAAACGACACAAGGAAAGATACATACTCCTGTATAAGCAGGACGCGGAAGATGAGATGCCACCGGAACACGGAGACAGAAGTATAACTAAGCTGGAGAAAGAGAAAGGTAAGAGGAGTCGTAAAAACATGACGATAAACATTAATTTTGTATGAGAGTCTGGATGAAAAGTACAGTACATAATATTGAACACAGAGGAAAGAAGCGAGGTGGTAAATTAGAAGACAAAAAAAGAAAAGGAAAGCGACGACTGGGACTGAAATAAATGGGCGATGTTGATAAATAAACAAGGTTAGATACAAAAACAAAACGCCATAAAGAGTAGCGGATCAAAGTTACAATAATATTAAAAAGGAACTTAAAAAGCGAAAAGGAAGAGGAGAAAAAAAAAAATGAAATGAAAATCTAGACTATGCATTTAATACCCAGACCGTTAGAATGAATCTTCAAAATTACAACAGGAGGAAGAGGTGAATGAAGGACAAAAGCTGAAAACGACTGCAGGATCAGTGTGAGTGAAACTGGAGGAGGAAAAGCAGATTAGAATGAGGGGAAGGGAATGGTGGGAGAAAGAGAAGAAATATTAGGAGGAGAGCCTGTAGAATTAAAAAGAAAATAAACATTTACCATTAAAACGAGACAGCAAATGGATGAGGAAATGGAATATGATGATGAAAGAGAACAGCGAAAGAGGAAAGAGAAGATGAACTAGAGAGGAAAGGATAAAAGAAACACAACATCGCGATAATAGTAAGCGAAGAGAATGAGACAGTAATGATAATTATAGAAAACTAAAATATAAAGGAGCATTAATAACGGAAGAAAAATAAAGAAGCCGTGAAATGAATGTGAACGAGAAAATATAAAAATCACAGGAAATGATTGGAGAAACAGACAACAGTACAAGACAAGTTAGAAATACGGGGCATAAAAGGTAAAAATAACAAACACGGATAACCAGGAAACAGAGAGAAAGACGAACACAATAACCACCAGTATCTCGAAGCTGGAAGAGAGTTGGAATAAAAAATGACAAATCAAACGATCAAAGACGAAAATGATAAAAAAAGAAAAAAAGAAAATGGAGGATGAAGAATCAAACGGACAGCAGAAAAAGCGGTGGGGGGGGGGGGAAAGGCGCTTAGGATTAGGATTACATAGGAAAGCAAACAGCAACAGATCTTATGGTCCTTTCGAGGCTGCTTGTTACACAGAAAACTATGACTACAAGATCTAACTCTACATGCTGAAGGATAAGGATAGTAAAGCAAGAAGGCTCCCCCCACCACCAAACCCTCCAGGAAAAAGTGAGAAAAACCACCATGCAGCACGGAAAAACTGACATGGAAATTTTATAGGAAACACTGGAAAGGAAAAGTCACATTCTATAATTCTTTTCTATATAAGCTACCCGACTGAGTAACCTGAAAGAGAAAGTAATCAAATAAACTAATAGTTACGGCACGACATTATAAACTGGTACAATGAATTTATGGGAAGTCTGTGGACATAACGTGGAAACTACACACTGCACAGTGTGGATGTTTAGGGGTGGTGCGGCAGCCTTGCCAGGCGCTTTTGAGGTAGGCAGCAGTCAATCAGGTCCTAGCTCCGTTCACTCCACTGAGACAGGGAACTCTCCCCTGTGGGACAAGAACACAAGTTTCCTCCTGAAGCAGTGACCCCTGGTACATTAAAAAATCCCGATGGTGGTCACTTGACTAACGGGGACCCTCAGTGATCCACAGCCCATCACAGGTCGAAAGTGAGAGTAGTGACCATTAACTCAGGGTTATCCGTGCAGATCCTAATCTGTGCTTATATTGCTTTCTTTGCATTGGGGAGATTGAAATATATACAACGGGTGAATAGATAAAACGGGGCTGCACAGTGCACAGTGTGGATGTGCAATGCACAGAGTGGATGTTTAGGGGTGGTGCGGCAGCCTTACCTGGCGCTTTTTAGGTAGGCAGCAGTCAGTCAGGCCCTAGCTCCGTTCACTCCACTGAGACAAGGAACTCTCCCATGTGGGACAAGTACACAAGTTTTATCCTGAAGCAGTGCCCCCTGGTACATTAAAAAAATCCCGATGGTGGTCACTTGACTAACAGGGACCCTCAGTGATCCACAGCCCATCACAGGTCGAAAGTAAGAGTAGTGACCGTTAACTCAGGGCTATCTGTGCAGATCCTAATCTGTGCTTACTGCATATTACCTCATTTGCACTGAGTAAACGGAAAAATGTATAATTACATTACGTGATGCTATGTTAAGTTTACAGGGTGTCCTGTAGACACGAGGGGACTGCGCAGTGTGGATGTTTAGGGGTGGTGCGGCAACCATGCCTGGCGCTTTTAAGGTAGGCAGCAGTCAATCAGGCCCTAGCTCCGTTCACTTCACTGAGACAAGGAACTCTCCCATGTGGGACAAGTACACAAGTTTGATCCTGAAGCAGTGACCCCTGGTACATTAAAAAAATCCCGAAGGTGGTCACTGGACTAACAGGGACCCTCAGTGATCCATAGCCCATCACAGGTCGAAAGTAAGAGTAGTGACCGTTAACTCAGGGTTATCTGTGCAGATCCTAATCTGTGCTTATATTACTTTATTTGCATCAAATAAATTGAAAAATGTATAATGACGTGACGCGACACTATGTATGGGTACTTTGTTTACAGGGTGTCTTGTAGACAAAAGGGGAATGAACTTACACGTAGCTATAAAAGCAAGTTATTCGGACAGAAAAAGAGTCAGCTGAGGATTCTCGTGCAAATACTTGTCTATTTGGTTTTTGAATGTCTCAATTGAGATACTGTTCGCGGTATCTGAGGGTAATCTGTTCCAGATATTTACAACTCTGTTAAAGAAGAAGTATTTTGCTTCATGGGATTGGAAACGCTTTCCCATAATTTTGCAGCCATTACTTCTGGTTTGACTCGACCGGTCTATATCAAAATATTTATTCATGTCTAAGTTGTCATATCCCATCATGATTTTGAAAACTTCAATAAGAGTCCCCTCTTAACCTGCGCTTCGTTAGGCTAAATAATTTAAGTTCTTCAAGGCGTTCCTTGTATGGTTTGTTTCTAAGTCGTGGTATCATTTTTGTGATTCTTTGCTGAATTTTCTTTTAATTTTTCAATGTCCTTTCTGTAGGACGGAGACCAGAATTGCACACAATACTCAAGATGGGGGTGCACTAGTGAGTTGTACAAGGCAAGTATGACTTTATCCGATTTAAACTCGAAGCGATGAAGGCAGTGAAGGGAGAGAGACGAGAGGAAGCGCCAGATTGGCGTACGGCGGATATTTAAGTCATCCATGAAGTATCTTTTTACCTGCGGCTTCAAGGCGCCTGCTGGCTTTCTTCGTCTTATTTTTGTCTTGGGAGATTTTTAAAAAACATCATATCAGTACTGGTCAACCTACAACGTGTGTCTTCATGGAGTGTACCACTCTTCTACTGTTTCACCACCCACCATCATCCCAGATCATCCAGCCTACATGTTTCCCTCCTTCCAACCCTTTTTCGAAGGAAAATCTCTTTCCATATCATTTGCCACCACTTATACTCCACCCAGTTTCACAGGATGCATTCGTTTCGCTCTGCCCACCACCTTCCAATCTCCCAGTCATTCCTGCCCACCGCCGTCCACCCACTCAACACATTGTTTGATCACCTATCAGTTTTCTGAAAGTCCGTCTTAAAGCCCAACCTACAACACCCGTCTACACAGGACATACATCTACTGTACGTGTCCCACCACACACCAACATCCTAGTCCATCCCACCCACCCCTCTCAACCCTTCCCGCCCAGACCTGAACGACTAGAAATGACGTACATTATCCTGAAAACCTTTGCACCGAAGTTGATTTTGGGCACATGTCTTAATACGCTGGATATGATGGGATCTGCCTTGCCGTGAATTGGTAAGACGAATCTGAAGGGACTTGGAAGGACCTGAGGGAACCTGAAGGGCCTGAATTGCCATATCTTAAAACAGATGGGGCTGATTTTTGGCACAGTTTCACAATATTTAAAGCGGTCTAGGCCTATACTGACCTGAATCAATCGAATTTTCTTGAAGTTCAGCATAAAAGACATATAGACGGGAGTATGACTGAGCTGACCTATTTAGTTCTGAACATCTGATAAACTTAATTCTGAACATGTGATGTACTTTACTTGGTTATGAACATCAGATATACCTGATTCTGAACATCTGATATTCCTGGTTCTGAACACCTGATATACTTGGTCCTAAACATCTGATATACTTGGCTTTAAACATCTCGTATATTTGGTTCTAAACATAGGTGAAATGAATCGTAATGAGTTAAGTGGATCTGAGGTGAATTGATGTAAATGGGCCTGAATGGACCTGTAAACATTAATGGACTTAATTAGCCCTCACACGAACTATATTGGACCTGGAGTGACTTGCATGATTGAACCTAACTCTGCGATGATTCATAAATGAACAGTATTGAACCTGAGTGGCTTTACTCTTGCCTGAACAGACCCGACTGAGCTGCTATGGATGTGGAGGACCCAACAGGACCTGAGTTATGTCAGAGAACCCGGTTGACCCTAACTTCACCTGGATGGATATAGCAGACATAGAAAGACATCGTACTTGTTCATTCCTTCACTGTTTTTTTTTTTTTTACATTATTCATGATACTGTCAGGCGATTTGATTTTTCCTAAGGGAGAACCCTTGTAACGAAACGGTAAATGAAGTATATATATATATATATATATATATATATATATATATATATATATATATATATATATATATATATGTATATATATATATATATATATATATATATATATATATATATATATATATATATATATATATATATATATATATATATCCCACCAAATTCAAGTAACTCTTAATGTAAGTAAAGTTAAACAGAAATAGCAAGATAAAACAGACATGCCCGAATTGAAGGGGTTAAGGGTTATCTCTTATAGTAAAGAAGTTAATGAAGGCTGTATCTAACCTTTCCAGCTCGAAAAGTCTCGGCTGAGCTGAATATGATCGCCAGAGTAGGCATTGCAATAACTTGTGTCAGCGTAGTAAAAAGGCTGAGGGGCTCGTTGTGAAGAGTGTACTGAAACGTATATAAAAAAAATATATTCGAAAATCTCCCCCAAGCTGAACACCATCGTTCAACACCGATTACATTTCCACTGGAGTCCAGTCCAGTGTTCACAAAAACATTCACAGACACATTTTTTTTTCTGCTGAAAAACATTTGCTGGGATATTTTTGGAAAGCGGGACCAATGCTTACCGTAACCACATTATCATGACAGCCCCTTTTATTATTTTATACATCATTACCATCGCTCCGTTTTGATCAGCGCAGAAAAGTAGGCAAGTAGTGATGTCTGAAGGATGCTGTGCGTAACATGTCCTCTGGAAAAGTCTCTCCCGACCTAAATAAACTTGTCATATCAAGAGGTTCTTCACCTCTTGGTTCATCCTTTCTCTCAGCTCCTGCACGCAGTCTTAATTTAGTCTGCCCAAGACTTTCTTCAATCCCCCTGCCCCACACACACCTTCCTGCTCCTTCCCCCTACCTTCCTTCTAAACCTCAGTTACCAGTGTGAGCCACCTGACCCTCTTCAGGTTTTCCTCCTCCTCCTCCTCATCATCATCATCTATTCCTGGCCCTTCCTACTACCCCTCCCCCTTTTCCCCCCTCTTCCTGTATTCCCTTTCTTCCTTCCCTTAACTCATTCTTTGTCACCATCCTTCCATATCGCGTCCCACATCATTTTATCCCACTCCAGTTTTGACCCACTCCCTTTTTATTGTTTTTTTCCCGCTGTACATCCTTTTTCCTTACGGTCATCTCTCCTGGCGCGCCCCTTTTGCTTCGTGTTCCCCGTGTTCACCGTCTTTCTTTCCTTTCCTAATAGTCTCCCTCTATTTCTTTCCCTCCATCCCTCTCCTCTTTCCCTTTTCCACTTATCTAACCTCTTCTCGCCCCAACCTCCCTTCCTCTACAGTATAGTCTTTCTTTAACTCCCTCTCCCTCACCCTCATCACTCCTCCCTCTTGCTTTCCTTCTCTTCTTCCACTCCTCTCTTCCTTCCTCCTTTCTCGCTCTAGCCCACTCTTCTCATCTGATTTCCTTCTCATTTCCTTCACTTCCCTCTTCCTTCTGACCCCACACAACTTGATCTGCCTTTCATTATCTCTCCTCACAGCTCTCTCTCCACTGCTCATTACCAATTTGTCACTTCTCTCCCTTCTTCACACTTCTCACTCTATATCTTCCTCTTCTCCCCTCCCACAGCCTTTCTCCCTTTATATATATATATATATATATATATATATATATATATATATATATAATCAACCAGTTCGCTTTCTGTGGGTCTTTCCCATTTTCCTCATACTATTTTCTGTTAGGCTTGTTCGCCTGCATCTTTACAGATATTCTAAGCAAGTTTGCCTGTTATTTATGTAAATGTAATATGTAAGCGGTTAAAGACGAAAGCAGAATTAACTGATTCAGGGAGAACAGAAAAGGGAAAGTGAAACGAACTCACAAAAAAATATATTCAGTTTATTACGTGTCTGTCGAACGCCAGTAATTTAATCTTTCAATCACAGCCCTCTGACCAATTTCTGGATCCTCCTCCTCCTCCTGCCGCTGCCGCTTGTTTGCTTGCTTGCTTGCTCGCTTGCTTGCTCGCTTGCTCGCCTGCTTGCTTGCTTGCCTGCCTGCCTGCCTCTGTGCCTGTCTGCCTATCTGTCTGCCTGCGTGTTTCCTGTTTCCGTGCCTGCCTGCCATCCTTCTGATTTGCTTCGTCTTTACCATTAGCCAGTTGCATGTACAGAGTTGCATAAACCCAGGTGATCTACCTACTGTGATATGCCTGTCATAACCTTAGAGGTGAGGCAAAACAGAAGAATCATTAGGTACTTACTGTATTTTAACTCAGTATTATTTACAATGATACAAAAAACTTCATGTAAACCACACACACACACACACACACACACACACACACACACACACACACACACACACACACACGGCGTCATTAGGGCTTCACGCAGAGAGGACATTGTTGGTTCAGGGATCCAATGTTGTGGTGGGAGTGAGTGAGGAAGATGTTTTCAATGTGAGGATCGTTTGATTAAGGAAAGAGAGCAAGCAATAAGCACTCCATAAACCATCTCTCTCTCTCTCTCTCTCTCTCTCTCTCTCTCTCTCTCTCTCATGTATGTATATATAGGTATATGTTTGGGTCTTAGTCAGTGGATGGATGCTTGAATGGACGCACATGTGATTGATTGTATCCATCTAATTATTTATATATTTGTACCCATCTGTCTATGTATCAACCTGTCTATCTGTCTTACTATATCTCTGTCTATCCACCTTTCTTTGTATTTTTATCGGGGAATGAGTCTATAATTTAGGGAGCGGAGTCTGTGTGTGTGTGTGTGTGTGTGTGTGTGTGTGTGTGTGTCAGGGAGAGAGAAAGGCTAAGCTGAAAGGATGAATGGGGGAATGTGGAGCAGGGGAATGTGTATAAGGGACTGATGTTGATGTGAATGTGTAAGCTGTAATGAGATTGTGTGTGTGTGTGTGTGTGTGTGTGTGTGTCAGTCAGTCAGTCAGTCAGTGAGGAGAACGTGTGGGAGAGTCAGTAGGGTTTGGGGGATGAGGGCGTTAGGCAGCGCGCCAAATTTGCATTGGGCAGTGGTCAGGTTGTGATGGTGTTGGCTCAGAGGAAATTTACACATCAAGCCCTGAATGGTCCTCTTTGTCATGGCCTCGGCGTGGCGGCCCATTTATCTTCAATAGCAAAGGATCAGCAACGTGTGCATGCACCAGACGCAGCTGTAAGTATTAGGGCAGCTGGTCCTGTGTTGGGCCTGCTGAATTACTTCCCGGTTTACAGTACTAATTCCAGCAGATGGGTGTGTCATTGGGCAGATCTTCCTGTAAATTGTCCCACCTATACCATGTACATCATCGTCATCATTACCACCGGTATGAACATCATCAAGACTTATTTAGGCTGTTATGGGATGTTAGCTTGTTTAGTCCCAGATTGCTATTTGTAGTTATTCTTGCTACTTATTGGCAATGTTATTCAACTTTGGAGGGAGTGGAACTGGAGGTCTGGATCCTTTCTCTCAGGTTGAAGTCCTCCCTAATTTGCATAAACATGTTTGGTGGTAGCTTGATTAAAAGTAAAATTCCATCGTCTTGTTATGTGGGTTAAGTGGGACTTGAGAAGTGAGACAGGTTGTTTATTTATACAGAATAGGATTATATTTGTTACAGTGAGGGCAGATGGACAGACAACATATGTACAGTTGTGGACAAAAGATACCACTCCGCGTCATGATGATCTGTAGCCAGACAATGACCATATTTTATATTATTTTTCAGAGGATGAACAGAAGAAGGAAAAAAAAATAAAAAAAAATAATTCATATACCAGCTTACAAGTGTCCTTCATGCATAAAAAAAAATCTGTAACAGTTGGACTTAAACTGCTGTATACTGAAGTTTGGGGACAGGCATGCAAAAGGACATGAGACCGATCGCTGGTTGGGTCAGCGCCAAGTAAGAATATTACAAAATAAAACAATAGTAATAGATTGTCCACAGGCCCCACCGCTGTGTCGTAAAATAGCAACGCTAACACTTTTACACCAGTCCTGAATACGAAAACCCGAGCGTGTATATGGATACTGGGTGTTAGTGCCCAAGCTGCGATATGTGAAGGTGTGGCTCAGTCTGTTTTTAACAACACCATTATAATTCCCTTTCACATTATTTCCTCAGTTGTCATTCTGTTTATTGTGTGTGAATATTTATAGCCAGCTGAATAGAAAAATAGGAAGGCACACACACACACACACACACACACACACACACACACACACACACACACACACACACACACACACACACACACACACACACACACACACACACACACACACACACACACACACAGAAAGAGAGAGAGAGAGAGAGACGCACGGCAAGCCAGTATACATGCTACTTATGATGAAATATAACACTGCTTCACTCGGCTTCCGTTCCCACACGCCCTGTACTGTCTCGGGGCAGGGAGCTTCTACCCTTCACACAGGCCGGATCTGCAGTATACCTACCCGCCTGTCATATAAAACCTGTACAATTATTCAGTAAACCTACAGCGAGATGCCAGGTTTGTCATTACTCCCAAGGAGATGAGTGAGATCAGCTGATACAGGGTGCATGTAGGGGGACATTGGACCAAAGGGAGAGGCTGTCTGTAGTATGCCTGGAGCCTAACACATTAAACAGTTACATTATGTTCACCGTCTACTGTACACTCACATCAGTTTCAAATGTACACCCGGCATCGTGTGTTCTGTTTCATTCTGTGCTGCAGAAAAACAGAATTTGCGCTAGAATGAACAATGAAAGAGAAACTGTGGGTGACGATGGCTGCAATAACCGTTCGGAGAGTAAAAAAAAATAAAGTGTGGGAGGGCTTATTATAAATTACCAGAACATACTGTGTTTGAAATATAGTATTAGTGCTGGAAAGAAAGCTAATCTGAAAGGAATTGTTCATTTGTTGCAGTGTTGCGTAAAAGACATCAGTCTATCAATGTCTGTCTGTCTGTTTATCTGTCTATCCACAGATATTTCCCCTTGTCTTGCCTCCATCGCTTGTATTATCAAAGCTAACTTCATGCTTAAATTTTCCCACACGTTTTCCATTTCTCCTTTTACTGAATTCGCCCACAAGCTGCATACTTTCTCTCTCTCTCTCTCTCTCTCTCTCTCTCAGTATTTCTGGGAAGCAATAAAGCGAGTACAATAGGCGTTAGCAACCCTTGTATGGCCAGTGACCCTGTAAGAGATTAAGAGAACGGCGGTATACACATACAGATACATCATTATATTATCCATACCTTTCCTCCTGTTTATTTTTCCTTCATGGATTTCTTTCCCGTTTTTTTATTTGTCTTTTTAGTTTTCATCTTTCTCTTACATTTCTGATTGTTCTTTATCTTTCGTATACTTCTTCTTCTTCTTTGTCTTACATCTTCTACCTTCTTTTTGCTCCTCCTCCTTCATCACTTATACAGTTTTATTCCTTCTCCTTTTCCCCCTTTCCACCCACTCCGCAGCATGTGCCTGGAGTGGGCTAAGGAGGATGAGGAGTAGGAGGAGGACGTGGTTCGAACCGAAAGCACAAACAACCTTTACAGAAAGGGATTTTAGGGCTAACTGTAGTTATGCAGCACAAATTTCTTTAGCACTAACTATAGTATCATTTACCCTTGCTGTGAGGATATAGCTTTATAGAATATTCTGCCTGTGCATTGGGGCTGCACAGTTTTCTGTGCTCATGCATGTATTTATTGTTTTCTTTCCTCCCTTACTTTCTCCTTTTCTCTCCTGTATTTTCTTTCTTCCTCATAATTATTCATCATCCAGTCCTGTGTTGCCCCATGAGAAGCGTAGGAGCCCGGGGCTAGGCAAGTTGATACTGACATTTAAGATGAGAGTGACGAGCCTCACTCATCCGTGAGTGGCATTACGTGAGCAATAAACCCCAGCCATCCCTTGGATATAAACCTACACAGGCTCAATCCGATTAGAGCGCGTTAATTACCCACTAAATCACCAGGGACCATAATTTGGTTACCGGTATATGGTTACCACTCAGCGTAGTAAATTGTTTCCAGGTGTACAGGAAACCAACTGGCTTGTCATTCAGTGTAGAGTCACCCGTAGACAGAAGGAAGAGGAAAGAATGAAGGAAAGAAAGACGAAAGAGGAAGGAAGGAAAGAAGGAAGGAAGAGAGGAAAGGGCAGTCATCCGAGAGCAGTACTGCAACGAGTCAGTGGATGGTGAGCGCCCCCACCTTTGGCTTCCTCTTCACAAATTCCCATCGTTTTTGCAATAGCCAGTGACCCTGTGGAAAGCAAGAGGACCTGTGCATCTCCTCCACTTCCTTCCGTCTTATTCTTCCCTTTACTTCCTTTTCTGTCTTCCCTTTTTTCTTTTGATTTTTTCCTTCTTGTTTAATTTCTTTGTTCCTTTCTCATTCCATTTTTTCCTCTTTCACTTCTTTCCATCTATTCTTACTTTTTTTTTTTTTTTTTTTTTTTTTTTTTTTTTTTATAGCTTCCTGCCCCCTCCCCCTCTCTCTCATCTGCAACATGATCTCTGTTTTTATGTATTTACAATGCTTTTTTCCCGGTAGTTCTCAAACCCTTTCAGCTCTGTGGTATTTTTCCACCAAAATTGGTTGTGTTTGTCTGTCAGTAGTAGTTTACATGAAGGAAGATTATTACTACTGATGCAGCAGAACTTCTTTAGTTAACTGATGATCAATTTGGTTCATATTTGGCTGGAAGTAAGGGAGAATGGATGTGTGAAATGTAAAAAATAAAGCAACAATTTGAATAGAATTAAAAAGCTGTAATAAAGATATATTTTTGGATGCAAATCGATGCACAGTTGGGGTTTCAAAGTCCTTAGGTAAAACATGTAATGATTATGAAAAAAAAAAAAAAAAAAAAATCAGCATAATATTGTTGCAGACAGGTGCAATATTCGGTGAGACGCCATGAAGAGGTTATAAAGTAAGTGAATATCGGAGAAGCCCCTGTGATGACTACAACATTGTGCAGGGTTGGCGTGTGATGATTAATGCAGTTGTACGAGTATGTTGGTGACAGTGACAACACACCGTAGTACTGTGAGGAGGCACATGACACCCACACCATCACAACACAACACAACAGAACACACACGGTATTACTGTGAGGAGGCACATGACACCCACACCATCACAACACAACACAACACACACGGTATTACTGTGAGGAGGCACATGACACCCACACCATCACAACACAACACAACACACGGTATTACTGTGAGGAGGCACATGACACCCACACCATCACAACACAACACAACACACACGGTATTACTGTGAGGAGGCACATGACACCCACACCATCACAACACAACACAACACACGGTATTACTGTGAGGAGGCACATGACACCCACACCATCACAACACAACACAACACAACACACACGGTATTACTGTGAGGAGGCACATTACACCCACACCATCACAACACAACACAACACACGGTATTACTGTGAGGAGGCACATGACACCCACACCATCACAACACAACACAACACAACACAACACAACACACGGTATTACTGTGAGGAGACACATGACACCCACACCATCACAACGCAACACAACACAGCACAACACAACACACGGTATTACTGTGAGGAGGCATATGACACCCACACCATCACAACACAATGCAACACAACACAACACACGGTATTACTGTGAGGAGGCACATGACACCCACACCATCACAACACAACACAACACACGGTATTACTGTGAGGAGGCACATGACACCCACACCATCACAACACAACACACGGTATTACTGTGAGGAGGCACATGACACCCACACCGTCACAACACAACACACGGTATTACTGTGAAGAGGCACACGACACCCACACCATCACAACACAACACATCACAACACAACACATCGCAACACAACACAACACAACACACGGTATTATTGTGAGGAGGCACATGACACCCACACCATCACAACACACAACACAACACATGGTATTACTGGGAGGAGGCATATGACACCCACACCATCACAACACAACACACAGTATTACTGTGAGGAGGCTCATGACACCCACACCATCACAGCACAACTCAGTACAACACAACACAACACACGGTAGTACTGTGAGGAGGCACATGACACCCACACCATCACAGCACAACTCAGTACAACACAACACAACACACGGTTGTACTGTGAGGAGGCACATGACACCCACACCATCACAACACAATGCAACACAACACAACACACAGTATTACTGTGAGGAGGCTCATGACACCCACACCATCACAACACAATGCAACACAACACAACACACAGTATTACTGTGAGGAGGCTCATGACACCCATACCATCACAACACAACACAATACAACACAACACACAGTATTACTGTGAGGAGGCTCATGACACCCACACCATCACAACACAACACAATACAACACAACACACAGTATTACTGTGAGGAAGCTCATGACACCCACACCATCACAGCACAACACAATACAACACAACACAACACACGGTAGTACTGTGACGAGGCACATGACACCCACACCATAACAACACAACACATCACAACACAACACATCGCAACACAACACAACACAACACACGGTATTATTGTGAGGAGGCACATGACACCCACACCATCACAACACACAACACAACACATGGTATTACTGGGAGGAGGCATATGACACCCACAACATCACAACACAACACACAGTATTACTGTGAGGAGGCTCATGACACCCACACCATCACAGCACAACTCAGTACAACACAACACAACACACGGTTGTACTGTGAGGAGGCACATGACACCCACACCATCACAACACAACACACAGTATTACTGTGAGGAGGCTCATGACACCCACACCATCACAACACAATGCAACACAACACAACACACAGTATTACTGTGAGGAGGCACATGACACCCACACCATCACAACACAAAACACAGAATTACTGTGAGGAGGCTCATGACACCCACACCATCACAGCACAACACAACACAACACAACACAACACACGGTAGTACTGTGAGGAGGCACATGACACCCACACCATCACAACACAGCTCAACGCAACACTCAGTACTACTGGTTTTGAATGTATGTGTCTTGGAGTCAGGCACACAAGTATTACTTCGTCAACAACAACAGCAGGAAATAAGAACAAACCAGCAATATTAATAACAGCAATAAGACCTGCAAGAGCAGGAGAGAGAGAGAGAGAGAGAGAGAGGGGGGGGGGGGAGTGAGTGAACCAACATACTGTAGAGTCAGCAGTCAGATGTGTAACACTGGTCACAAGTTGACAGTCCACCTACACACTGCCACAGTGATATTGTGGATGGGCTGAGGTAGCATCCACCTACACACTGCCACAGTGATATTGTGGATGGGCTGAGGTAGCATCCACCTACACACTGCCACAGTGATATTGTGGATGGGCTGAGGTAGCATCCACCTACACACTGCCACAGTGATATTGTGGATGGGCTGAGGTAGCATCCACCTACACACTGCCACAGTGATATTGTGGATGGGCGGAGGTAGGATCCACATACAAGACAAAACGACAGAGTGGGAGAAATATCACCAGCATGTATCACCAGCATGCCTATTGGCTGTACCATGATGGTTGGATGTATCACCAGCATGCCCACTGGCTGTACCATGATGGTTGGATGTACCACCAGCATGCCCATTGGCTGTACCATGATGGTTGGATGTATCACCAGCATGCCCATTGGCTGTACCATGATGGTTGGATGTATCACCAGCATGCCCACTGGCTGTACCATGATGGTTGGATGTATCACCAGCATGCCCATTGGCTGTACCATGATGGTTGGATGAGGTCAGGTCAGGCCATAATGCCAAGTTCGAGAATAATGACCACCTCCACGCGTTTGTGTGGACATTATTTATATCTGTGTATCCTTTTTGCAACATTAGCTGTAGCCATTACATTTAATCTGGTCAGTTCAATAAATTGAAGTTCTTAGGCTCCATGACTAACTGAATGTAGTAAAACTGCTAAATAAGCGTACGGAAATACCCAGGGGAAGATGCAACTATAAAAGGTATTTAAAAATTGAAAGGAGCTTTATCACCAGCGGTGTGCAGGTTACAAAAAAAAATAAAAATAAAAAAATAAATCCTACCCTTTCAGTCCCATCAAGCTCATATTTTTCCAGCCCTGGTTAATTAGTATCAGAGGACAGAAGGAAAGTTAAGTAGTCCCCAACCTTTGCAAAATGAATATGCCAGCTGTCTTTCTCAGGTCTCTGTTCTTAAGACCTCACCAGCAAAAAAAAAAAAAAAAAGCTGGAAAAAATCGGCAGTTCATAATAACATATGAGAAGAGGAGATCTGCAGTCAGCTGGTTGGCCCATGCCAGGTAGATCCTGTAAGTATGTGACCGATTTAAAGGATCGTAAAGAAGGAGGCGGAATTATCAAGGTTCACACCCACCCACCATCCTTTACCATTTCCACATTAACATCTTCATAACAAGTTGTCCTCCATGAGATGAATAAAACCATTTGAAAGAAAATGGAATTCAGGACTACCAAATGAATGTACTAATATTTACGTTATTTTCACCAGCATGTTATATACAGTACTTTAATAACATTTTCATCCAATGCAACCCTCTCATTAACCCCGTTGTTACTAGAGGCCCATCCAGAGCTGAAAAAAGAAAAAAACGTTTGAATACTAAGAATAAAAAAGAAAGCTTAGTCTAAATCCACATAACCTGCGGTTCATTCATTTCAACTTAGAGGAGATCCTCGTTCTTTTGCAGCATAATTCCCTTAGCTCAACGGCAGAGTAAGACAACACTACGGCTGTACACCCATTCCTTAACACCTTTTTGTTACTAACATCTTGTTTTAGTGTTTTTCTTTTGCTATAAATCAACGGTCACGATGGAGAGATGGCCATTTTCGCCTAGTTAAAGTGAACAGAGTATAGTCGACCTCTACAATCCTGTCATAACTTCCTTCACTACTAGAGGTACTTTTTGAGTGTAGAAGAAGTCTGATTATAAGCAGAATTAAAAAGAGCCAAAATAACTTACTATATGTTGATAATTTCATGGCGTCATGTTGTGTTGTTGTTATTTTTACATGCGGGAGCATCTTTAGGAACCGGACTGTCCATTATTCACTCACTAACGATTTCCGGAAACGAGGTGCTCATCTCCCGTTGAACATAGTGCTGCCGGATCCTATAGTCTTGTACTTATTTTCTGTGATTTAAATTTCAAGGCAATGTTCTGCTGGCTCTGTTTTTTTAGATGTACCGTACTTTTTAAGTCGTAGATTTTGTTGGTATTGATAATTTACGTATTGTCATAATTTTGTCGTTGCCATTTTAAGTTAAATTGGTTACTTTGGGTATACGCATCACATTTATGGGAAATGTTGTTAGTTGTGTTATTTTAGGCATAGTGATCATTTTCAGGTGAGACGTTACACGCATTTTGTCATGTAGGTATACTCGTAATAATCATGGCCTCATTTTACATTGGATGTGTTGTTTTGGATATCCTCACATATTTAAGAGCCTTGCTGTATGCTTGTTTTGTGGTGCTGGGTAATTTCAGTATTTTTGCAGGGGACACAACACAACACTGATATTGGTGGTGTGTGTGGGAATGCAGGTGTGGTGTTGGCCAGGTGGTCATAACCATATGGGTGTCAGTCCTCTGGCTAACACTGATATTGGTGGTGTGTGCGGGAATGCAGGTGTGGTGTTGGCCAGGTGGTCATAACCATATGGGTGTCAGTACTCAGGCTAACACTGATATTGGTGGTGTGTGTGGGAATGCAGGTGTGGTGTTGGCCAGGTGGTCATAACCATATGGGTGTCAGTACTGTGGCTAACACTGATATTGGTGGTGTGTGTGGGAATGCAGGTGTGGTGTTGGCCTGGTGGTCATAACCATATGGTTGTCAGTACTGTGGCTAACACTGATATTGGTGGTGTGTTTGGGAATGCAGGTGTGGTGTTGGCCAGGTGGTCATAACCATATGGGTGTCAGTACTGTGGCTAACACTGATATTGGTGGTGTGTGTGGGAATGCAGGTGTGGTGTTGGCCAGGTGGTCATAACCATATGGGTGTCAGTACTGTGGCTAACACTGATATTGGTGGTGTGTGTGGGAATGCAGGTGTGGTGTTGGCCAGGTGGTCGGGGTCACAGTCGTATTTTGGAGTGACTGTCATTGTGGCAGCCGTTGTGTGGGATATATGGCTACCAACTTGGTGTGGCTGTATGGTAATGGTAACGGGGCCCCAACGTACCATACTATACCATACCATACCATACAATATCATGCCATACCAACCATACCATATGCCACACCATACCATACCATACAATACCGTACCATACCATACCATACAATATCGTACCATACCATACCATACCACAACATATACCACGCCATATCATACCGTACCATATCATATCATATATACCGGTACCAAATCATACCATACCATATCATACCAGACTATACCATACCATGCCATACCATACCATACCATATCGTACCGTAACGTACCACGCCATGTGAAACCATACCATACCATATCATACCATACATACCATATCATACCACACCATATCATACCACACCATATCATACCACACCATATCATACCACACCATACCATACCATACCATACCAGCCTATACCATGCCATTCTATACCTTGCCCTACCACACTACACCTTACGATACCACACTATACCTCACCATACCCTACTCTACCCTACTCCACCCTACGCTAACCTACCCTCCCATACCATACCGTACCATACCATACCATACCGTACCATAATATACCATACCATACCAGAACATTCCACACCACACCACACCACATCACACCATACCGTACCATTCCATCCCATACCACCACACCACACCACACCACACTATACCACACCATACCATATCACACCACACCATACCATATCATATTATGCCATAGCATACCACACCACACCACACCACACCACACCACACCATGCCACACAAACGACACCACGCCAAACACTCGCTTCATTCTTCACCACTCCACTCTACGGACTTTCTCACCCCGTCACTTCACCCCACACTTCGTGTCACCCCCACACACGCTGTCCAACTCCCACTCCACTCCACCCTGCCTGACAGATCCTTCGCCCATTTCCTCACTATGTCACCTTCTCCCTTACACACCTCATGTCACCTTCACTACTGCCTCAGCCCACTTTCACTCTTCATGTCACCCCTACTATTTAATCATACTTTAACACACACACCTCCTCTACTCCATTCCTCCCTTACCCTGCTTCACAGTCTTCCTCTTCTCCCACACCCCCTGTCTCCACACCACTTTATGGCACACACACTGTACCACTCCACCCCATGGACCCTCTCACCCCTTTACCTGACCTCCACATCTCAAGTCACCTCCACACATGCTACATGCTGTCACTTCTCATTTGAGACCTATGGGGGAAGAAGGAGAGGAAGGCCATCAATCTAGTGAAGATATAAGGTACAGTAGGAATGTTTGAGGGAGTGTCGTAAGAGGGGCCGTTACTGAGTAAGAGAAAAAGAAAAAGATCCTTGAGATAGTTTTAGCAGAAGTTACCCCTCACATAATGCGGGAATGGTCGAGAAATAGATAACGATAGATAGATAGATATGAGCCATTACAAGCAGATACTGAAACATAGTCATTAACCCTTCTCAGGTAAACCTATAATTTTATCCTTACTTAGGTAATGTGGGGTCTGTCAGACCCCAATATTTAAAAAATCATCAAAAATACAACAACTTTATTGAAACATTCTCTTTTACACAGCTTCTATAGGCCTTTTCCTTCAATTTAGTGCAAAATGTATGGAAATATAAGTGACGAAATATTTTATAGAAAATTAAATGAAAAAACATTGACAAATTTTATACCATCTGAAATTAGTGGCTGCCATACCAGCACTGATATGTTCCACCAGTGTTCTATCATTGCATGCTGTACAGCAATGGCCAATGTTTCTGTAAGCAGTAAGAGAAGCACGTCATAAAGAAAAAAAAAATTGTATGGAAGATATATATATGGGAAAATAATCACAGGTTAGGTAAAGTGGGGTCCACTGGACCCCAAAGGCCCTTTATCGCGAAAACAGAGCCAGATCCCGAACTGACCCCATCACCTCCCTAAACTAGTCTACTGGTCAGGAAGGTAGAGGGAAAACCAGATCCCATGACCTTATAGTAACATATGAAAAACACTAAGAAAAATAGCGTGGGGTCCCACAGAACCCACATTACCTGAAGAGGGTTAAGAGAGATATGAGAAACATCGATCCGATAATACATACGACAGTAGACTTATTTATATATACACTCCTGATTCTCACGGACGCAACTAAATACAATAATAAATATATAAATTTACTCATAAACGTTCTGCTGTTCGGTAGTAAGAGGAAAGGTATGGTAATGGAAGCGGGGTCAGATGAAGGTAAATATCGAGTGTCGGTGCCTAGCACGTGAGGAGCATAACAGTCCCTCCCCCCATGCCACTCTTATCCCGTATCCTTACTTCTCTCTCACCCTCTCACCCTAACCCCTCTCACACCCGCCCCCTCACCCCCACTCTCACCCGCCCCCTCACCCCCTCTCTCACCTCACCTCATCCCCCTTCCTCACCTTCCTTTATCCTCCACCCTGCCTTCAGTTATCCCTTCCTCCGTCCCTCTCCCTCTCTTCCCTTATTTAGCGTATCTTAAATTAATACCTCCTTTCATTCTTTCTCTTTCCGTCTCATTATCTCACCGATCCCTTCCTTCCTTCCTCCTAACCTTACCTCTCCTCCCTCACATCTTTCCTAATCTCTACGTCCCGCATCTCTTTTCCTTATTTCCCATTTCCTCGCCTGTTTCTCCTTCTCTCACTTTTCTCTCATTCTCTCACTTATCATTCTCCTTCCCTCACTTCTCTTTCTTTCTTTATGGTGTGTTAATTACAACCAGTCCTAAAAACAAACAGCTACGAAAGGACCAGTAGATCAGTTGCTGTTTGCTTTCCTTTGTATTATTACCCTCACCTCTCCTTCTCTCACCGTTCCGTCCCTCACTTCTCCGTCCCTCACTTCTCCATCCCTCACCTCTCCTTCTCTCACCTCTCAATTCCTCACCTCTCCATCCCTCATCTCTCCTTTCCTCACCTTTCCATCCCTCATCTCTCAATCCTTACACTCTCCATCCCCTAACCTCTCCCTCCATTCTCCTCTCCATCCCTCACTTCTCCATCCCTCGCCTCTCCATCTGTCACCTTTCCATCTCTCACTCTCCTTCGCCTTACCTATCGATCCCTCTCCTCCCCTCACCTCTCGATCCCTCTTCTCCCCTTACCTCTCGATCCCTCTCCCCTCCATCTCGCCTATCCATCTCTCACCTCTCCCTCCCCCTCATCTTTCCATTCCTTCCCTTTCCATCCCATACCTCTCCATCCATCACCTCTACGTCCTTCACCCCTTCGTCCCTCACCTCTCCTTTCCTCTCAGGTCATATCGATTCCCTCTTTTAGGCTACTCCCTCCATTCAACCACCCTCCTCATAACATCTGTCATACACCTCCACTGCTCCAAACAACTTCCCCATCTTTGATCCAGTTTCCATCTCGCCCTGACTGGATTCTCTTCCTGACGTATCAATTTTGTTCGTCGTTAATAAGTTTTTTTGGCTTTCTTGTTTTAATGTATCACGTTATTTCCATTCAGCCATACTATCTCTTACTGATTCTAGTTGATGGTTCTTACTTTCCTTATATGTCTTCTCTTAATTGCCTCCTCCTAACCAGCCATTCAACCTTAATACCCTTCACGTCGAAAAGGTTTAGGCTATTAATGTTTGGTTTCGGCGATTTTATTCATCTTACAGATTACTCGAACTGAAGGGATAGAAACAGGCTTCATTATGCCTTCGCCCGTCCATGTTGGTGATTGGTCTGTCCATCCGTTCATGCGTGCGTGCGTGGGTCCGTGCAACCATAACATTTGTGTTGGCGCGATACTCGTATCTCCTGAGTCCATTAACGGATTTCAGCCAAACTTTTGTCATTGATGCAGTATGAGGAAATTATGACCTGATTAGGTCAGCTAGGCCAAGGGGTCAAAGGTCAAGGTCATATGGGGTCGACTTATTTTATCCTTATGGACTAGATATCTCTTGAACCCTGCGGCGGATTTAGACCAAACTTCAGTTAGTGATGCAGTACGTAGAGACGATATACTGATTTAGTCAGCAAGGGCAAGGGGTCAAAGGTCAGTGTCATTTGGCTGTGGCAGTGATATCCCCCAAACCCCTCGACGGATTTCGACCAAACTCTGTCGGTGATACAGTATGAAGGGAGGATGAACTGATATGTCAGCGAGGCCAAGGGGTCTAAGGTCAAAGTCATAACCACTCGACGGATTTCCACCAAACTTATGTCAGTGATACAGTATAAAAGGACGATGAATTGATTGGGTCAGCAAGGTCAAGACTGCCCTACATCATCGCATAGTCATATTTCCGTAGTATTAAACCTGAGGTCTTAAAGGAGGAACACAAATATCCAAGCTTTGACCTCATAATTGAAACTTTTCAGCTTCGTTAGTGGCTTCATTATGTTGAGTGGGATGCAGTCGTCCAGTAACTACTAATCCTCACAAGGGTTCTGAAATTGGGGGCCAAGAATGAGGGGCCTGCCTACACCTTCGTTTACTCAGTGTAAAGAATCCTGCAGTTACTATCTTTAGTATGTTATATTCGTATTTAATTACTTTAGTCCACTCCTGGATATGTCCCTTTCACGAAATGCACCGATTCCCTCACTCACAAACAGCCACTCTGACACAAATATCCACATTCGCCTCTCACTCCACACTTCCTAAACCTTCCATACCTGTTGCCGTGCGTGAAGCATTGGGTGGGGGCTGTTTACTTCCCCTGTGACAGTGGTGTTTCTCGGCCCTACGGATCAGTTGCCATTTAGGCCCCGTAAAACATGAACCTGGATAGTATCTGCCCACCCATGTCAGGCGTGTGCATGCCGCCCGTTGCATACTTGCATATACAGTATTCATACAGTGGATTGTAATTCTGAATGTCCTTTGCTTTCGTTTTAATCATCTGATGATGTACTTTTATCTTATTCTTGCTATTTCGAGGCGATTTTACTCAACTTAGGATATATTTTAACAGTGAAGTTACTAAGTGCTACATCTAACCCCTCCAGTTGGAAATGTCTCTCCTAAGCTGAGTAGAATCATGTGGACGCACCAAGAATAAAGTTGAAAATATCGTTGAACCAAAGGGGTTAATTTTCTCCACTCTTTATTTACTTTTCCCATTATCTGTTGGTTCCTTTTCCCTGTTCGGTTATCCTGTATTTCTTTACTTTCGAGAGAAGTGTCTCCCTTTTACTCTCTTTCCTCCCATTACACCTTTATTTCCCTCACCGTTGTCTCCTTTACCTCTTTTCTCCTGTTTTCTTCCCATTATTTCTCAGTACTCTCACTGTTACAAGTATTCCAGTGTTTCTTCTCATGCCACTCAGGTTCCCACATCTTCTATTCTTGCCGTTATCCCCCTTTGGGTCTCCCTCATATTTTCCCACAGTTTTTCTCTGCCTTTCTTCTTCAGTCTTCTCAGTGGCCATTATTCACTTATGTTGTCTTCCCCTGCACTTTTTACTAGGGTTGGCATTGATTAAATCAAATTGATCTAATCATGTGATTAAATCATTATAAAATTTTTTTGCTGAAAAAAAAAAAAAAAAAAGATTTTTTATATTTTTTATATATTTTTATTTTTATTTTTATCTAAAAGTTAACAAACATAAAATCTGAAGGTTTATAAAAGTTGTGTATAACTTTGTGTTGGCATTCTATTATTCAGATACTTAAGCATTAAGTTAGCAGAGTTTGGAGAATAGTTCCATTAGAAATTGCTACATTGTATGACAGAAAAAATATTTTTACATTTGTGTAACTATCTATCTATCTATCTATTGCCAGACGCCTCAATCCCGTTTGGGGTGGCCACAAACAAATCGCCTCCAAGTCGCCCTGTCCCCCGCCATTTCACTTCCCTGCGCCCAACTCACACCCCCCTCTCTCATATACCTCTCCACCCTATCCCTCCATCTCATCCTCGGCCTCCCCCTCCCTCTTCCCCCCTCCACCCCACTCACATACACTCTCTTCGTCAGTCTTTCACCCTCTATCCTCTCCACATGGCCAAACCACCTCAGTGTGTTCCTCATAACGCTTCCTATCACATCCACATCCACACCACAACGCTCCTTTATGTCCTCATTCGTCAGCCTGTCTCTCCATGTGACTCCACAGGCTCCCCTTAAATAACTCATTTCCACTGCTCTCACTCTTGACTTGTGTCCTTCCAACAACGTCCAAGCTTCACTTCCATACGTTAGAGTTGGTATCACAATACTGTCATGTAGTAACTTTTTCACTTCCATGCTCACTTCCCTGTTTCTTATCACTGCTTTCAAAGAACCAGCAACCTTTCTTCCTTGCTGTACCCTTTCAAGCACTTCACCCTCCAAACCTCCATCCTTACTCATCACACTACCCAAGTACTTAAACGTACTCACATTTTCCAATTCCTCACCATCCAACCTCGCTGTACATTCACTGACTTCACCTCTCTCAAAGACCATCACTTTACTCTTCCCTACAGTCACCTTTAGATTCCGTTTCTTACACACTTTCCCAAACTAATCCACCAAGCCTTGCAGCTCCCCTTCGTCTTCACTGAACAACACAGTATCATCTGCAAACAACAATACAGGGAGTTTCCAAACACTTTCCTCTCTCACCAGGGCCACTCCAACATCCACTACCATACCTTGTACCTCCTTTGTTACCCCATTTGTGTAACTAGGTATTGAAATTATTTATACATCTGAAATAATGAGCCAGAAATAAAAAACCAAAGCCATAAGACTAGGTAGGCTATACTTGGTCACTTAAGGCCATGTCATAATAATGTCAGCTTAAGATTTTTCTGTGTGGTAATATTATCAGCTTTGGAATATGCTGTCTTGATTACCACTGGCAACTCAGTCTTAACCAGTAGTGTACAGACAGGACTTGAACAGGTATGTAGCTGGATTCTGGGCAGTGGCTTTCAGCCTGAACCATCAGTGGATAGACAGGACATGAAGTTAACAGTATTCAGTGTACTACTTTTGAAATATTACCCATATAATAAAAAGAAAATCATATAAATAAAAATCAGATATATAGAAAAAAAAATCGTTTTTATTTTATATTTTTTTAAACAAAAAAAATCACCATCCCTGCTTTTTACCCATCATTCCCTCTCGTTCCTTCTTCCTTTTCTTGCCTCTCCCTACTTCCCCTCTTTTCCCCGTCTTCCGTCAGTCTTCCCTCAGTTACCCTGATGTTTCATTCCATTTTTCCCCCTTCTTCCTTTCTTGGGCCACCGAGTTTCCTTGTCCCTTTTTTCGGCCACCGAGTTTCCTTCTCCCTTTTCTTTGTTCGCACTTTTCTCCATCTCACTTTCCCTGTTTTCCATTTTCCTATTCTTTACCTCTCCCTAACTCCTTTGTCATCGCGACTCTCTTCTGTTCTTCCTCATTTCTTTCCTTGCCTTTCCTTTAGCCCTCCGTCTTTTTAAAATTTTCATTCCTGGCCTCCCTCTTCCCCTTCTTTCCACTTTCCATTCTTCCCTTCCCCATTTTCACTCTTCCCATCTATACCCATTCTACCCTGTTTTCCCTCATTTCTCTGTATTTCATTTCCTCTCTTGTTCCTCTTCCCCACCTTCCCTCTTTTTGTCTTCCTTTCCTCTTTTCTACACATGTCCCTCTTCCCCTCCTTCCCTCACCCCCTCTCCTTTACCCTCCCCTCTTACACCACTTCCCCTCCTTGCCGCTCTTTCCCTTATCCTCTTTTCTCCACCTTCCTTCTCTCTCTTTCCTTTTCCTCTTTTCCTCACTCTTTTCTCGGTCTTCCTTCGCACTGTCATACCTTTGCCCACCTTCTGTAACTTGGACTGATGACCGAGTAGGTTATCATGGCCCCTGTAAGGTTTTAACTCACGATTGCTTTCATTCCAAACATTCTCCCTCTCTCTCTCTCTCTCTCTCTCTCTCAAAAAGGGAAAAAGATAGCTAGTAGAGGTGGGTGGGAAGGAGAGGACAGGGTCGATTTTTTCTTGCATGTGTAATCTTTGTCAGTTCGTCCAGTTTTTATTTCGGTCTCTGAAACTGCCGCTCTCTGTCCTGCTTCTGTTTTCAAAGGTTTTAGCTTCCACGCAGCCTTCGTGAAAGAGAGACTTTGTTACTTGTTAATTGGTTTTATAGATTTACAGTCCCAGACCCAGACAGGCAACACTCCTGCCTGTCCATTGATTAGAACATTTTGTTGTTGCCTATATGCAGGATTGAAAAAAATGATTTTCTTTAGATAAAAAATTATATTTAGATCTGAGTTTTATCATTTAAATCGATTTTTTTTTTTTTTTCACATTTAGGACGACATATTCTTTTACTAAACCCTTGCCAATATTAATAAAACCATATTTAGCATCAGTCTTGGGAATTCTATCAAACGAGTACCGAACTGGGTCTTTTTTCTTCCCACATGTTATGTGGTAGGTGGGGGCGCTCACCATCCACTCACTCAATGTAGTGCTGCTCTCGGATGTCTGCCCTGTCCTCTTCTCCATCCTTCTTTCCTTCCATCTTCTTCTATCTTTCCTTCATTCTTTCCTCGTCCTTCTGCCTACGGGTGACTTTACACTCCCTCTTCTGTCTTTCATTCCTTCATTCTTTCCTCTTCCTTCTGCCTATGAGTGACTCTACACTGAGTGACAAGCCAAATGGTTTCCTTTACACCAGGAAACTATTTACTACGCCGGGTGGTAACCATATAACCAAAATTTGGCGCCTGGTGGTTTAGTGGGTAATTATTGTGCTCCAATCGGATTGAGCCGGTGAAGATTTATATCTAAGGGGTGGTTGGGGTTTATTGCTCATATAATGCCACTCAGGGATGAGTGAGGTTGGTCCCTCTCATCTTACATGTCAGGACAAACTGCCTAGCTCCGGGCTCCTACGCTCCTCATGGGGCAACGTAGGATTGGATGATGGATGGATGCTGCAGTGCGTCCATTAGGCATGGTAATATATCAGAGTTCAAATAAACAAACTTACCAAATAATGTGCATGGGCAGTGGGAGTAAGCCAATGAACCACAGGCCAGCACTCTTTGGTATGGGGGAGGTTACTCATGCTGCGGCATCACTGTGTGTCACATACTGATGATACTTGCCAACTTGTCTTTTATATATTGTCAAATTTGGATCATAATCATTAGACTGAATCTGTTACTGTGTATTCTAAGAAGAGCCGAGCTCCTGTGTCATCACTGAACATACTCACATTACTGGTATTATCAACAAAAGAGCTCTCTCTCCTGTGTTTAATCGTTTGAATATTTGCCTTATAACAAGGCAGTGGTTCACTGGTGCCTGACTTAATACAGGATTAGTAGAAGTAGAGTACAGGACAAGCAGCCATGATGTATCTATACAATACACATTGATCACATTCTCTGTCTTCTTCATTTTTACTGTATTTATAAAAAAAATCGATTATGTTTTAAATCATGATTTTTTCGCCCTTCTTTAAATCGCTTGAAATCAATGTTTTAAATCAAAACGACCCCGCCTGTATGTATGTTATGTTCTGGGTCAACATACTGTTTGCTTCTTAGAGGAAGGGAACCATTTTGGTAAAGGTTAGTCAGTGTTACTCCTAGGATGGAAGGTCGCTGCTACATGAAGAAGACGTTATATTTCTGTGATTATTGTGTGAGAGGAAGTCACTTGACGCTTCCGAAATTGTTCCACTTAGAATACAGACAAGATACGTAAAATCCATCCTAGACAATTTACCTACCAACAAAGCTCCAGGCCCAGATGGAATTCCGCCAATTGTATTGAAAATGTGTTCCCCTGAATTTGCCTCTGTCTTAGCTAAATTATTCAGACTATGCATGCGTACTTCTTCTTTCCCAAATCCATGGAAAGAAGCCAATATCCACCCAATTCCGAAGAAAGGAAGTTCCTCTGACCCCTCTGATTACAGACCAATAGCTGTCACATCTTCTCTTGGTGAGGTATTTGAAACTTTAATTAATAAACACATTGTTAAACATCTTGAATCCAGCAATCTAATTAGAGATAGACAATATGGTTTTCGCCACGAAAGATCCACCATTGACATACTCAGTCTCCCAACACATACCATCCAGTTGACCTACATGGAGACTCATGCAGTAGTCCTTGATATTTCTAAAGCTTTCGACAGAGTATGGCACAGTTCCCTGCTGTCCAAACTCCCTTTGTATGGACTAACGTCTTTCGTTCCTTTGATTTCCTCATATCTCAGTGACAGGAAAATAAGAGTAAAAGTAGGTGATGTATATTCCAATTTCCACTCAACGCCGGCGTGTCACAGGGATCAGTTCTGACGCCAAGCCTGTTCCTGGTTCATATTAATGATCTCTTATCTGTCACCTACAGTCCCACCCACTCACATGCAGATGACTCAACACTACATAGTTCATTCACACTCAGACACCCATTTACAAAGTCTAATATCTCTGCCTCTCAGTACAGCCATCTTCATAAATCAAGAGCTCTCTACGATCAGAGAATGGGGACAGAACAACCTTGTCTCATTTAATGCTAGTAAAACTAAATGTATACAGTTTACTAATAGACAGATATTGCCAGATTCGCATATTACCTTCAGTGCTATTAATATTCTCATCTCCAAAAGTATTGATATTCTCTGCGTTTCACTTAACAAAAACCTCAGCTGGACCTCTCATGTTAGATCGCTTGCTAAAACCGCCTCAAAGAAACTTAGATTATTGTACAGAGTCCGTAACTTCTTCACTGACGAGCAGTTAGCTAGAATTTATAAGAGTCATGTGCTCTATCAGCTTGAATATTGCTCACCCTTGTGGAATGGATGTGGAGAGGTTGCATTAAAACAACAAGACAAAATTCAGAACAAAGTTGTTAGAATCATTAACAACCCTGCCATTACAAATAAACTACCTCCCCAACAAGTAAGAAGGAATGTTGCCTCCCGTGCATTATTTTGCAGATATTTTTTTTGACAAATGCTCAGACGAAGTTGCATCCATGGTGTCACCTCTCCATGCCTTCCCTCGTGCTACGCGGGTATCTGGTAGCGCTCATGACTGGAATGTCACTCAGCCATATTGCAGAACTTCTGCCTATCAGAATTGTTTCGTTCCCCGAACTGCCTGTCCCTGGAACTCGCTTCCCCAGAGTTGTTTCCCTCCAAACTTCAACCCACAGCTGTTCAAGTCTAACTGTTACAAATATTATATGAACAGAGGGCACCAGTAATCTGGTGTATGGATTTTTTTTTAATATTCATTTGTTCTTCCTTTTTCTCTTCTGTTAAAAAAAAAAAAAGAAAAAAAAAAAGAAAGGAGAAGGATTCCTGCCGTGTCATTAATGTCTGGGTCCAAAAATTTAAGGGTCAGCAAATATGAAGGAAATAGATGTTTATTGTTTTTAATATATCTTGGTAATAATGAATGTAGCCCAATTGTTGTTTTTTATCCCGGCAGGTACGGGTCCGCGCCAGGAGGGAGTGACATCGTCAGGTGAATAGAAAAGTCAAGTTCATCCAGGACTGTGGCGTGTTTAGTGATCACGATAATATATATATATATATATATATATATAATCATCAGCCGTTGAGGTCCACTGCAGGACCGGTCTATCCCTACCTAAGCAGGGACGATACAGCCAATGTATCTCTACCTAGTGGCTTAGGCTGTCTTGTAGAGATTGTATGTAGGGTGAGAAGTGCTTGTATTATTGTAGTGGCTTTGGATGTGTGTGTAGTCTGTGAACCAAGTGTAATCGGCCCGCCTTAAGCCAATTGGGTGCAAGCATACTAGTATGCGACACTGGTTCAACCACAGCACCCCTTGTGTCCGCCAAAGTAGCAAGTGGCTTGGTGAACGCTTCCCAAAGTTTTGACAACTCTGGCGAGAGGCGAACCCGCGCTCACCAGCGTGCGAAACGCACACTTTACCACTGTACCACAGAGGCTCATATATATATATATATATATATATATGTCCAGACGTTTCGACATATTCATCTATGTCATCTTCAGTGGATCTAAAATGAAAAAAAGACCTGTAAGGTATTTAAAATCCTAAAAGAACTATATGAGCATGAACTCATCGTACCTACATAAAAGAGAAAACGTAGTGTTAAATTATAGGGGGGACTTAACTGCACAATATATTCAGAGGGACAGCAGACAGACAATTGTTTAGGGCGGGTTTTCGTTTATAAATATGAATGGATTCTAGTATTCTTAGATTCATACTGGTACATGTGTCTATTATACAGAAATTCTTGGGATCAACAGAAGTATTACAAATATATGAATGTTCCATTACCGCTGAGTGAGGAGGGTCGCTCACAGGGAGACCTGACCTGCTCGACTGACCTCTATGCTCGTCAACCCTTAGCTTGAAAGCTCGTATTGTGCTTCCAATATACCCTGTATGGCAACTAGGGCACTTGTATTCATAAACGACTGACGAGCGGAGGGCAGTCGGTAGTCTGTCTTTGTAATTAAAAAATGATTGAATCTTAAGATCATTCTTATGAACAAATCGGAACTTTATTTGAGGATAGAAAATAGAAAAGTTATATTTCAGTGCCCTCTCTATCTTTTCTGATACAGTACCAAGAAAAGATAGCGAAAGATACATTTCCTCCTTACTCACTGTACATACGGGTTGCTTTGGACTGTAAATTTTGGCTAAGAATTTTCTAACACAGTTATCAAAAAGAGCAGTACTGAAACTATTGTTAGCAAAAAAAATCCTCAAAAATGAAATCTCCTGATGGAATAGGTTGTAGGTGGAAGTTAGGTTATAAGCTCTATAAAAAAAGTGTTCTAATTGCATTCAACTTAAAAATAAATGGACAATAACTAAAAAAGCTAGTACCCAAACCCGAGAAAGTAGGCTTACGATATACAGACATAACCAGAGTGCCATTTAACTTCTGTATTAATAAATCAAGAAAAGAGAGTTTACCGTTAACTTCACATTCCATGGTAAATTTTATGTTCTTATGTTGTTTATTTAGGTAGTTTAAAAAAAGTGGAGCATGGCTTTCATCTTGAAATATAAGTAGAGTGTCATCCACATATCTACGATAAAGGATGGGTTTAAAGTAAACAGGACAATTATCCAGCCATTTTTTCTCCCAGAAACAGAGAAACACATTAGCCATAGTCGGACCCAGAGGCGAGCCCATAGCCACACCGTCTACCTGTTTATATACCTCGTTATTAAATATAAAATGGCAGTCCTTAACACAAACAGAAATCAGGTTTTTAAAGAATTTTTTACTCATACCCATGACTTTATCCATATCATTAAATACTGAATTTACACATAACTCAATAGTTTCATCCAAGGGAACATTTGTAAACAATGAGGTGACATCAAAACTACACATGTAGCAGGAGGTTGGTAGTCCGAATCCAGAGAGAAAGTTAAAGAGCTCATATGAATTTTTAACCGTATATTCATTGGTTGTTAAACCCGAAAGGATGGGAACTAAAAATTTGGCTAATTTAAAAGAGGCAGTTTTAAATGCAGCCATGATTGGTCTAAGAGGTATGGATTGTTTGTGAACTTTAGGTAATCCATACAGAATAGCTGGTGATGAGCCACTAGGTTTTAAAGACTGTGAATATTCCTTTGAAACAGTTCCTTTTAAAACCATAGATTTTAATAACCTGTTTACTTTATCCTCTATTTTCATGTTCAGTTTTATTAAATCGGCATGAATGACTTTAATGAATTTAGTGGAGTCCTTCAAAATATCGTGCATTTTCGTTATGTAATCAACCTTATTGAGTAGCACAACCCCTTTTCCTTTATCTGGACGACAGACAACCAACTCCTCATTCTTACCCAAGTCTTTCGGGTTTAACAACCAATGAATATACGGTTAAAAATTCATATGAGCTCTTTAACTTTCTCTCTGGATTCGGACTACCAACCTCCTGCTACATGTGTAGTTTTGATGTCACCTCATTGTTTACAAATGTTCCCTTGGATGAAACTATTGAGTTATGTGTAAATTCAGTATTTAATGATATGGATAAAGTCATGGGTATGAGTAAAAAATTCTTTAAAAACCTGATTTCTGTTTGTGTTAAGGACTGCCATTTTATATTTAATAACGAGGTATATAAACAGGTAGACGGTGTGGCTATGGGCTCGCCTCTGGGTCCGACTATGGCTAATGTGTTTCTCTGTTTCTGGGAGAAAAAATGGCTGGATAATTGTCCTGTTTACTTTAAACCCATCCTTTATCGTAGATATGTGGATGACACTCTACTTATATTTCAAGATGAAAGCCATGCTCCACTTTTTTTAAACTACCTAAATAAACAACATAAGAACATAAAATTTACCATGGAATGTGAAGTTAACGGTAAACTCTCTTTTCTTGATTTATTAATTCAGAAGTTAAATGGCACTCTGGTTATGTCTGTATATCGTAAGCCTACTTTCTCAGGTTTGGGTACTAGCTTTTTTATTGTCCTTTTATTTTTAAGTTGAAAGCAATTAGAATACTTTTTTTTATAGAGCTTATAACCTAACTTCCACCTACAACCTATTCCATCAGGAGATTTCATTTTTGAGGATTTTTTTTTGCTAACAATGGTTTCAGTACTGCTCTTTTTGATAACTGTGTTAGAAAATTCTTAGCCAAAATTTACAGTCCAAAGCAACCCGTATGTACAGTGAGTAAGGAGGAAATGTATCTTTCGCTACCTTTTCTTGGTACTGTATCAGAAAAGATAGAGAGGGCACTGAAATATAACTTTTCTATTTTCTATCCTCAAATAAAGTTCCGATTTGTTCATAAGAATGATCTTAAGATTCAATCATTTTTTAATTACAAAGACAGACTACCGACTGCCCTCCGCTCGTCAGTCGTTTATGAATACAAGTGTCCTAGTTGCCATACAGGGTATATTGGAAGCACAATACGAGCTTTCAAGCTAAGGGTTGACGAGCATAGAGGTCAGTCGAGCAGGTCAGGTCTCCCTGTGAGCGACCCTCCTCACTCAGCGGTAATGAAACATTCATATATTTGTTATACTTCTGTTGATCCCAAGAATTTCTGTATAATAGACACATGTACCAGTATGAATCTAAGAATACTAGAATCCATTCATATTTATAAACGAAAACCCGCCCTAAACAATTGTCTGTCTGCTGTCCCTCTGAATATATTGTGCAGTTAAGTCCCCCCTATAATTTAACACTACGTTTTCTCTTTTATGTAGGTACGATGAATTCATGCTCATATAGTTCTTTTAGGATTTTAAATACCTTACAGGTCTGTTTTTCATTTTAGATCCACTGAAGATGACATAGATGAATATGTCGAAACGTCTGGACATAATAAATATGCTGTTCGTTGCAACACTGGTATTGCTTTTCCTGTATAAGTTGCGGTTCCCTCAGAACAAGCCTGTCTCAATATATATATATATATATATATATATATATATAGAGAGAGAGAGAGAGAGAGAGAGAGAGATTTAATGACGCTTGCAGTTAGGTTGTTGCACACATAACAGAAAGAGGCCCTTGTTAGTTATTTTGATTATGGAGAAGACATATTGCGGTTTGGAATTTTGATAGCCGAAGTTGCCATTCTTTATAGTACTTAGCAGTAACACGAATTGTAGAGAAAGAATGTATGCCCCCCCCCCTCCCTCCACAAAAAAAAAAAAACGGCATTTACGGTTCCAGAATAATGTAAGCCAGAATTAACAATATGGTATTAGGAAACATGTTGTACACTGCATGTATGATGTGGAGGGTTAATTTCTGACTTTTTATTTTATTTTATTTTTTTTTAATGGTAGTGAAGTATGTGTTAGAGTGAAAGGAGGCTTGAATGAGCAGTTCATTGTCACATTTTCAGTTTTAGAGTGAAACAAAGATTTATGATGGATGGAGTTACAAGGGAAAGAAAAGCAGGAGTTTTGGTAACGAGAATGAAGATCATGAATGCTGAGTGATGGAATATTTCAGATGTGATTCATGCAGATGTTGCTGCGTTGCTAACAGTGGACGAGATTTTGCAGACTGATTCAGAGTTCTGTGAATGAGTGACGAAGTCTGAAAGTTAATGGGACATGTTGTAAGTCAGGGTTATAGAAAAAGATGACATACAGTGCAGTGCATTGGTGAATAAAGACTCGAGGTGATGGAAAATTTTAATTATCTCAGTGTAAAAATACAAAACGGAAGTTATTTTAAAAATAAATTTGGGAGTAGGGTGGCTAAAGCAGAGTGGGTGGTGCTATGAAGGCCTTGGTATTGACCAAGGGACTGAACATAGTGTCTGCAAGAGTACTGCATATAGGCTAATTGATGTATTAGTATAAACATTAACGTATGGTATGATAGTGAGAGCATCATTAACGTATGGTATGATAGTGAGAACATTAATAATGGGAATGTTAAATAGTACATGTGGGTTCCAGTGTTGGAAAAGAAAAGAAAAATAATGATTTGTAAAACAAGTGAAGTAAGTTGCTGGGTTATTTAAAGGGTAGATGAGAATTTGCTTAGATGGTATGTCACAATGAATGAATATGCACTGGAAGGCGAAAGGGGAATGTTTGAATGTGTTTAGATGTAGGATGAGGCGTGGATGTCTAAAATGAAAGTGACTAGAACTAACGAGTTACTATGTGAATAAGCGAATCGTGGACGTTACGGATCTAAAATGTTAAAGTGTAAATGTATGAAGTATGTATGGAAATGCATATAATATGGGCTTCACATTATCTTAACTTGTCATACTCCATCCTTCAAGCATTAAGAAAAATATTGTTGAATGGGTCACGGGGTCTGTGAAGCAGATGGGAGAATTTCGGTGGCTTGCATGAGGAGTGACTGAATGCATGACACATTTTACTGGGTACTTGTGCCTTCTTTTTGCTGTTTTTGCCTCCCTTTTGGTCTGCGTATCATAAAACTTAGTCCATATTCTGATACAGATGGCGACAGTTCGTGGCAGGGAGGTAAACAGGCGAGGCATTAGAGTGAGAGATGAGGTGCAGGAGACAAATGTGTACAGATGAGAGGCGACATATGACAGAGGGAACCATTGCGGTGAAGTGAGAAGTGACGAGTGACATGACATAGGTAGTCTGTGAGATATAAGATACAGTGAGAGGGAACTGAAAGCGACAGAGACGGGTAGGAAGACAGACAGACCGACAGAGAGAGACACAAACACGACAGGCAGAGAGAGAGGCAGTAAAGTTTTGGAGGCAGGACTTGGGGTAAAGAGGGCAACAAAGACTTTAGTAATTGGAGGACAGTTTTCCCATCTTTTCTCATTAACAGCAGTGGCGGGGCTCATAAGGCGGCTGTTGGATGGGGGTGAGGAGGGCTAGGTTGATTGTGGGAGGACGGAGTAAGCGGGGAGAAGAAGAGAGTGAGTAAGAAAGTGAGTGAGAAGATGAAAGAAGATTGGGGAGTGGGTGGGGAGAGGAGGAAAGCATGCAGGTGGATTGGGTGGAGAGTTGTTGGAAGACTTGAGTGAGAGGTGGGTGGGCAGTGGGTGAGGAACTGAAGGGAAGTGTGTGGGTAGAATGTGTAGGCGGAGTAACGATGTAGGTGGAGAGAGAGAGAGAGAGAGAGAGAGAGAGAGAGAGAGAGAGAGAGAGAGAGAGAGGAGGGTTGGGGAGTAGGGGTCTAGAGTCGATAAGAAATGGAAGAAGTGTGAATGGGAAAGATAAATAAGTGGGCGTAGACAGCGGCACGGTAGAACAGAGAGAAAGAATGAGTGGGGAATGAAAAGATTATTCGTTTGGACGTATGGGGAGAGGAGAGGGAGGAAAAGCCAGGGGGAGAGAAGAGGAGAGTGAGCACAAAGGAATAGTATAATGTAAAGTACTTACTGACAGACCTACTGTTTTTTTCAAGACTGTTTGTTGCAGAAGAGACGATGGCTGTGGTGTAGAGTTTTATATTGAAGAGCTGGATAGGAAGGCTCTCCCAGTCCATTAATTCCTTCAGCCGAAGTCGGCAGGACAAAGTTTACTATGCTGTGAATAATCCAACTCCAAAATGAAAAGGAGAGGTGGAAGTATATGGTATCAAGACAACAACAAACAAGAGAGATGAATGAGGCGTGGAAGGAAAAGATGAGAGTTCGGCGAGAAAATGAGTTGGGAGGAGATGGGGAGAGGGAGTGTGAAGGAACGTAAGGGGTTGGTAAGGAAGGAAAAGAGCGGGTAGAGGAGACGGCGTAGTTGAGGAGAGTAGAGAGTTGGGTGGCTGATGTAGGAAAAGAGAGGCAGGGCGATGGAAGAGAGAATGTGGAAAGAGATGTAGAAGGATAGAGAAAAATAAATAAGGAAGTCGTGAAGAGGGGTGGAATAAGAGTGCAGGGAACGTACGAGAAGGTGCAGAGGCAGGAGAGAGAGAGAGAGAGAGAGAGAGAGAGAGAGAACCCTCCCCACCCCTGCCCCTATGAACTTTGCATCTCTTGTTTAATCTGCTTTCAAAGATGTCGTGAATTATGACACCTTTGTGCCTCACTCCCTTACTCCAGAATCTGACAGCCTGAGCGATAACTTGTGACACGCCACACCACACGATATCGCTCGTCTCTTATTTGATTCCTTAGTTTTGGAGAGTTTGATACAGTTTTACATTTTCTTTCCTTTAATGTGTCCCTTGGGGGGGGGGGGATTTCTTTACCTTCCATTTATTTTTGGCTTTATTGGGTGGGGGAGGGGGAGTTGTCTTACAGGGCCTCTCTTTTATAATTCCGCCCCTAAAAGTATGATTCTCTCTCTCTCTCTCTCTCTCTCCTAAAATACACCTCCCGATGAAAAAATTAAGTGGGCTTGAGAGGCGGGCAAGGTGAAAGGGGTCGGAAGGAGGGTATTTGAAAAGGGGAGCGTTGGGGTGAAGGAGCGGTGGGAATTTGTGTGTGTGTGTGTGTGTGTGTGTGTGTGTGTGTGTGTGTGTGTGTGTGTGTGCGCGCGGGGGGGGGAAAGAGAGAGAGAGAGAGAGAGAGAGAGACCATATTACGTCCTCCTAGTGATGGGGTTTTGAGTGATATTGGTAAAAGAGGAGGAAGAAAGGAGAAGGGGACACCTCTAACAGACGAAAGAAGAAAAGTTGGATGTGAAAGTGTGCGAGTGGAGGGAGAAAGAGAGCGAGCTGAGTAAGTGAGGCATGTGGACTGGAACCCCCGGAGGGGTGGGGGAGGGAAGAAATCTTCCCTATTATCCTTGTTTGTCGTATGAGGCGGAACCTTTTGTTTCCTACTTTTTTCTCCCTATTGTCTTCCTGTTCTTTTCTTTCCTACCTCTCTTCTTGATTTTTCCTTTTTTGGGGGGACTTTATTTTCCCTCAACTCCTATCAGCTAAGACGTTTGGTTCCATGGCAGGAATAGTTTAAGGACATCCTGTTGACGTCGACCCTTCCTCCCCTCCTGGGTCAAACCGTTCAGTCAGCTGACCAATCGAACCGCTTCCTCGTCAACCCACTTCATCGCCAACCCACTTCATCGCCAGCCCACTTCATCGCCAGCCCACTTCATCGCCAGCCCACTTCATCGCCAGCCCACTTCATCGCCAACCCACTTCATCGCCCACCCACTTCATCGCCAGCCCACTTCATCGCCAACCTACTTCACTGCCAACCCACTTTCTCGCCAACCCACTTCATCGCCAACCTATTTCACTGCCAGGTCGCTTAATTGCCAAGATGCATCATCGCCAAAATCGCTTGAACCCCAGCACAACTTAAAAAACAAGATCCCTTTTTCGCGATGACCACTTCAGTGCTAAGACCACTTCAGTGCCAAGACCACATCAGTGCCAAGACCATTTCAGTGCCAAGACTATTTCAGTGCCAAGACCACATCAGTGCCAAGACCACATCAGTGCCAAGACCATTTCAGTGCCAAGACCACATCAGTGCCAAGACCATTTCAGTGCCAAGACCATTTCAGTGCCAAGACCATTTCAGTGCCAAGACCACATCAGTGCCAAGACCACTTCAGTGCCAAGACCATTTCAGTGCCAAGACCACTTCAGTGCCAAGACCACTTCAGTGCCAAGACCACTTCAGTGCCAAGACCACTTCAGTGCCAAGGCCACATCAGTGCCAAGACCATTTCAGTGCCAAGACCATTTCAAAGCCAAGACCATTTCTCCGACTAAACCATATCTACGCTTAGACGACCTCTGCGTCAAAATCACTTCAACGACAAGACCACTCCTACGCCAAGAGGTTCAGGGTCATTTCAACGGCACGACCACTTCAACGACACGACCACTTCAACGTCAAGACCACTTCAACGCCACGATCATCTCAACGTCAAAAATATTTCATCGACATGACCACTTCAACGCCACGACCACCTCAACGTCAAGACCACTTCAACGCCACGATCACCTTAACGTCTACTTCATATCCAGTACCACTTCAGCTCCACGGCCATGTTAACATCAAGACCACTTCAAAGCCAAGACCACCTCTACACCAAAAGCATTACTACTCCATAACCATTTCTGCGTCTCCTCTCCCGTTTCTGTTCCATTGCTAGGTATATCTCTTTGCTTTTAATTAGTGCCATGTGGTCTCTGATACCTGGCGCTAGGAATCCAATATTCAGTTTAATTCAGTGTTGAGTGAGATGGTTGATGAAGTGGGACGTGAGTGTGTTAATGAAGTGATTGGGGATGTAACATAACTGAGAGTTATGCTTGTGAAGTGAGTGACAAATTGAGTGAAGAGAATGATGGGGAAGAAACGGAGTGAGTGAAGCGAGTGGTAGGGAATGTGAAAGTGAGGGGTATTATTGAATGGTGGAGCAAGAGTGTGCTTGATAGAGCACTGGAGTGGAGTGGAGTGAGAGTCAGGATGAGAGGGAATGAAGGAACATTGAATAAATGAGTGTATAATGCAGAGTGATGGCGAATTAGAGCAAGTGACGGAATGAATGAACGAAACATATCCCTAATTGACTGGCGAGTGACAGTGAATGATGCAAGGAGTAGATATTACAGTATGGAGCGAGTGGCAGAGTGATTTAAGTGAAGAACAATAAGTAATATAAGTGGCAAACCAAATATGGCGAGTGGCAAAGCAAATATGGCAAGTGGCAAAACGAATATGGCGAGTGGCAAGGCAAACAAATCACAAATTATAGCTAGTGACAAAGCAAATATAGCAAGTGGCAAAGCGCAAATTTCTGGTGAGTGACAACGCAAGTGTAGCGAGTGGCGAAGCACAAATATATAGCGAATGATAAAGCAAATTTAGCGAGTGGTAAAGCACAAGTATATATAGCAAGTGGCAAAGCACAAGTGTTTAGCGAGTGACAAAGCAATTATTACGAGTGGCAAAGCATGTATGACAAATGGCAGTACAGATCTAGCGAGTAGCAGATCAAATGGGCAAGCAAGGGAGTGTTAAAGGGAATGGTAAGTAGAGCAAGTTAAAGTCAGAAAGACTAGTGACACAGCAAGGAAGTCTCTAGAAACAGAAAGAACGGATATAAATAAAACAAATGGAAAAATCCTGACTTCCCTTTAATGTGCACAGTTTAAACCCCTCCACTGTGACGCTGAGCCAGGGCGTTGTGAGGGATGGGGGTAGGGGTTGACAGGGAGGTGGAGAGAGGGGGGGGGGGAAGTGGGATGAGATAAGGACGGTGACAGTGAGCTAGCTTGGCCATAATCGCCCAGTTAACTTGGTAATATAAGGCTATTTGTGGACATGTGGCTTACATTAGCATAACTGTGTTGACATGAGAGAGAGAGAGAGAGAGAGAGAGAAACTGTGATGGTGGATAGGTTGATGGGGTAGGGAGTGATGGGGGAACGACAGATTGGTTCATGATTGGAAGTGTGCAATTATGGTGCTTCACACGTAACATGCAGATGCTTAAACCTTGCACTCCCAGGGGACGTGTCTATGTATTTCTGTATCAGTATATCTATATTTTGTCTATCTATCTATCTACCTACTGGTACCTGTATATCAGCTTTAGTCTAACTATGTGTTTATCTAATTATATCTATCAGTGTCTAAGAGTGGCTTTAGGAGAGGGAGGGGATGCGTGGATCAGGTGTTTGCGGTGAGACAAGTGTGTGAAAAGTATTTAACGAAAGGCAAGGATGTGTTTTGGGCATTTATAGATTTAGAGAAAGTCTATGATAGAATTGATAGGGAGGCTTTTGTGGACTGTTTTAAGATTGTATGGAGTTGATGGTAGTTTGCTAAAAGGGGTGAAAAGTTTTTATGTAAATAGTAGAGCGTGTGTAAGAGTGGGAAATGCTGTGAGTGATTGGTTTCCTGTGAGAGTGGGGCTGCGACAGGGATGTGTGATGTCACCTTGGTTGTTTAATATTTACATGGATGGTGTTGCAAGGGAGGTGAATGCAAGAGTTTTAGGTGGAGGTCTGAGTCTGGTGAATGTTGATGGTGGAGAGTGGAATCTGAAGCAGCTGCTGTTTGCAGATGATACTGCACTGGTGGCTGATTCAGAAGAGAGATTGAGACAGTTGGTAGAGGAGTTTGGAAGGGTGTGTGAAAGGAGGAAATTGAAAGTAAATGATAATAAGAGTAAAGTGATGAAGTGTACGAGGTTGGTAGATGGTAGGGGGATGAATATAGTTTTGAATGGCGAGTTGCTTGAGGAGGTAGAGTGTTTTAAATATCTAGGGTCACATGTTGCTGTGGATGGAAAAATAGATGCAGAAGTGAAGTTTAGAATAAATGAAGAAGGAAAGGTGCTGGGAGGAATAAAAAAAAGTGTTTAGATGTTCGCTTAGAATGGATGTAAAGAGAAGGCTGTATGAGGGTGTTGTGGTACCGACTGCATTATATGGGGCTGAAACATGGAATATGAGTGTAGCAGAGAGGAAAAGTTTGAATGTAAAGGAGATGAGGTGTCTGAGGAGTATGTGTGGAGTGACGCGTATGGATCGAGTGCGAAATGATGAAGTGCAAAGGAGAACTGGAGTTGTTCGGGAGATGGCTGGTAGAGTTGAGCAGAGGGTGTTGCGATGGTATGGGCATATGGAGAGAATGGATAATGAGCGATTGGTGAAAAAGATAACTAGATCTGATGTGAGAGGTGTAAGGCTGAGAGGAAGACCACGAATAGGATGGATGAACAGTGTGAAGAGAGTGCTGGATGCGAGAGGGATGTCTGTTGAGCAAGGAAGAGTGGCTGTGCGTGACAGAAATAAATGGAGAGAAATTGTGAATGAATAAGTGATGACGCAGCCCTGAGGGGATATTCTCCCGCATTTGGTCTGATCAGCTATTTCAGGTCAGGTGCGGGTAAGGGGATGAGTCTTATGATGTGGCAGGGGTAAACCAGCTCAGCTGTCGGGCCCTGCTGCGGATGTCACTGATTGCATTGCTCAGTTGACCCTTGTGCGGTGTGGTGCAGTGAGGATCTGTCCGTTCTCCCCTTTGGAGCTAAGATGCGAATGAATGTTTGAATGGATGAGTAAATGGGGAGTGTGTCGTCCTGTCTCGGCTACCTCCCTTTCCATGGGGGAAGCAGCCTAGGTATATAGATAGATAGATAGATAGTGTCTAACAAATTATATCTAGCTATAAATCTGTCTACACACACACACACACACACACACACACACACACACACGGGATAAGTGGTATCCATTTAGCCCTATTAGTTTTAGGGATGGTATGTTGTGGTTAGTTGTATTATGGAGCCGCTGTAAATACTAATGATAATCGGATTATCAGTTTAACGGGAGGGGTTGTGTAGATCAAAGCCGTCATGGAGGTGGTTACCTGGTGGTGTTAAACCCTTCACCACGAGGATCTGTTATTATTTATTCTGGCTTTATCCACACGATTATATTCTGTTTAACTGAGGTTTTCCGAACTGATGAGGTTATAGACTCCATTAGCTAACCCTTGAACCACTAAAGATCTTTCCTTGAACTGGTGAGGTTATAGACTCCATTAGCTAACCCTTGAACCACTAAAGATCTTTCCTTGAACTGGTGAGGTTATAGACTCCATTAGCTAACCCTTGAACCACTAAAGATCTTTCCTTGAACTGGTGAGGTTATAGACTCCATTAGCTAACCCTGAAACCACTAAAGATCTTTCCTTGAACTGGTGAGGTTATAGACTCCATTAGCTAACCCTTGAACCACTAAAGATCTTTCCTTGAACTGGTGAGGTTATAGACTCCATTAGCTAACCCTTGAACCACTAAAGATTTTTCCTTGAACTGGTGAGGTTATAGACCCCATTAGCTAACCCTTGAACCACTAAAGATCTTTCCTTGAACTGGTGAGGTTATAGACTCCATTAGCTAACCCTTGAACCACTAAAGATCTTTCCTTGAACTGGTGAGGTTATAGACTCCATTAGCTAACCCTTGAACCACTAAAGATCTTTCCTTGAACTGGTGAGGTTATAGACTCCATTAGCTAACCCTTGAACCACTAAAGATCTTTCCTTGAACTGGTGAGGTTATAGACTCCATTAGCTAACCCTTGAACCACTAAAGATCTTTCCTTGAACTGGGGGAGTTAGATATTGCCTTCATTAATACCTTCACTAACACCATGCTGTCTTAAGTACCGTAGGATAAAATCTTGTTGTTGCAGCAAGGAAAAACCTCCAAATAACGCTCTCTGGCTGAAGTGGTTATTACGGGAGGGAAGGTGTGGTTGTGTATATCGAAACTGTGGTTATGTGGTGGTTTATGACAGGGTGGGGATATTACTCATACATAACAGGTTTATGGAAATGATGGTGTTCGCTAATTGGACTGTGATTACGTGTGTTAATGGACCCACGGTGGGATGGCCAGTTAACGTGGGTGTCTGTATATCAGTAGCTGCCATCAGAGTTGTTAGAGCCGTAGATAATATGTGATATCAGGAGTGACTGTGACGGTGTTAATAGTCAGGCACGATACACCATTCTCACTACACGAATATTGATTCAGTTACAGCGGTGGTCATTTATTTTGTTTTCTTCTGACTAATCTGGATGATTACGTTCGCCGTAGGATACATTTTTTGATGAGTGTTGGATAATGTATTTATTACCATTTTCACTTCCATTGTGCCCTCCTGAACTGATCAGAATCGTCTTGTAGCACTAGGATTAACTAACACGAATGTCTTGGTAGGCTAAAACAAAAACGGAAAAAGAAATTCAATCACTTAGACTTTTCGGTGAGATACTTGCCTTTCGATCTTGCAAACCTGAGATGAACAGTTCACGGGTGAGTCCTGAAGAGTTCACACCTGCCAGAAACTGTGAAGTGATGTGCACGGTGACCTTGTGTGGAGCAGTGATGGTGTATAGTGGAAGTTGTTATCTGCCTGAGTGTGTGATGTGAAGTGATTTATCCGGTGACCTTGTGTGTAGTGGAAGTTACTTTAGTTCTTTCACCTTAACTGGACGCAGGTTTTCGTCCTTTTAGTGTTTATTTCACCTAGTCCCATGGCAGAATTAGGTAACTAGCATCATACTCTAGTGTTGATCTCTTGTTACGGCTGAGCATTGAAGATGGAGAAGCGGCAGTTTTAGACCTACCTAGAACAAAAAAGAGCACGGTATGTCTGCAGCCTGTGGGAGATAGTATACAGTGCGTAGCCTAATTTACGAGTATATCATGATTTGGTGTGGAGTAGTGATAAGTGACGTGATTTATAAGTTATCTGTGATGGAACACTGATGGCATGGAAGGTAATGAAGCTGTTTTAGTCGTTTCACTTTAACTTGGCCCAGATTTTCGTCCTTTTGCTGGCTGCTTCATGAAGCTCTACATTCTTCCCGTAGCACTTCATAAGTTTTTATTGTTTATCTTTTGTTGGAACTAAGCTCTAAAGATGGGAAGAGGTAAATTTTAAGCCAAGTTAGAGTAAAACGAGTATAGTGATGTGTGGTGTTTCCGTGGTAATGTGTCAGTATGGTTTGGTAATACCTAATTAGCTAACCCCAGCCAGGCTACCTCACCATGGAGGTGTGGTGTAGTGCCAGATATATTTCATGCCATGTGGTGCTGGCTATGTAACTCCTGTGTGATTGTTTCCTCTCAGTCACTGCCAGGCGGAATTGCTGTTTGAAACTGATGTAGTGGAAGGAGTCAGTGCGTTTATCAAGACTGATGTGCTGAGGTTGGCGCCTGGGCACCGCCTTAGAATCTTTAATACCCTCACTCACCCGCCGCCCCTCTGGACGCTCTGGTGTTGGGCCGGGTCCGTGTTGGATCGATATTGCTTCATTTAATCTTACAGCCTCTTACATGAGAACACGGTATCTGTAAAAGGTAAATGTTTCATAAATAACTACAGCTACATACTTGAGTGCGTGTTTAATGTGCCCTGTAGGCCTATGTGTCTGTCCGTCTATCTGTTTGTCATTCACTCATTTATTACCCCTTCAGAAGTAAAGGGATATGGGGCAAGGCTACTCAGTGAAGACAGTCAAGGCAGAGTAATCAGTCACTCACGCCTGACTAGCAGTGAGAGAAATAAAGCCTAACCACCCCTCCAGTGGAAGCCTTTTTTTTGTACACATCCGGTTGGAGTTGTCAGGACTCCTTATTATAATAATACAACTCATAGCGTGACAGATAGATAGTTAGTGTAATAGATAGGAACATCAGTCAAGGTGTAGGAATAGGAAATAGGTCAGCAAGAGTTAACCAAAGGAAATGTGTTTGCGATTTCAGTTGGAAATTAAATGTGTCCGCATTTCTGTAAGGAATACCACACGTACTCTGTGGCATCGGAAGCGCTACATACACACAGATACACACAAGATTCTAGATCCCAGACCTATGGGTTGTACACGTGACAAAAGCCGTCCCAGACAGGGAAGGAAGAGTTAGAGAGTCAGAAAGGGGCTAACCATAGAACCGAGAGGTTGTGGAGAAAGGAAAAGAGAAGAGGGGTCCAGCGAGACCTTACTGGTAGCTAGTATATTACGTTCCTGTGTAATACATACACTGCTCAACTTAAACTTTTCCTTGAAGATAATAAACTACGATCAAGACCCTGTATCCATCTTTAACTTCTACTGTCTTCAATTACACGATAACTAAAACCAAATCTCGATTTACACACATATCAGATTAACTTTCATTACTACAGTTTGTTGATTATATGGTTAGTGCCCGACGTTATAAATAGTTTCCTGGATTACAGAAAATTTTTAGGATTTCACAGCGTGTGTGTGTGTGTGTGTGTGTGTGTGTGTGTGTTAAACAATCAGTTCTTCAGCAGGCTGGTTTCCACCAAAGTAAAACACTACAATTAATGATGGTGTAATTTAACGTAAATGTCGTCAAGCAATCACTTGGATGGACTGGGGATGTGTTTACAAAAGTCAGGTGAATCATTACGACATTACCAGGACAGCACGTAATTAATTGTTTGCTCTACACTTATACTATAATTAACCCAAATGATCCAGGCTTCAGATCATTCTTGTGATGGATGAGCTGCGATGATTTACTGGTAATGTACAATACATATTACTTATTTCAGTAAACAATGCACGGAACCTTGCTGTACCGATATTCTATTCTTCCTAATCATCACTAACACAGTCACCGTTTTCTTCCTCCTCCTCCTCCTCCTCATCATCATCATCAAAGCAGTCGAAATCTGTTTCCTACATTCACTTGACTTGGAAAGACTAAAACTGTTGCTGCAGATCTTAAGGGATGTGAATCAAGAGACCTGAAAGCATAATTAGGCCTCCAATTTCCACCATTCCTTCTCTGCTGTAGGAGGTACGAGGATACTTGTACTGGAGTCTGAGGTCAACACTTCCCATCGCATTATTCTAGCCACTTAAACCAGATGCAAACTTGCCCTCTCTCCATCTTCGAAATTAATCCGTTATAAGATATTAACGCCAGAATATTGTGCTAATAATGAAGAAGTGCTGTGGACATGGCGTTCAGAAGTAGCGTTATTTTACTTTACCACTGAGTCACGTGAAATAGACCGCAAAGGGACGAAAATGTCGTGCCATGCGGGACAAGTGTTGGCCTTTGATGTCAGTAATTATCTGCGTCTAGGTTAATTAGTGGTAATTAGGTGAACACAGTCATCAGTGTCACGTCAGTGGGTTAATTAGTGGTAATTAGGTGAACACAGTCATCAGTGTCATGTCAGTGGGTTAATTAGTGGCAATTAGGTGAACACAGTCATCAGTGTCATGTCAGTGGGTTAATTAGTGGTAATTAGGTGAACACAGTCATCAGTGTCATGTCAGTGGGTTAATTAGTGGTAATTAGGTGAATACAGTCATCAGTGTAATGTCAGTGGGTTAATTAGCGGTAATTAGGTAAACAGTAATCAGTCATGTCAGTGGGTTAATTAGTGGTAATTAGGGTAATAGTCATCAGTGTCATGTCAGTGGGTTAATTAGTGGTAAGTAGGTGACTACAGTCATCAGTGTCATGTCAGTGGGTTAAGTAGTGGTGATTAAGTGAATAAAGTACAGTCATCAGTGTCATGTCAATGGGTTAATTAGTGGTAATTAGGTGAATACAGTCATCAGTGTCATGTCAGTGGGTTAATTAGTGGTAATTAGGTGAATACAGTCATCAGTGTCATGTCAGTGGGTTAATTAGCGGTAATTAGGTGAATACAGTTATCAGTGTCGTCTGGGTTAATTAGTGGTAATTAGGTAAACAGTAATCAGTGTCATGTCAGTGGGTTAATTAGTGGTAATTAGGTGAATACAGTTATCAGTGTCATGTCAGTGGGTTAATTAGTGGTAATTAGGTGAATACAGTTATCAGTGTCATGTCAGTGGGTTACTTAGTGGTAATTAGGTGAATACAGTTATCAGTGTCATGTCAGTGGGTTAATTAGTGGTAATTAGGTGAATACAGTTATCAGTGTCATGTCAGTGGGTTAATTAGTGGTAATTAGGTGAATACAGTCATCAGTGTCATGTCAGTGAGTTAATTGGTGGTAATTAGGTGAATACAGTCATCAGTGTCATGTCAGTGGGTTAATTAGTGGTAATTAGGTGAATACAGTCATCAGTGTCATGTCAGTGGGTTAATTAGTGGTAATTAGGTGAATACAGTCATCAGTGTCATGTCAGTGGGTTAATTGGTGGTAATTAGGTGAATACAGTCATCAGTGTTATATCCCGTTTCATCAGCCTTCGGGACTAGTTCCCGACCATCCCCCTTAGCTGAACTTTTTCAGTGTTTCAGTAACACAGAGAGTAGACCAGCATGCTCTCCAATACAAGTTTCTCTGTCAACACCAAACTACATGCACAGTACACACTACATTTCCTTTTCAAAATTAATAAAAGAAAAATGGCTTACGTAGACCTTGCCTTGGAGTCCCCGCGGGGGGGGGGACCACAAAAACCCCCACCATCCGCCTCTCTCCCGGTGACGACTCTATGAATTGCCTGAAACCACTGTCTGACTGACTTCTTCTTCATTTCTGCAACATTCGCGGCCTTTCCTTTAACTTTCTGTCTGTTGAACATCACCTCTCCTCTTCTAAACCTTCTAAACCTCTCCTTCTCTTTTTAACCGAGACTCAGCTGTCTGAGGCAACTGACAGTGAACTCTTTTCTGTATCCTCCTACTTTCTCTCTACTCATTTCAAAGCCAAAGGTGGCTGTTGTGTCTATGTATGCAATGACTTATCTTGCTCTCGTATTCCTGAACTTGATTCTTCTGAATTCTCTACACTCTGGCTTCGGCTTTCCTGTCATTCTGACTAAATATATCTACGCTGTTTACTTATCCCCTGATCTACTGACTATCAAAAATCTTCGACTATCTTACTTCTACAGTGGAACATATTCAATCCATTTCTCCTTTCTTTCAAATCTTCATTCTAGGAGATTTCAATGTTCACCACCACCTTTGGCTCTCCTCTCCTTTCACTGATCCACCTGGTGAACAAGCTTACATCTTTTCTATCCTTAATGACCTAGAGCAGCTTGTACAGCACCCTACCCGTATCCCTGACCGCCTTGGAGAGAGCTCCAACATACTTGACCTCTTCCTTACAACTAATTCTTCTGCCTACACTGTTAATCTTTTCTCTCCATTTGGCTCCTCCGATCACAACCTTATTACCTTAACCTGTCCTATTGCTCCGGTATGGCCTGTGGACCCTCCAAAGAAACAGCGACTGTGGCGCTTTGGAGCTGCAGACAGGGAGGCCCTCAGGCAGTACCTCTTTGATTTTCCCTGGAATGATTATTGTTTTCACGGCCGGGGGCCATAGGAGAGTGCCTTGCACATTACAGAGGTTTTTCACTCAGGCATGGAAGCATACATTCCTTTCTCATATCCTTTGACTAATGCAAGGAAGCCTTGGTTTTATCACACTTGTTCTAATGCTGTCCTCAACAAGGAGAGGGCCTATAAAAGGTACCAAAGCTAACCCATCCCCGAATCACATTTTTTTTAAAGTTTCTGCCCGGAATCGTGCTAAGTCTGTTCTTCGCGCTGCAAAAAAAAAAAAAAAAATCATTTGTAATAAATGCTCTCAACTCCCCAACTTGAACTCTTCCCGCTCCTTCTGACACCTTGCCAAAAACCTTTCTAACAACATTACCTCATCATCCTTCCCTCCTCTTTTCTTCTCTGATGGCTCGGTAGCTATTTCTTCTACTGATAAAGCAGATTTCTTCGCTCAGACTTTCTCCTCCAATTCCACCTTAGACGATTCCGGTGCTGTTCCTCCATCACTTCCCCCCTCTGACTTCCTCATGGCAGACATTAAAATTTCTTCAGCTGGTGTATTTTCTCCCATCACTGGCCTCAATACTAACAAGGCATTGGGCCTGATGGAGTCCCTCCTGTTGTCTTCAAGAACTGTGCTTCTGTGCTTACACTCTACCTAGGTAAACTCTTTCGCCTTTGTCTATCAACTTGTACCTTTCCTTCTTGCTGAAAGTTTGCTCTCATTCAGCCAATCACAAAGAAGGGTGACCATTCCCAACCCTATAACTACCATCCAATTGCTTTAACATCCTTTGTCTCAAAAGTTTTCGAGTCTATACTTAACAGGATAAATTTAAAGCATCGTTCCTATCACAACCTTCTTCCTGATCGACAGTATGGGTTCCATCAGGGATGTTCCACTGACGATCTTCTCACCTACCTTTCAGACTCCTGATCATCCTCCTTTCGGGACTTTGGCGAAAGTTTTGCCATTGCACTTGACATCTCAAAGGCTTTCTATCGAGTCTGGCATAAATCTGTAATTTCCAAACTGCCTTCTTACGGTTTCCATCCTTCTATCTGTGCCTTCATCTACAGCTTCCTTTCTGGTCGTTCTATAGCCGCTGTTGTAGACGGCCATCGTTCTTCCCCTAGATCTATCAACAGTGGTGTTCCTCAGGGCTCTGTCCTATCACCAACTCTCTCTCTTTTATTCATCAGGGACCTTCTAAGCTGTACATCTAACCCTATCCACTCGTACGCTGATGATTCCACCGTTCACTTTTCCATTCGGTTCCCGGAACGTCCATCCCAGCAGTTACTTCAACAAACAAGGGATGAGGCTATGGCATTCCTAATGTCTGACCTGGCTCGTATCTCTGACTGGGGTAAAAATAATCTTGTTGTTTTTAATGCGTCAAAGAGCCAGTTTTTACACCTATCAGCCCGACTAAATCTTCCACAGGAGTACCCACTACAGTTTAATAATATCCAGCTCAGTCCAGCATCATCCTTGAACATGCTTCAGGTTTCATTCACTCGGGATTTATCTTGGAAAGATCATATTATATCTCTTGTAAAATCTGCTTCCAAGAGATTGGGTGTGCTAAGCAGGCTCCGTACCTTCTTTACCCCTGCACCATTGTTGACTTTATACACGGGCATTATTCACCCCTGTATGGAGTACAACTCTCCTGTGTGGGGAGGTTCCTCACATACAGCTCTTCATAATAGGGTGGAGTCAAAGGCTTTTCGTCTCATTAACTCTGCTCCTCTTACTGGCTTCCCTCAACCTCTTTCTCTTCGCCGCACTGTTGCCTCGTTATCTCTTTTCTATCTCTACCTCAATGGTCACTGCTCCTCTGAACTGTCTGCTTGCATCCCTCCACCTCTACGACGGGTGCTAGCATCCGTCTAGCAACAAACTCTCCTCCCTTTTCTGTCCAGCTCTCTAATGCAAGAGTTAACCATTACTCCCAGTCCTTCACATATGCAACAGGTCAACTCTGGAACTGCCTCCCTCTGTCTCTATATCCTACTTCCTATGATCTCCAGCCTTTCAAACGCAGTGTGTCCAGGCATCTCGAAATGAACGGATCTTGAATTTGGCTCTTTTGTATTTTTTTTTTTCTTGGAGGGAACTGTAAATGCGGGCTGCTGGCCTTTGGTTCCTTCTTCCTCTCATAAAAAAATTAGGTGAATATAGTCACCAGTGTCATGTTAGCGGGTTAATTAGTGGTAATTAGGTGAATATAGTCATCAGTATCATGTCAGTGGGTTAATTAGTGGTAATTAGGGTAATAGTCATCAGTGTCATGTCAGTGGGTTAATTAGTGGTAATTAGGGTAATACAGTCATCAGTGTCATGTCAGTGGGTTAATTAGTGGTAATTAGGGTAATACAGTCATCATTGACTTGTCAGTCAGCACATAATCCATGGCTGGTTAGTTAAATGTCTGTTGAATTGCACTTGCTGGCCTGGCCTTTCACAGTGCTTCGTTACCAACACTTAACTCACCTTTACTGGACGCTGTGTTTTCTTCTGGTATTTCTTTTATCAGTTGTTGACTTATTCAGCCGGCCCGCAGTTCATTGTGGAAGGGGTGTATGTGATGGTCGGCGTTTATTCATATATTTATTTGTGAGTCTGTGCATCAATTAACTCTTGAATCAATGAACGTATCATCTTCAAACTTTGCACAGGTGTTGGGTATGTGGAACTGAGAAAGATCATCGATTTTGGTGAAAATACACCAGGGATAAGGGCGGGAGAGGGGGGACCCACATTTGGGGCCCAATAATAAAGATAGGGGACAAATTTTTCAAAGGTCCATAGGAGGCAAACGGTGAGAGATACAGTAGACACGTGGTTACTCTTAATCGCTAATAGGAAGTCATATATGTGGATTCTTTTGACACCATTACTTTTGACCTTGGGTGACCTTGAATAGTCAAAGTCAGGGTCACATATTTTGACGGCTTAAATCAGCCAAACGGTGAGAGACGGGCACATGGTTACCGTTAGTCACTAATACGAAGTCATATATGGAGATTATGTTGGCAACATAAGATGTGACCCTTAAAGGACAAACTCAAGATCAGTCAAAATTTAAAGTTTTAAATATCAGAAATTGCCATTTCTTTAGGTAATAGTGCTATTATCAAGTCATAACACTTCATTTAACCCAATTTCCTTTCACCGAAAATGACTTTGGCCCCAATTCAGCTGGCGCAGGCAGAGTGTTGTGACCTCCGGCGACTTTGCTCTAGTTATATTTGTGTTATTTTCTTGCAGGTATGTAACAACAAGATTATGACAACACAACGTAATAGACAACTGTGAGGGTAAGCGTAATGGACAACTGTGAGGGTAAGCGTAATAGACAACTGTGAGGGTAAGCGTAATAGACAACTGTGTAGGTAAGCGTAATAGACAACTGTGAAGGTAAGAGTAATAAACAACTGTGAGGGTAAGCGTAATAGACAACTGTGTAGGTAAGCGTAATGGACAACTGTGAGGGTAAGCATAATAGACAAATGTGAGGGTAAGCGTAATAGACAACTGTGGGGATATGTGTAATTACATGAGGCTTGTTTGTATCATAGTTCCATTGTCATTCTTGAGGAGGCTTCGTAGCATCTCTTCGTAAGTGATTTATTTTGTATAGTGCGCCATAACATTCTTTTGTACGTTATTTATATAGTGTTGATATCGACATGGTTGGCGTCTGTAGCACACAAGTGGATATTGAGGTGTAATGTGCAGAGTAGATCGCTAAGGAAGAGTTGCTACGAGGCCTCCTGTGCCACTGACAATGCTGGCCTTTATTTCACGACTACAACTCTTCCCTTCATTCAACAGTTTGCCTTTAAAGTGTCTTGAGTTTTCACGTTAATTACACTCTCTCTCTCTCTCTCTCTCTCTCTCTCTCTCTCTCAGTCCATCCACACACATTATGTAGTGATGCCGTCAGGTGCCTGTATTCTAGCATAACAAGGTAAATAGTCTGATTTAAAGTAGTAATGCCTTTACTGTATTGGATGGTAACATACAACCAACAAATGGGTACCTGGGGGGTTAAGGCGCCAGAACCCCTTGTGGACCATAAGGTTTAAGGTTAAGGGTAGTTTAGGATATATTGCTCTCATAATGCCACTCAGGAGAGAGTAACGATCACGATCGTCTTTAATGTCGGGACTAAAAAGCTTAACTTCGGGTCTGTAGGCTCTTAATGGGGCGGTAATGGATAGGATGCTGGGAATCGTTCTTGAGCAGAGACAGAGATACATGAGCCAGTCTGCTAAACTTCTCATTATGTGCTGTATAGTTGATAAAAGCACGCTGTGTAAAGAAGTGCTGCCATAGTGGTTCAGAGGTATTGTGTTCACCTCACGTTCTTCTCTGCCCTGCGTCTAGACTACGTGCTTGGTTGGTAGTTCTTATTTTGACTGGATAACATGGCATTGCTGGATAATTCATCTTGCTATTCCAGCTGTTTTATCCTGCAGTAGGAATATTGCCATCTCGAGATTCGGATAGGTAAATATAATTTGATCTCTCTGTACTTATGGAAAATAAATTCAGACATATAAAGATCAGTTTTTGTCAAGGCTTTATCACTTTGGCATCACTTTACATAGAAACGTCAAACTGACTAACTCCCTGACCATCCGCATATCCGGGGTATTGTTTAGGTAAAGGTTTGTACTATAATACCAGTCTGATTGATGCAGATGAAAGTAACATGACCATTAATAACTGTGACGAGCGCCGACGTCACCGTGTTAGTTTGAACAATACATGGTCCTTTTATTTTTCGTGCTCTTAGTAATAATATATTTATTACATTTGTTTATTTGATATGCTTGAAAATTTGCTTTACCATTTACTGCTGACCTAATCCTGATTACGCTGGCAGTACAGAACCCGTAAAGTGGTCCAGCCACAATTTTATAGTGATATAAAGCGGCAACATAAACTCCTGCACGGGTTGCAGCGGTCCAGGGAACGCCACTGTGTTGGCTGTGGCAGTGTCGCCTGGTTTTTGTGGCCGAATGTTACACGTGTATTTCGCATCTTCACTTACGCGGTGGTATAACTGAGTTTAGTGGTGGTAGGTGTGGGACAATCGTGCCATTGTTGGTAGGACTGAGGGCGGTGGTGGCAGATGTAAAGGCGATGGTGTCTCTGATGGCAGGATAGAGGGTGAAGGCGGCAGATGTGAAGTCGATGGTCAGTATGGTGGTGACAGATGTAAGAGCGATGTTGTCACTGTTGCTAGGACTAAGTATGGTGGTGACAGATGTAAGGACGATGGTGTCACTGGTGGTAGGACTAAGTTTGGTGGTGACAGATGTAAGGGCGGTGGTGTCACTGGTGGTAGGACTAAGTATGGTGGCGACAGATGTAAGGACGATGGTGTCACTGGTGGTAGGACTAAGTTTGGAGGTGACAGATGTAAGGGCGGTGGTGTCACTGGTGGTAGGACTAAGTATGGTGGCGACAGATGTAAGGACGATGGTGTCACTGGTGGTAGGACTAAGTTTGGAGGTGACAGATGTAAGGGCGGTGGTGTAATTGGTATTAGGACTGAGTTTGGTGGTGACATGTAAGGACGATGGTGTCACTGGTGGTAGGACTGAGTTTGGTGGTGACAGATGTAAGGGCGATGGTGTCACTGGCGGTAGGACTGAGTTTGGTGGTGACAGATGTAAGGGCGGTGGTGTAATTGGTATTAGGACTGAGTTTGGTGGTGACATGTATGGACGATGGTGTCACTGGTGATAGGACTGAGTTTGGTGGTGACAGATGTAAGGGCGATGGTGTCACTGGCGGTAGGACTGAGTTTGGTGGTGACAGATGTAAGGGCGATGGTGTCACTGGCGGTAGGACTGAGTTTGGTGGTGACAGATGTAAGGGCGATGGTGTCACTGGTGGTAGGACTGAGTTTGGTGGTGACAGATGTAAGGGCGATGGTGTCGTGGTAGCAGGACTGAGGGTGGTGACGGTAGATGTGAAGGCGATGATGTCAGTGGTGGCAGGGCAGGTAGCGGTAATGGCTTTTTTCGAAGGATGAAGGGCGTGGTGGTGGCAGAACTGAGGGTGTTGGCAGGATTGCGGAAGTAGTGGTGTCATAACTAAGGGTAGTGGTGTCAAGTGGTGACAGCAAGTGAGGGTGGGAGGATATCAACTGCTGCATCATGCTGTAATTCCACCTCCCTCAGCTCAACCAGATCGTACACACTTCCCAAGAAATCTGACCCATCTTACATAATTACAGCAGTACTGAGTAATGGCCGCGGCGGTTTGGTATGTTGTGCCGAGGGATGGGGTGGCGTGGCATAACGTGGCCTGACAACATGGCGTGGCGTAGTGTAACGTTGTGACGTGGCGCAGTATGACGTGGCGTGGTGTGGTGCGGTGTGGTGTTGTGTGGTGTGGTGTGTTGTGGTGTGATGTGGTATAACGTAGCGTGGTGTGACGTGGCCTGACGTGACGTGGGGTAGTGTGCTTTGCCATACTGTGCTGTGGTGTGGTGTGTTGTGGCGTGGAATGGCGTGGCGTGGTGTGGTGTGGTGTGGTGTGGTGTGGTGTGGCGTGTAATGGCATGGCGTGGCGTGGCGTGGCGTGGTGCGGTGTGGCGTAGTGTAGGGTGGCGTAGCTTGGCGAGACATGGTGTGGTGTGATGTGATGTGATGTGGCGTGGCATGGCAGGTGGAGCGTGGTCAAGTGTATGGTATATTGTACAGAGTGTGGAGTGAACTGTGGTATAATGTAGGAAGTTTAGTGGAGGTCTCATACAGTGTCCCTGGTGATTGCTTGTCACTGCATTCCCACCCCATCCCATTACTGCACCATTACCTCGCTGTGGGAGAGGTAGCACTGATGTGTGTGTGTGAGAGAGAGAGAGAGAGAGAGAGAGAGAGAGAGAGAGAGAGAGAGAGAGAGTTGGGAACGTTTTGGCAAGGAATAGAGCGTTCAATATTTGTGTCCTTACGGGGGAGAAGACAAAAGAGAGGAGGATGGAAAGAAGGAATATGGGAAGGGATGGCTAACTAGGGAATAAAGATGAAAGTATATTAACTGGGAGAGGAAGAGAGAATTAAGAGATGTATTAGTGACTGAGGAGTAGAAATTTATGTGTTTGCAGGGGAGAAGGCTAGGAGGAGGATGCTGGGAAGAAGAGTGAAAAAAGTTGAGAAGAAAAGAGAAAGTGGATTTGTAAGAGAGACAGCAAAGCCAAAGTGGGGGGGAGGGGGGAGAGGAAGAAAAATTATTGCCTTTGCCTAGAAGACAAAAAGGAAAGACAAGGGTGGAAAGAGGAATGAAAGAAAGAATTATCAAACTGGAAAAGATGACGTAATATAGTATTAAATACCGGAGTCAAAGCGAAATGGAAACAATAATACGGTATAGGACTGTCTATTAACCCTTTGTCTGCGACGATTTTTCTGAGATGAATATAACCATCCGGTGTAGGCTGGAAAAATATAAAGTTTCTAACATTTTTGTTGATGCAGGTTTTTCTTCTGCGTTGTAAGACTGTCTGACTTTAGCCGAAACAAAAATGCAGAGTAGGTGTTGGGCAGCTAAATTGTCGATTGTGATAGGGATTGTCTGGTTAGATCGATAGTATTGACCTTGTAGGCGAAAAGACGAAGGGAAGAAGGTAACTGGGAAGGAGAAACTTTTAACAGTTCCAGGAGAGTGAAGATTAAGTAGACGAAATTACGTTGCTTGGGGAAGGGGACGATGAATGAGTTTGAAAGAGCGGAGGAATGGAAATAATGAACTTGTAAATGCATGAAGAGTGAGGAAAACGAGAGTCGGGAAGAGGGGAGAATGGGAACACATGGTTTTGAGAGGAGGGAAAAAATGAAAGAGGAATGAAAGAGTGTGATGGGAAGGAGAATGAGGGGGATGAAAATGTAATTGTGAGAGGGAGAAAGTGATGAATGAGTTTGTAAGAGGAATGAAAGGGAAAGACTGAAGTTAAGATGGGAGAAATTAAAAGGTGGAAAGATGTTAATAAGGAGAAAAAGGAAAAGAGAGCTTGTATCGAGGAACGAAGAGGAAAGTTGTGTACTGAATTAGAGAGAAAAAAGTAATGTGTATGATTAAAGTTGAGGGCCAACACGATGAAGAGAGAGAGAGAGAGAGAGAGAGAGAATGGTGATTATGATGGCGGTGGCACCGGTGATGGTGATGGCGATCGTGATGGCAATAGTGAAACGGGGGTAGGGGGGGGGCAAGTGTGACGTGTGGACAGGGAAAAGAATAAAATTTACTTGTTACCCTCGTTCGTTCTGTTCACTGCTTCACCCTCACATTGTTGTCTGTTTTCCCCTCCACTTAATTCTCCCACTTTTGCCTCCCAAATTCTTTATTCGTCCATTGTGTCTTGTTCACCCCATTACCGTTTTCAGTCATTGTCTTTCCTCTTCCTGGACGTGTTTTCCTCAACCATAACTTAATATACGAATTTGTGCCTGTGACTTGGATATAGGTTAGGAAGCCCGTTTCCGAGGTGCAATACTTCACCTACGATACACCAACAAAGGGCGGATCCTCTGCAGCCCTCACATGTCACCCGACACTTGTGCACCAATACCCACCATCTGTACTGTGATACACCAGGGATATCACATTTAGATCTGGTGTTATGGTATTAGCTGGGGTGTTTCCATAACGTGTGTAGGGCCACACGACGAACAGTGAACACGGTAAGTCTTAATACAGATCCACATACTATTATAACAAGATGAGTAAAGTAGTGTATAATAAGATGAGTAAAGGAAGTGTGGTGAGTGTGTGAGGGTGAGCTAGGCGTAAGACCCAAGTACCTTCCCTCACACCCACCCAGCACCAAATTATACTGACGAGGAGCAGGTTATGTGGCCGAGGAGAAAACTGCCACCAACTCTGATGGGGGAGGAAGTGCCCAGGAAGATAAGTAAAACATGAAAGAAAGTTTGGCTAATTAGAATTTTATTGTCGAAAGTTTCAGGAGATAATCAAGCTGATGAGGGCGAGACCGCTGTGCCTACTGTCACTTGGGGACTCGTGAGGAATTATATCACTAAAATCAGAAATACAGTCCTGATCTTCACATACGCAAGTGAATAAAATAATAATAATATAAATTTACTCATAAAAGTTCTGCTGTTCGTTAGTAATAGGGAAGGTATGGTAATAGAAGCTGAGTCAGGTGATGGTAAATATCGAGTGTCGATACCCAGCAAAAAAAAAAAGAAAAAGAAAAAAAAGAATACTGAAATATGTGGTAAGCACTTGATGTAGAGCTGCCTACTTCTTCCTTAGCCTTTATCATTCTTTTTCTGTGCCTGCCCTCCTCTCTTCATATTTCTCCCATCTTTCCTGTCACTTCTTATTGCTTTTCTTTCCTTTACAGGTGGCTTTACATTGAGTGATAAGCCAAATGTAAGCCAAGAAACCATTTACTACGCTGGGTGGTAACCATATAACCAAACCATACGTGCTCCCTACGTGGCAACAAGTGGGTTGGTGGAGGATTAGTGCCCCTCCCCATAAAATAAATAACTCAAGGTCAAATGGCCACCCCTTACGGGACTGTGGCGTCTGGCAATAGATAGATAGATACCCAGCACGTGAGGAGCATAACAGTACCCCCCCCCTCCCCTCCAGTTTTATCCCGTATCCTTACCTCTCTCTCAAACTGTCACCCTCACCCCTCTCACACCCTTCCCCTCACCCCTCTCACACCCTCCCCCTCATCCCCACTCATGCCTCTTCCCTCACCCCCTCTCTCCTCACCTCATCCCCCTTCCTCACGTTCCCTTATCCTTCACCCTTCCTCCCTTTATCCCTTCCCCCGTCCCTCTCCTCTCCCCTTATAATATTCAGCGTATTTTAAATTAATACCTTCTTTCAACCTTTCTCTTTCGGTCTCAGTCTCCGTCTTCTTCCCTCCTTCCTCCTATCCTTGCCTCCCCTCCCTCACTTCTTTATTCATCTCTACGTCCCGCATCTTTTTCTCGTATTTCTCACTCCCTCGCTTATTTCTCCTTCTCTCACATCTCTCTCATTCACACACTTATTCTCCCTCCCTCACATCACTTTCTTGCTTTGTTGCAAGTTAATTACAACAAGTCCTATAACAAACAGCCACGAAAGGACCAGTAGATCAGCTGCTGTTTGCTTTCCTTTGTACTTTCTCCCTCACCTCTCCTTCTCTCACCTCTCCATCCCTCACCGCTTCATCCCGCACCTCTCCTACTCTCACCTCTCAATCCCTCACCTCTCCATCCCTCATCTCTCAATCCCTCACCTCTCCTTCTCTCACCTCACCATCCCTCATCTCCCCTTTCCTCACCTCTCCTTTCCTCATCTCTCCACCCTTAAACTCTTCATCCCCTAACCTCTCCATCCCTCACCTCTCCATCTCGCCTCTCTCTTTCCCTCGCCTCTCTATCCCTCACTTCTCCATCCCTCACCTCTCCATCCTTCACTTCTCCATCCCTTACCTCTCCATCTCTCACTTCTCCATCCCTCACCTCTCCATCCTTCACTTCTCCATCCCTTACCTCTCCATCTCTCACTTCTCCATCCCTCACTTCTTCATCTCTCACCTCTCGATCCCTCACCTCTCAATCCCTTTCCTCTCCATCCCTCACCTCTCCATCCCTCTCCTCTCCATCTCACCTATCCATCCCTCACCTCCCCTTTCCCCCCCACCTTTTCACTCCCCTCTTCTCCATCTCTTTCCTTTCCTCACCACCTCATCCCTCACCTCTCCGTCTCTTACTCCCCCTTCCTTCACCCCTGCATCTCTCACCTCTCCTCTTCTCTCAGGTCGTATCAGTTCCCTCTTTTTCACCCTCCTTTCAACCACCCTTCTCATAACATCTGCCGTTCTCCTCCACTGCTCAAAACAACTTCCCCACTCAGATCCAATTTCCATTTGCTTTACTTGTCGTGGTTTTTCGTCTGTTATTCATACTCCCCCTGACTCGATTCTCTTCCCTACATCTCAGTTGTGTTGGTCGTTAATCAGTGTGTTTGTCTTTCTCTCTTGTTTTAATGTATCACGTTTATTGTTATTCAGTCATCTTCTGTCTTACTGATTCTGGTTTATGGTACTTACTTCCCTTTTATGTCTCCTCATATCTGCCAAACCTGCCTGCTCCTGACCAGCCATTCAGCCTTCATCCCTTTCACTTCGAAAATGTTTTCGGTTCCTCATGCTCGGTTTGGGCGATTTTATTCGTCTTAGAGATGTGTCGTACTGAAGGGGTAAGGTACAGACTTCACTAACACTGCAGTGCCTATTTCTGACCATCAGTACAGCAACTATTTATGTTTGAGAGACTGACTAGAAGAGTGTGTGTGTGAAGTGGAGGGGGAGGAGGAGAAGGGGAAGGCAAGGATGAGATGGATAAATGAGTGGAGCTCTATATGAGTGTGGGATGTGTGAGGTGGAGGGAGAGCAGCAAAATGGCAGTGGACTAGGCGACATGGAGGTGATTTGTTTTCAGCTACCCCTTATAGAACTAAGGCGTCTGGCAGTAAATATATAGATAAATAGATAGCTTAACCTCTCAGCCATCTGCTTAGAATTTACTCTTTGCAGTCTGCCTGCATCATTGTAAAGTCGTATTCCCGTAGTATTAAACCTGAAGTCGTAAAGGAGGAACACAAATATCCAGCTCTGATATCGGAATTGACACACATTTTGAAGAACAAAACTTTTACTTTAGCGTTTCGTAGGTGGCTGTGTTGTGTAAAGTGGGATGCAGTCCAGTAACCAGCTACTTATCCTCGCAAGAGTTTTAAAATTGACCATAAAAAATCATGGGTCTGTACCTTCGTTTACTCAGTGTAAAGACTCCTGCAGTTACCATCTGCTGTACGGTACCTGTCATTTTTAATCCCTTTAGTCCTCTTCTATATATCCCTTTCACGAGATACACTGATTCCCTCACTCACAAACACAGCCACTCTGACACATATCCACATTCAGTCCTCACTCCACACTTCCTAAGCTTTCCATACCTGTTGCCGTGTGTGAAGCATTGGGTGGGGGCTGTTTACTTCCCCAGTGACAGTGGTGTTTCTCGGCTCTACGGATCAGTTGCCATTTAAGCCCAGTAAAACATGAACCTGGATAGTAGGTCTGCCCACCCATGTCAGGCGTATGCATGTCGACCGCTGCATATGCAGTACTGTATTCATACAGTGCACTGTAATTACCTCCGCCAAGGTTGTTTTTTTTTTCACCTCTGTCCGTTTGTTTGTTGGTTGGTTGGTTGGTTTGTGGGCAAGATTACGCAAAAAATACTGGACGGATTTCCACGAAACTTGGTAGAAGAATGGGCCTTGGCCCAGAATAGACTCCATTAAATTTTGGTGCGGATCCGGAGAAACGTGCGGATCCAAGATTTTTTTTTTTTTTTTTTTTTTTTTTCATTTTCTTTAACATTGCGAGATAGGGCGTTTTTCGACATTTTCGTAATTTTTTCAGTGAATATTGCATGGATCTTGATGAAAAAAATCAGATATTTAGGATGCTGGTATCTATGAATGTGTGCAGTTTGGCGCGGATCCATGTAATATTACGGATCTAGCGGATTCAAGTATGCTTTTATGGGGGGGGGGGGTAGTCTTTTTCCAGCTTCCGTAAAGTAACAAATAGGACTTGAATAAAAGGAACTGCATGTTGGGCATTGGCGGAGGTATGTGCTCTACTGAGTGCCATTCTAGTTCTTTATGTTTTCTGTTTTTGTTTTAACCATCCGACGATGTACTTTTATCTTATTCTTGTTATTTCGAGACGATTTTACTGAACTAGGATATAGTTCAGACAATGAAGTTACTAAATGCTGCATCTAACCCCTTCAGTTGGAAATGTCTCTCCTAAGCTGAGCAGAATCATCTGGACGCAACAACAATTAGAAAATACGTCATCGGACTGAAGGAGTTAATTTTCTCCACACTTTATTTACTTTTCCCCTTATTTGTTGGCTCCTTTTCGCGGTTATCCTGTATATATTTCTTTACTTTCGATAGAAGTGGCTGTCTTTTCCTCTCCTTCCTCCCTTTACACCCTTTTTTCCGTCACCATTGTCTCATTCTTTACCTTTTTTCTTAGTTTCTTCGCCTCATCTCCTCTGTACCCTCAACGTTACAAGTATTCCAGTTTTTCTTCTCATTCTCCTCAGTTTCCCACATCTTCTATTCTTGCCTTTCCCCCGCTTTGGCTTTCCTTCATCTCTTCCCACAGTTTTGCTCTGTCGTTCATCTTCAGTCTTCTCAGTAGCCATTATTCACTTATGTTGTCTTCCACTGCACTTTTTACCCATCATTTCCACTCGTTCCTTCTTCCTTTTCTTGCTTCTTCCAACTTCCCTTCTTTCCCCGTCTTCCTTCAGTCTTCCCTCAGTTACCCTGATTTTTTTTTTTTTCCCCACTTTTCCCCCTGTCCCTTTTTTGGGCCACCGAGTTTCCTTCTCCCTTTTTTCGGCCACCGAGTTTCCTTCTCCCTTTTTCCGGCTACCGTGTTTCCTTCTCCATTTTCTTTGTTCACATAATGTTTTCCATCTCACTTTCCCTGTTCTCCATTTTCCCATTCTTTACCCATCCCTAACTCCTTTGTCACCACGACTTTCTTCTGTTCTTCCTCATTCTACCTTTAGCCCTCCGTCTTTATAAAAATTTTCATTCCTGGCCTCTCTCTTCCTCTTCTTTTTCTCCACATTCCATTCACCCCTTTCCCTTTTTCACTCCTCCCATCTTACTCATTCTGCCATGTTTCCCTCTTTTCTCTTTGTCTCGTTTCCTCTCTGTTCCTCTTCTCCTCCTTCTCTCATTTTGTCTTCCATTCCTCTTTTCTCCACATGCCCCTCTTCTCTTCCTTACATCTTCCCTTCCTTCCCTCATTCCCTCTCCTTTACCCTCCCCTCTTACCATTCTTCCCCTCCTTGCCGCTCTTCTCTTTGTCCTCTTTTCTCTGCCTTCCTTCTCTCTCTTTCCTTTTCCTCATTTCCTCAGTCTTTTCTCAGTCCTTCGTCACATTGTCATACTGTGCCGACCTTCTCTAACTTGGAATGGTGACCGAGTGGGTTATCATGGCCCCTGTAAGGTTTTAACACAATAGCCTTCATTTCAAGCAGCTCTCTCTCTCTCTCTCTCTCTCTCTCTCTCTCTCTCAAAAAGGGAAAAAGATAGCTAGTAGAGGTGGGTGGGAAGGGGAGGACGGGGTCGATTTTTTCTTGCATGTGTAATCTTTGTCAGTTCGTCCAGTTTTTATTTCGTTCTCTGAAACTGCCGCTCTCTGTCCTGCTTCTGTTTTCAAAGGTTTTAGCTTCCACGCAGCCTTCGTGAAAGAGAGACTTTGTTACTTGTTAATTGTTTATATAGATTTATAGTCCCACACCCAGACAGGCAACACTCTTGCCTGTCTGTTGATTAGAACATTTTGTTATTGCCTATATGAAGGATTGAAAAAAAAAAAAAAAAAAGCTGATTTTCTTTAGATAAAAAATTATACTTACTGTAGATCTGAGTTTTATCATTTAAATCGTTTTTTTTTTTTTTTTTTTTCACTTCTAGGAAGACATTCTTTTACTAAACCCTTGCCAGTATTAATAAAACCATATTTAGTATCAGTCTTGGGAATTCTATCAAACGAGTACCTAACTGGTTCTTTTTTTCCTCCCACTTGCTGCAGTGCGTCCATTAGGCATGATAATATAGTTCAAATAAACAAACTTACCAAATAATGTGAATGGGCAGTGGGAGTAAGCCAATGCACCACAGGCCAGCACTCTTTGGTATGGGGGAGGTTACTCATGCTGCGGCATCACTGTGTGTCACATACTGATGATACTTGCCAACTTGTCTTTTATATATTGTCAAATTTGGATCATAATCATTAGACTGAATCTGTTACTGTGTATTCTAAGAAGAGCCGAGCTCCTGTGTCATCACTGAACATACTCACATTACTGGTATTATCAACAAAAGAGCTCTCTCTCCTGTGTTTAATCGTTTGAATATTTGCCTTATAACAAGGCAGTGGTTCACTGGTGCCTGACTTAATACAGGATTAGTAGAAGTAGAGTACAGGACAAGCAGCCATGATGTATCTATACAATACACATTGATCACATTCTCTGTCTTCTTCATTTTTACTGTATTTATAAAAATAAAATTCATTATGTTTTAAATCATGATTATTTCGCCCTTCTTTAAATCGATTGAAATCAAATGTTTTAAATCAAAACGACCCCGCCTGTATGTATGTTATGTTCTGGTCAACATACTGTTTGCTTCTTAGAGGAAGGGAACCATTTTGGTAAAGGTTAGTCAGTGTTACTCCTAGGATGGAAGGTCGCTGCTACATGAAGAAGACGTTATATTTCTGTGATTATTGTGTGAGAGGAAGTCACTTGACTCTCTCGAAATTGTTCCACTTAAAATACAGACAAGATACGTAAAATCCATCCTAGACAATTTACCTACCAACAAAGCTCCAGGCCCAGATGGAATTCCGCCAATTGTTTTGAAAATGTGTTCCCCTGAACTTGCCTCTGTTCTAGTTAAATTATTCAGACTATGCATACGTACTTCTTCATTCCCAAATTCATGGAAAGAAGCCAATATCTCCCCAATTCCGAAGAAAGGAAGTTCCTCTGACCCCTCTGATTACAGACCAATAGCTGTCACATCTTCTCTTGGTGAGGTATTTGAAACTTTAATTAATAAACACATTGTTAAACATTTGAATCCAACAGCCTAATTAACCTAGTGATAGACAATATGGTTTTCGCCACGAAAGATCCACCATTGACATACTCAGTCTCCCAACACATACCATCCAATTGACCTACATGGAGACTCATGCAGTAGTCCTTGATATTTCTAAAGCTTTCGACAGAGTATGGCACCGTACCCTGCTGTCCAAACTCCCTTTGTATGGACTAACGTCTTTTGTTCATTTGATTTCTTCATATCTCAGTGACAGGAAAATAAGAGTAAAAGTAGATGATGCATATTCCAATTTCCACTCAGTTAACGCCGGCGTGCCACAGGGATCAGTTCTGACGCCAAGCCTGTTCCTGGTTCATATTAATGATCTCTTATCTGTCACCCACAATCCCATTCACTCATATGCAGATGACTCAACACTCAGACACCCATTTACAAAGTCTAATATTTCTGCCTCTCAACTCAATACAGCCATCTCCATAAATCAAGACCTGTCTACGATCAGTGAATGGGGACAGAACAACCTTGTCTCATTTCATGCTAGTAAAACTAAATGTATACAGTTTACTAATATACAGATATTGCCAGATTCGTATATTACCTTCAGTGCTACTAATATTCCCATCTCCAAAAGTATTGATATCCTCGGTGTCTCACTTAACAGTGCCCTCAGCTGGACCTCTCATGTTAGATTACTTGCTAAATCCGCCTCAAAGAAACTTAGACTATTGTACAGAGTCCGTAACTTCTTCACTGACGAGCAGTTAGCTATAATTTATAAGAGTCATGTGCGCTCTCAGCTTTAATATTGTTCACCTTTGTGGAATGGATGTGGAGAGGTTGCATTAAAACAACTAGAAAAAATTCAGAACAAAGCTGTTAGAATTATTAGCAACCCTGCCATTACAAATAAACTACCTCCACTACAAGTAAGAAGGAATGTTGCCTCCCTTGCATTATTTTACAGATAATTTTTATGGCAAATGCTCAGACGACGTTGCATCCATGGTGCCACCTCTCCATGCCTTCCCTCGTGCTACACGGGTATCTGGTAGCGCTCATGACTGGAATGTCACTCAGTCATATTGCAGAATTTCTGCCTATCAGAATTTTACATTCCCCGAACTGCATTTCTCTGGAACTCGCTTCCCCAGAGTTGTTTCCCTCCAAACTACGACCTACAGCTGTTCAGGTGTAACTGTTACAAATATTATATGAACAGAGGACACTAGTAATCTGGTGTATGGATTTTTTTTAAATTTATTTTTCCTTCCTCTGTTCTGTTATTAAAAAAAAAAAAATAAAGGAGAAGGATTCCTGCCGTGTCATTAATGTCTGGGTCCAAAAGTTTAAGGGTCAGCAAATATGAAGGAAATAGATGTTTATTGTTTTTAGTATATCTGGGTAATAATGAATATAGCCCAATTGTTGTTTTCTTATCCCGGCAGGTACGGGTCCGCGCCAGGAGGGAGTGACATCGTCAGGTGAATAGAAAAGTCAAGTTCATCCAGGACTGTGGCGTGTTTAGTGATCACGATATTTGTGGTAGATGGGGACCTCATTGTGGTAGGTGGGGACGCTCACCATCCACTCACTCAATGTTGTGCTGCTCTCGGGTGTCTGACCTGTCCTCTCCTCCATCCTTCTTTCCTTCCATCTTCTTCTGTCTTTCTTTCCTTCATTCTTTCCTCGTCTTTCTGCCTACGGGTGACTTTACACTCCCTCTTCTGTCTTGCATTCCTTCATTCTTTCCCCTTCCTTCTGCCTGTGGGTGACTCTACCCTGAGTGACAAGCCAAATGGTTTCCTGTACACCAGGAAACCATTTACTACGCTGTGTGGCAACCATATAAACAGATTTTGGCGCCTGGTGGTTTAGTGGGTAATTACAGCGCTCCAATCGGATTGAGCCGGTGAAGGTTTATATCCAAGGGGAGGTTGGGGTTTATTGCTCACGTAATGCCACTCAGGGATGAGTGAGGCTGGTCACTCATCTTAAATGTCAGGACCAAGTGCCTAGCCCCGGGCTCCTACGCTCCTCATGGGACAACGTAGGATTGGATGAGGGATGGATGTATATATATATATATATATATATATATATATATATATATATATATATATATATATATATATATATACAGAGAGAGAGAGAGAGAGAGAGAATTTAATGACGCTTGCAGTTAGGTCTGTTGCACACATAACAGAAAGAGGCCCTTGTTAGTAATATTGATAATGGAGAAGACATAATGCGGTTTGGAATTTTGATAGCCGAAGTTGCCATTCTTTATAGTACTTAGCAGTAACACTCAGTTCTTACACCTATCAACCCGACAAAATCTTCCACAGGTATACCCACTAATGTTTAATAATATTCAGCTTAATCCTGCATCATCCTTGAACATGCTTGGGGTTTCATTTACTCGGGACTTATCTTGGAAAGATCATATTACATCTCTTGTAAAATCTGCTTCCAAGAGATTGGGTGTGCTAAGCCGACTCCGCTCTTTCTTTACCCCTGCACAATTGTTGACTCTATACAGGGGTTTTATCCCCCCCTGTGTGGAGTACAACTCTCATGTGTGGGGAGGCTCCCCACATACAGCTCTTCTCAATAGGGTGGAGTCAAAGGCTTTTCGTCTCATTAACTCTCCTCCTCTTACTGACTCCCTTCAACCTCTTGTCTCTTCGCCGTACTGTTGCATCTTTATCTCTTTTCTATCGCTACTTTAATGGTCACTGCTCCTCTGAACTGTCTGCTTGCATTCCTCCACCTCTACGACGGGCGCGTAGCACCCGTCTGGCAGCAAACTCTCATCCCTTTTCTGTCCAGCTCTCTAATGCAAGAGTTAACCGTTACTCCCAGTCTTTCATTTATGCAACAGGTCAGCTCTGGAACTGTCTCCCTCTGTCTATTTCCTACTGCCTATGATCTCCAGTCTTTCAAACGCAGTGTGTCCAGGCATCTCAAAATGATCGGATCTTGAATTTGGCTCTCTATTGTATTTTGTTTTTCTCTTTGAGGGAACTGTTACTGCGGGCTCATGGCCTTAGGTTCCTTCTACCTCGCATTAAAAAAAAAAAAAAAAAAAAAAAAAAACACGAATTGTAGAGAAAGAATGTACGACCCCCTCCCCCTCTCCAAAAAAAAAAAAAACGGCATGTACGGTTCCAGAAAAATGTAAGCCAGAATTAACAGTATGGTAACCCCTAAGACCGCAATTGTCTCAGGCAGGGTACCTCGCACAACCACAATTCGGGGGTGTTTTGGCGACTTTCACCAAGGGCAAATTGACTGTGTTCTGGCTAAAGAGGAAGAATTTACACACCTGACAACGCAATCCGTACCCCGGTAGGCCTAATGGTTACCGCACAATCGCGCGTCAAAGTTAAAAAAAAGTTTATGATAGTTACCCCTCGATAACAATCGAAAATATGAAAATTTTGATAACTACCTATTTTTCTTATTGAAACAGGTAATTTCAAATTGTTTTGTCACACCAACCATGAAAACAGGTGTATGTAGGTGTGGGGAGATTACTAGACTGGGGAGATAAAGTAGGCTGTGGAGAGTAGGCCTATAGGTACGGGGGTTGGAAATAACCAGCTTTTCGCATGAAAAGAAAGCACTTCATTGTGTTCTGTAACATTTACCATGAAAACAGGTGTGTATGTAGGTGTGGGGAGATAACTAGTGTGGGGAGTAGGCCTACAAGGCCTTGGTGGTACTTGGAGAGAAAAATTTTGGCAACAACCAAATTCTCTTGTGGAAACCCTCCATTTCAATGAGATTGTCATACCAACCATAAAAGCAGGTGTGTATGTAGGTGTGGGGAGTAGCCCTACAAGGCCTCAAAGTCATTCCAAAACTAACACAGACGCATATAAATATATATTACCATCAAGGACATCAAAATAAAGTTGAATAGTGCTATAAATGCATGCATAAGAAAGGAAAAAAAAAAGCAATAATTTATTTCCGATTTCTCTTTTTACTCTCCCAACTTCTCGTTACACATTTATCACACCATTACAATTATCACATTATCATTACACTTCATCATACTTATCAATACAGTTTCGGCAACAACCAAATTCTCATGTGGAAACTCTCCATTTCACTGGACTTTATCACACCAGCCATGGAAACAGGTATGTTTGTATGTGTGGGGAGATGAAACAGGTGCGGGGAGCGGCCCTACAAGGCCTCATAGTCTTTCGAAAACTAACACAGACCGACACTACTCAGAGGTGCTAATCTGGGCAGATAGGGAGAATGAAAAAAATAATAATAAGATGCGTCGTATGTAGTACAACATGCAACATTCTCCAACTACATACGTACAGAAACTGGTAGGTACGAAGTGAGAAATGAACAGAGTGAGGTGTAAAAATTTGGGAAGAAGTAGAAATAACATGAAACAGGTACTGTACGTTCATCAGGCCTGACACTCGGGGGCCTGTTGGGGGTTGAAATGGTAGTGAGGGACAAGGAGGGAGAGATGGGGTGGGATTTGGGGTGGGGGGACGAGGTTATTAGGGAGGGAGGAGGGGCAAGAGAGGGTGAGAAGGGACGCAGGTTGCTGTGGGAGGAGAGATGCAGTTGCGTGGAGGGGTGGGAGAGTGATGGGGGACAAGGAGGGCGTGAGGGAGAGGAGTAGAGGGTGGCATGGAGGCGGCCGAGAAGGGGGTGCCCCCCCACCGCCCGGGTTGGTCTGATCCTCCCTCACGCAACATCAGGGGCGAGTTCTCATTGGCCTGAAGCCATGTACGTCATAATTGGGGTGCAGCAAGCTTACAGGCCGTGTTCAATTGATGCAATTAGGCATTTTGGCATAAAACTCAAATCGCATCAATTGATGCGATTAGGACTTTAGGGGTTAGGAAACATGTTGTACACTGCATGTAGGATGTGGAGGGTTAATTTCTGACTTTTTTTTTTTTTTTTTAATGGTAGTGAAGTATGTGTTAGAGTGAAAGGAGGCTTGGATAAGCAGTTCATTGCCATATTTTCAGTATTAGAGTGAAACAAAGATTTATGATGGATTGAGTTACAAGGGAAAGAAAAGCAGGAGTTTTGATAACGAGAATGAAGATCATGAATGCTGAGTGATGGAATATGTCAGATGTGATTCATGCAGATGTTGCTGCGTTGCTAACAGTGGACGAGATTTTGCAGACTGATTCAGAGTTCTGTGCATGAGTGACGAAGTTTGAAAGTTAATGGGACATTGTTGTAAGTTAGGGTTATAGAAAAAAATTGACTTACAGTACAATGCATTGGTGAGTAAAGACTCGAGGTGATGGAAAATTATAATTGTCTCAGTGTAAAAATGCAAAACGGAAGTTAATGTAAAAATAAATTTGGGAGTAGGGTGGCTAAAGCAGAGTGGGTGGTGCTATGAAGGCCTTGGTATAGAGCAAGGGACTGAGCATAGTGTCTGCAAGAGTACTGCATATAGGCTAGTTGATGTATTAGTATCTACATTAACGTATGGTATGATAGTGAGAGCATCATTAACGTATGGTATGATAGTGAGAACATTAATAATGGGAATGTTAAATAGTACATGTGGGTTCCAGTGTTGGAAAAGAAAAGAAAAATAATGATTTGTAAAACAAGTGAAGTAAGTAGCTGGGTTATTTAAAGGGTAGATGAGAATTTGCTTAGATGGTATGTCACAATGAATGAATATGCACTGGAAGGCGAAAGGGGAATGTTTGAATGTGTTTAGATGTAGGATGAGGCGTGGATGTCTAAAATGAAAGTGACTAGAACATGAATAAGCGAATCGTGGAAGTTACGGATGTAAAATGTTAAAGTATAAATGTATGAAGTATGAATGGAAATGGAAGTGCAAATAATAAGGGCTTAACATTATCTTAACTTGCCGGACTCCATCCCTCAGGCATTAAGTAGAATATTTTTGAATCGATTACGGGGTCTGTGAAGCAGAGCGGAGAGTTTCGGTGACTTGAATGAGGAATGAATGTATAGCTTATTGTACTGGATACTATGCAGGTAGTTTTCCGTGTCTTTGTGCTTTCCTTTTGCTGTGTCTACTTCCCTTCTGGTCCGTGTATCATAAAAGTGCGTCCATTGTCTGGTAAGTATGATGGCAGTTGGTGGCAGAGAGGCTAAGAGACAATGGCAGCAGGGTGAGAGTTGAGGTGCGGGAGACCGAGGTGTGCAAACGAGAGATGACCTATAACAGAGGGAACCATTGCGGCGAAGTGAGAAGTGACGAGTGACATGACCGAGGTAGTCAGTGAGATATAAGGTTTAGTGATAAGAAACTGGGGGGGGGGGAGAGAGAGAGAAAGAGATCAAACACAGAGGCAGAGAGGCAGTAAAGTTTTGGAGGCAGGACTTGGGGTAAAGAGCGCAACAAGGTATTCAGTAATTGGAGGACAGTTTTCCCATCTTTTCTCAATAACAGCAGTGACGGAGCTCATAAGGCGGCCGTTGGATGAGGGTGAGGGGGGCTAGGTTGATTGTGGGAGGACGGAGTGGGCGGGAAGAAGAGAGTGAGTAAGAAAGTGATTGGGAAGAAGAAAGAAGATGGGGGAGTGGATGGGGAGAGGAGGAAAGCATGCGGGTGGATTGGGTGGAGAGTTTGTGGGACGACTGAATGTGAAGTGGGTGGGCAGTGGGTGAGGAATTGAAGATAAGTGTGTGGGTAGTGTGGGTAGGCAGAGTAAGGAAGTGGGTGGGGAGGAGAGAGAGAGAGAGAGAGAGAGAGAGAGAGAGAGAGAGAGAGAGAGAGGAGAGCTGGGGAATAGAGGTGGAGAGTGGATAAGAAATGTAAGAAGAGTGGATGGGAAAGAAAATGGAGTGGGCGTTGAGAGCGGCACGATAAAATAGACTGAAAGAATGGGCAGGGAGTGAAAAGACTATTGGTTTGGATGTGTGGGGGAGAGTAGAGGGAGAAAAAGCCAAGGGGAGAGAGGAGTGAAAAGGAGATGAGGAGAGGGAGAAGGTTGTTTGTTCCAGAAGAGACGAGGACTGTGGTTTATATTCATATGTTTAAGAGAGGGATAGGAAGTCTCCCACAGTCCATCAGTCCCTCCAGCCGAAGTCGACAGGAAAAAGTTAGCTGTGCTGTGAATCATCCAACTCCGTAATGAAGAGGAGAGGAGAAAGTTAATGAATTTAAGACAGCAGAGAAGAAGAGAAGTGCGTGAGGCGTGGAAGGAAGAGATGAGAGTTCGGTGAGAGAGAAAATAAGATGGGAGGAGAGAAGAGGAATGCAGAGCGCGAGGAGAGAGATGGGGAGAGGGAGTGTGAAGGAGAGTGAGGGGTTGGTAGGGAAGGAAAAGAGCGGGTAGAGGAGACAGCGTAGTTGAGGAGAGTAGAGAGATGGGTGGCTGATGTAGGAAAAGAGAGGCGAGGTGAAGCGAGAGACAATGTGGATAGAGATGTAAAAGGCCAGTGAAAAATAAATGAGGAAGTTGTGAAGAAGGGTGGAATAAGATAGCAGAGAACGTAAGGGAAGGTGCAGAAGAAGGAGAGAGAGAGAGAGAACCCTCCTCGTCCCTTCCCCTATGAACTTTACAACTCTTGTTTAATCTGCTTCCAAAGCTGCCGTGAATTATGACACCTTTGTGCCTCACTTCCTTACTCCAGAATCTGGCAGCCTGAGCGATAACTTGTGACACGCCACACCACACGATATCGCTCTCGCCCGTTATTGCTCCCTCAGTTTGGGAGAGTTGATACACTTTTAATTTTTCTTTCCGTTTTTTTGTTGGATTTCTTTCCTTTCCATTTTATTTACTTTTTTTTTGGGGGGGGAGGAGAGGGGCCCCTTTTTTTAATTTCCCCCCGTTAAAAGTACGCTACGACTCTCTCTCTCTCTCTCTCTCTCTCTCTCTCACACACACACACACACACACACACACACACACACACACACACACGCATGCATGCGATAGAGTGCTTGCTGTAGTGTTTTGCTTGGCGCGCGCGCGCGCGTGTGTGTGCGTGCGTGCGTGTGTGGTGTGTGTGTGTGTGTGTGTGTGTGTGTGTGTGTGTGTGTGTGTGTGTGTGTGTTTGGGAACAAAACAACTCAGTTTTGATCTGATTTAATCACATTTTGTGAAAGGTTGAGGGTCAGCTAAGGAATCGCCATATTGCTTTGAGAACAGTAGGTCAAAGGTCAAGGTCACAGCTCACGGTCAGTTTTAACAATTTTAATCTGATATAAACCAAACTTGGTGGAATGATTCGGAGTAACGCAAGGATTACGTGATTTGTTGTTGGAAAAAAAGTCAGAGGTCAAAGGCCTTAGGGCTGGGCCAGAGCAACGCATTAAGTTTTGATTCGCTTTGGACCAACTTGGTGGACGCGGTGAAGGTCAGGGAAGGATGATGTTCGATTCTGAGAATAATACATCAGAGGTCATGGTCACTGGGCAATGTAAGATCAGTTTTGATCCGAGTTGGGTTAGCTTGATGGAAAGGTTGAGGAGTAAGAAGCAGTTACATTTTAACGAGTCAGTCGAAGGTCAAGGTCACAGAGCAGAGTCACCAGTTGTCAGAGGCGGGTGTTGCACACTAGTGAGCCGTCTTATCTATTATTGTTTTCTTGTTTGATTTTGTTTGATTTAGGTTTGCTCTTTTCCTCTTCAGTTTCTAAGAGTGGCTGTTGTGTTTACCTCTTGCATCTGCCTCTTCTCTCTACCTGCTTACCCTTTAGTTTCTCAGTGCATCTCCCTCTTTTTCTCTATAGTTTATAAGTTTTGAGGATTTATTGCGATTCACAACGTAACCCTTCCAGTACGATGGCTAAAGTAGAGATTATACTTTAGCCAATGTTGGACGAGTGTATGCAGCTGAGACCACGCCTACGCAGCTGAAGGATTAAGAGTTGTCTGTGTAACTCTTTCATTGTGTTGGATGGAGCCTCCGATGGTCAGGTTGTAGTGCGTGTGTGTTTCGGTCTCCTGAACTTAATTCGATCCCTGTCTTTCCCTCGGGTGATTATATAAGTTTGCAGTAGTACCACGTGTCCGTTCGTGTGTTCTCTATATTCGTATCCTGTCGAAGTTCCCCCAGTACTACACAGACTTTCTAACTCATAAACACAGCAGCGTAAACACTGACTTTCACTGCACTTCTGACACTACACTCAACAATCCTTCCACAGCTATAACCGTACGTGAGGAAGGAAGAGAGGAAGAAGCAGGAGAGGTAAAGACCATCAAATAATAGGAAAGAGCAGGAGGAAAATTGAGAAAGATGTTGGAGTCAAGAAGGTTAGTGGAGGCACGAAGAAGAAGAATGATAAAGAGAAAAAGTGAGAGGGAGTGGGTGGAATAAAATGTGAAAAGGAGAAAGGAAGGGATATAAAGAAAAAACGAGGAGACAGGACGAAAGGATGATGCAAAAAGCTAATGTGTAATTAGATTGGCCAGGTATGTTGCCAAGTATATGCGGTACATATTTTGTTACTGTATTTTATTTTGCCAAACAGTAAGAAAAGAGAAGAGCGAAAAACACGAAGGAAGGAAAAAGAACACAACAGAGGCTTTGGGAAGTATTATTTGGGAAGTATTAAGACAGGAAAAAAATATGGGAACACGGAAGGCAAGAGAGTCAAAAGACAGAGGGTAGGTGCAGGGGCTGAAACAGTGATTCCTTTTTGTGGTTAACCAATACTCCTGTGAGGCGATAAGAAGACTTGGACAAAGAAGTAAGTCAAGAGACGTTAGAAAGAGGAGCGAAAAAAAAAAAAAAAGATCAGGAGAAGAGTGGGAATAAATACGAAAAAGGGATAGACAGGAGACAAGGAAAACTCTGAAAGCTCATAGGTGGGTGGAGGGTCAACAAGAATGATTCACTTTTCATGGTTATGCTGTGTTTCCTGGAAGACAGCTGGCAGAAGAAAGGGGGGGATAGGAAAAGGAAAACAAGGGAAAAAGAAGCAGAAGAAAATGAGAAATGAAGACGCTATTGCCGAACTTACAAAGTAGGGAGAGGGCAGAAAAGTCATGGGAGGAAGGGGGGGAGGGTAAAGAAGAGACAGAACAAAGAAGAAGGGAGGGAAGAGAAGAAAGATGAATGAAAGGGGAAAGAAGAAAAAGACAAAGAGAGATCAAGACACAGGAGAAGAAGGGAAGACATAAGAAGGTGAGCACCAGAAGCTACAGGAGGTTAAAAAATGCAAAAAGACAGCTGGAGGCATAAGACGAGATATTCCACTCCGGTGTTTGTATTATATTTCTTGTGTGGGTTTGGTGCCCTCAGGTGGCCGCCAGGTTGGGCTAACAACCTGGTGAGGGGGCCTGACGCGGCAGGGAGGGGGGGGAGAGGGACATAAGGGAAGGAGAAGGAATAGGAAGGAGGGGAGATAAGAGGAAGGAAAGTGAAGGAAAGAAGAGGGGGGGAGGTGGGGGCAGAAAATGACTGAATAGGGAGAGTGAGCCGTAAGAAGCGAAAAGGACATTTGTATTATAGATATTAGTAGCCTATATGTAATAATGTGTTACCACTTTAGAGGGCTTTCCTCAGCAGTTTAATACAAATGAGAGAAAAAAGAAAGCAAGTACCGGTAAGTTCAGTTAGGCATCAGGCTTAAGTATAGTCCATTGTAATCGCAATTTTCTGAATTTATGTAACCCATGTGGTTTGAAAAAGTGCTGGGCGGGGCAAAAACTGTTGTGCGAGAGGAAAAGAAGAGAGATGAGTACAAGAAATGAAGAAGGAATGGAGGGAGAAAAGAAAAGGCGAAGATGTGCTGAATAGACACACACACACACACACACACACACACACACACACACACACACACACACACACACACACACACACACACACACACACACACACACACACACACACACACACACAGGCAACTCTACTTGCAACCCACACCATCAGCCCAGAAGAGACAACTTCACATGCAACACACAAAACCAATATTTTCCCATTATTCCACGCTGCTGGTATTTTCCTAAACACAAAATTTACCCCCAAAAAATTGCACACGACCCGTAACCACAAAAGCGCAAGCCAGACACACTCCACAAACATTGCATACCGCACCACCACACTTACAATAAAGCTTTTCCCCTACACATATCCACATTACTTTAGTTCTGTTCCTAAAGGTCACACTCCAACATTTTTCCATAACATAACAAGGCTTTGAAATTATATTAAATCACCTACTGCTACTAAAACACAAACCCACAAGCAATTCATTCAAGCACCCAATACCCACACTTGGCCCCACCGCACCACCACCACCACCACACACATATAGCCTGCCCCTTCCCCTCACCCCCCTACACTCTGCCACTGCCTTTTACCACGTTTACTCTGAAACGGTAACTACGAAGTTATAAGAATTGGTGTTGACTTCTGCTAACGATACTCCGTGAGTTGGCTGGATCAGGTTGCTTTCCCTTACCCGTTCATGCGTGTGGATGCTCTCTTCTGTTCTCCCACCCCCTCTCCCTTTGCCCTTTTAGACTCCATACATTCCTTACTTTTTGTCTTTCCCCTTGGCGTATAATTTTGTTCTTCTTACCCTCTTACTTTCTCCTGCCGGCCTGCTCACCTTCCAGTCACCTGCCGTCGCCACTTTTCTTGCTTTCTGCCCCCATTCCCTCCTCCCTTTTATTTTCGGCCCCTCTCTGCCTCCTCCTTTCTAACTTCTCTTACCTTTCTACCTTCTCCTGTCCCTCTGTTCATATTTACGGTACTGCCCCTCCCGCCTTTCTGCTCCCCTCTCCAGAGAAAGAGAGAGAGAGAGAGAGAGAGAGAGAGAATGTTAGTGATCGTGGTGTGTGGCTGCGTAAGAGGGGTTGATGATGGTGATGGTGAGGTTGATGATGATGATGATGATGAAGATTATGATGATTGTATTATTAAGAGATGTACTGGATGTAGCAGGGACCGATATGGAAAAAAAAAAAAAAAAAAAAAAAAAAAAAAAAAACGCCAAATAGATGTGTGATTTGTATAATGACAAATTTATGAGTGTTGGATATGCGACTGTTGTAGTTACGTAGTAGCTGTGTACGTGACTGTTGGATATTACTGGTAACCCATTCAGTCCGAAACGTGATTTCACCTGACGATTTTATTTAGAGTACCGTTAAGAGTACCGTAGATGAGAAGTTGTTATGAAAGAGTATCGTACTCCTCCAGTGCAAAAACTCCCTTGAGCATAAAGTTAATTGCAGACAAGCATGAAATGAAAAAAGTGTCTTCATATTGTATTGGTTGAGTTCTGTTAACTGTTGTTTCTATGAAAGTGGTGCATGTGTCACTGTGGGATGTTAATGTGAGTTTACAACGAGTGGTATTAGTAGTAGAATAAGTAATTTCAGTATTAGTAATCATCATCATCATCGTCATCGTCATCATCGTCGTCGTCTTCGTATTCATCAGCATCATCATATCATCATCATCATCATCATATCATCATCATATCATCATCATCATCATCATATCATCATCATCATCATCATCATCCCAACCCCAATTTCCTCCGAATACTGTAGATGGTGTGGTGTATGACCCAGAAACAAAGAAGTAAAAAAAGTAGAGCTGTGAAGCAGCATGCGTAATGAATGACCCACTGAATAATCCACGCATCATTCAGGCCTTCAAAATCCGTATATGGCAGCATCTGTCACTATAGATGAGGTATGAAGCCAGTTACATGTATGAAAAGTAGTATAGCAAAGCTGATATTCGTATTTCCTTCCTTGGTTTCCATCGATCTCTGTATTCTTCACTAACGCTCCTTTTTACCATCCCATCAAGTTCCTCTTATGTTCCCGTCCTTAACCTTCCATTTATTTTGTTCCCTCCTCTTGTTTTGTCCTTTCCGCCCCTCTCGATACTCATACACTCCTTTTCTTGTCTTTGTTTTACATTTTCTCCCTCCCCATTTCCTTCCCTTCCTTCAACATATTGACCTTTTAAACCAATTCTTCTTGTCTGTTTCTCACATATTCCCATTCCCAACATGTCCTTTCCTTTCCACTTCCTTGTCTCATCATTTATTTCATTTGTCTGCTTTTATTCATTTCCTTTCTTTCCTTGTCACTTATTTTTCCAAGTCACTCATTCCAGCTCATTCCCCACATTTTGTTCTCTCCTAACCGGCATTATTTCTCTCCTAACTTGCATTATTTCTTGTTTTTACCTCTGTTTGTTTCTTTTTCTGTTTCTAGGTTTTCCATTTGCGTTTCGTCCTGTCCTCATTCGGTTTGTCTCTCAGTTCCTTTCTAGCATCCTCTTCTTCCACCATCCCAGCAAGACTTAAGAGCTTTTTTGAACCACGGGAATTATTTGTATATTTAGCTGACGAAAGTGTAATTATGGGATTAAGGCGCAAACAAACAACGGACTGGTGGATAGGGGGTGGGAGGTGTATTGTATTACACGTTTATTGTATTTTTGTCAGGGTGATGACTTATCCTCCTTGATAAGCGGGTAGTTTAGAAAAGCACTTAATTACGGTGCCGTGTTTAATAGGAAAAATTAATGGACTCCCGCGTAATGGCCAGTAAAGGTCTAAGGCAGGCCTGGTGGTGGTGATGAACTTCCGGGGTCACTGGATAATTAAATCGTTCACTGCTTCACGAACATTAAAGGGCAAGAGTTTTCCTCACCTGAGTGGGCTGGGCTGTTTGCAACTTAAATGTAATAATTAAATGAGATCCAGCCTACTGAAGGATTAATTGAAATAGGCTTTTAGTTAATAAGGTTCAAACTATGCAGAGGACAGTGTTTCCCCCTCATATGAACAGAATTGTTTGATGGACGCTGGAATGAACAGACAGTTCCTACTGTGGGTGAGCTAATGTCCTTTAAAAGAAAATGTCTTGGTGTTAACCCTAGTAGAATACCAACATAGGGTCAGAGTTTTGGAAAGTATACCAAGGACTGTTTTTAACTCACCGATAGCATATCTGTCAGATGAAGAAACTCATGTGTAGTTCGCCTAAATATCAGCCAACCTACAGTGTTTATAGCATGGAATAAGTACAAAAATGAGGGAAACTAAGTGGCTTCGACTCCATTTTGATGTTCTATCTAGCTGTCTATTGCCAGAGGCCTTAATCCCGTAAAGGGTGGCCACAAACAAATCGCCTTCGTGTCGCCTTGTCCCTCGCCATTTCACTGCCCTGCTCCCAGCTCACACCCTCCTCTCTCATATACCTCTCCACTCCATCCCTCCATCTCATCCTTGGCCTCCCCCTCCGTCTCCCCTCCTCCACCTCACCCACATACACTCTCCTCGTCAGTCTCTCGCTCTCCATCCTCTCCAAATGGCCAAACCACCTCAGTGTGTTTCTATAAACGCCTCCTATCACATCCACACCACACCGATCCTTCACTTCCTTATTTGTCAGCCTGTTTCTCCATGTGACTCCACAGGTTCCTCTCAAATAACTCATTTCCACTGCTCTCATTCTTGACTTGTGTTCCTCCAACAAGGTCCAGTCTTCACTTCCAGACGTTAGAGTTCGTATCACAATACTGTCATGCAGTAACTTTTTCACTTCCATGCTCACTTCCCTGTTTCTTATCACTGCTTTCAAAGAACCAGCAGCCTTTCTCCCTTGTTGTACCCTTTCAAGCACTTCACCCTCTAAACTTCCATCCTTACTCATCACATTACCCAAGAACTTAAGCACAGACATTTTCCATTTCCTCCTCATCCAGCCTCACTGTACATTCAGTGACTTAATTTCTCTCGAAGACAATAACTTTATTCTTCCCTACATTCACCTTTAGACTTCGTTTCTTACACACTCTCCCAAACTCATTCACAAAGCCTTACAGCTCCCCATCATCTTCACTTAACAACGCAGTATCATCTGCAAACAACAGTACAGGGAGTTTCCACACACTGCCCTCTCTCATTAGTGCCGCTCCAACATCCACTGCCCTACCTTGTATCTCTCATAACCCCATCCATATACAGACCGAACAACCATGGAGACACGACATATCCCTGCTTGAATCCAACTTTCAAATAGAAAAAGTCACTCAGTTCACTGTCCACACGCACTGCAGCCTTAGCACCCTCTTACATACTCTTCACGGCATTCAATAACCTCCCATTTCCTCTACATATCCTTAATGCTTTCCACAGTCCTTGTTTTTCTACCCTGTCATATGCTTTCTCCAAATCCATAAGGCCGCATACAACTTCTTTTCCTTCTCTAGAAACTTTTCCATTAAAGATCTAAGAATGAATATCTGATCTGCACAACCTCTTCCCTTCCCAAAATCTCCCTGTTCTTCTCCAACTAATTCCTCTGTTATTTTCCTAACTCTGTCAATAAGTATCCTACCATATACTTTTCCTATTACACTAAGCAGACAAATGCCCCTATGGTTACCACACACTTCTTTTTGCGCTTTTCCTTTGTATAGGGGAATAATTATACCTGACTTCCAATCCTCCAGGACTTTACCTTCCTCCCAGGCCAAGCATACCTTCCACGTCCGTTCTACCTTTCTCCCTCCCCCATGCGTCAGTATTTCACCACACACTCCATCAATTCCTGGGGCTTTCCCTATTTTGACTTTCTTCATTGCTTCCTCACCGTTCATCCTACTGATTTCTTTCTCGTTTCTCACATCCCTCCTTCTCCCAGCCATTCCCCAGCCAATTATACTCGCATTACTTTCATTCTCTGTGTTCAACAGTTCGTTAAAGTGTTCTCTCCATCTGCTTACTTTATCTCCCTTTTCCACTAGCAGTCTACCATTTTTATCTTTCCCTCCCCGACTAGCTTCATTATCACCCTTTCTAACTCTCTTTACCTCTTTCCAGAACATTTTCTTACATTCCTTCCACTTTACACTCAGATTCCTTCCAAATTTCTCATCCACTCTCTTCTCACTCCCTCTTACTAATCTTTTCACTTCTCTCTCTTCCTCTGTACATACTGTATAACACTCTCTTTTGTCTCTCAACTTCCTCCACATCCCTGTTTCTCATCCACTCACTATTTGCTTTCTTCTTTTGTGCCACAGCCTGTCTCACTTCTTCATTCCACCATGCTGTTCCTGGCACCCCCCTTTGTCTTCTCTTCACCCCATACAGCACCTCACATGCTGCACAGATTTCTTCTGTGAATATCTTGCACACACCTTCCACGTCCCCCATCTACACCAAATCATATTTACCCAATCTCCCCTCTACTTTTCTCTTGTATTCTGCCCTTTGTCCATCCTCTTGTAACTTTTCCACCCTCCTTGTAAGAACTACTTCCTCATGTCCTTCCCTTCTTCTATTCCTCCATTCATTTCAACCTTGACTTTCACCACCATCAAGTGGTGGTCAGAAAGTCCAATCTTCCAACCTCTATATGCTTTTGCATCCATTACACACCGTCTCATTCTATCATCCACACTCACATAATCAGTCATTGCCTTTCGTTCATCCAGTTCGCCACCCACCCTTCTCATCACTCGCCACGTATACCTGTGGATCATCTTGAGTCTGAAGAGGGTATTGGCTATCACCAACCCCCTGCCGGTACAAATATCCACTGGAGCACTGCCACTTCTGCAGGCACACCCCATCACCCACTACTCCATCCACCTTCATATTCCCTACTTTTCCATTCATATCTCCGGTCAAAAACATTCTCTCATTCCTTTCAAACTTTTCCATGCATGCTTCCACATTTGTCCAGAACTCTTCTTTCACTCTACTTGCACGATCTTGTGTTGGCGCATACACATACACAGGCGCCCACATTTGTAGTCCAACTTTCAGTCTTACCAACACAGTTCTTGAACTAACTGATCCATGCTGTCTTATATTCTCTTTCCAGGTCACTCTTGCACACAACAATATACACTCCTTCTTTTGCCCTCTCATTCTCACCCACTCCCGCGCATATACTCCATCCGTACTCCCATTCTCTCACTCTCACCTCTTCATTTAGTTTCAGTTAATCCACATACATCCATTTTTGCACCCTCAAGCACCTAGACAGTCTCTCTCCCTTTCACCTCATCATTTGCATCCTTTACATTCCATGTCGCCATCCGTACGATATCCTTTGTTCGGTCCTTAGTCGTCACCTGTTGGTCAGTCCTGGTCCGAGGCTTTTTGTTCGTAGTTTTAGTTGGTTGTTTTCTGGAGAGGGGGACTGACCCTCCGCCAACCCACTTGTTGTCTCGTAGGGATCACTTGTTGGACAGTTATTTGGTGTTGTTGCATATAAATGGGGGTTCTTTGGTGGTGGTGTGAGGTGTGCTGCTCTCTCTCTCTCTCTCTCTCTCTCTCTCTCTCTCTCTCTCTCTCTCAGCATAGATACATGAAACTACATTGAAATACCCTGCGGTGTTTTTGTTTTTGATGGAATCGCTATTATCGATGAAAAATCACAAATTTTGTGGAATGTAAGAGCTGTACACAAATATTAATATCCCCAACCATAACTACGATTTTATAATTATCTTTCCAGGCAGTTTTCGAAATGCTCAGCCTCAGCACTAACGAGAAGAATCCTACGATAGCAATCACTCAAAAGTGCAGAATATTGTATTAATTTGTCTGGCGGTAGTAAGAGTAAACTAGGTCACTGTGTTACGGTGATGATCATTAGCTGTTTATTAATCGTTGTTGCTTTTGTTTAGGTAAACTGGTGGTGGATCATTGGTTTTCTAAGAGTTTTCGGTACCTTGTAAGGCAAAGGTTTCAGTTTTAGGTGTTGGGTTCTTGTTACAGTTTTTTCTACTGTATAATGTTGTAATAGTTGCCGTAGCTGTGATTAGTTACGAGTTTTTACAGTTTCTTTCCCACCACGATGAGTTTAATCATCCGTGGAATAATTATATCTAGTGATAGCAACAGTGAATCATGAGGTCATCGTACTGAAGGGGTTAAAGGAGATATTATAACCCCAACTCCTAAAGGAGTAAGCCTTGACTAAATGACAACATCAGGCAGCGAGTGGAATACAGTACCGTATAACACATCATACGGAAGGGTTAGCACTGGCCAGTATTCCGTTGTGTGCTTCCACTTCAGCTACTATTAAACATTCCTTCAGTATTCAAGCAGTAATTAATCGTATAATTGCAATTTGTCATTGATAAAACGTACTTTTAGCATGTTTCAATGGGTGCTCCTTATCACACGTCAAGTGAGAATGTTCTCTGTTATTATTCTTTGGGTTATATCCCAGTATGATCATAACTGATTCAGGATAACGAGTTTATTGTTATATTTATCAGGCCATGGACGGCGAGAGGTTTACCTGTGCCGGGAAAAATCGTCTACCATGAGAATAAAACATGAGTCGTCAGCTGTTGGGAGGATTCCTTGTAATATTAAAACCGTCTGGCAATGGATTGAGTAATATAACTAATTCGTCGCTCTGTACTTTAGTGTCCAGTTTTCATGATACATTAGAACTGTTAGTTATTATCATACAGCACTCATGTGAGGTCGTGCAGTGATTAGGGATAAGGTTATCCGGAGGGCAAGAGGGATGAGGTCAGGTAGAGGCCGGCTTGGGGTCATGCAGGTGGTAGTGTGACAGTGGGGGGGGGGGTAAGATCATACCTTGTTGAATGGTGAGTGTGATGCAGGGTGAGTGGTGGGGTGTCATGCAGAGACAGGGGTGGTGTCATGCAGGTGATGGTGTGAGATAATGCAGGGAAGGAGGTCACGTAGTAAGTGGGGTGAGTAATTATGGTACAGCTTGTAGGGAGGTGAGGTCTGATCACAACTTGCAGAGGGTTGGGCCCTTACGGGGATGGGTAGGTGGGTGTCGTGTCAAGCAGGGAGGGTTGGGGTGGAATCATGCAAGAGTGGGATGGGGTGTCATGCAGAGGGAGGTTGGGATGGGGTCTTGCAGGGTTGAGTGGGTATGACATCATGCAGAGGAGATTGGGGTGACATAATGCAGTGTGGGTGAATGGAGTGTTATGCCTAGGGGTTGGGATGAAGTCATCCAGAAATGATTTGGGTGAAGTCATGCAGAGGGGTTGGGGTGGATTCATGAAGAGAGGTTGGGGTAGTCATTCAGAGGAGTATGGATGGAGTCATGCAGAGGGGTAAGGGTGAATATCATAAACACGAGGTCAGGGTGAAGTCATGCAAATGGGACTGGGAGTGAGGTCATGCAGGCGTCACCTCCGGGCACCGCTGGTCCTTACTTTGTGGGAGAAACAGGCGCACTGAGTCGCCCTTGTAAACAAAGCCAAAAACCTTGGGTGCGCCTCTTACCCTTCTGTCTCCGATATCAACAGATCTTACCCACCGGAAAAAAGCCTTGAGAATAGAACATCAGGCTGTGTCTTGCTCCTGCCTGTGTGTGTGGGGTAGAGAGAGAGAGAGAGAGAGAGAGAGAGAGAGAGAGAGAGAGAGGGTGGGGGGAATGGAGTGGTGTTAAAAATAGAGATGTGGCGAAGAAAGGAGAGAAGAAAGAAAACGAATAGTTGAGGATACGAGAGGAAAGCAGGGGAGAAAAGAGAAAAGTGAAAAGTGTAGAGCATAAAGTAGAAGAGAAAAAAGTACAGCCATTAAAGTACAGTAGCGTGAAGAGTGGAGAGGAGTGGACAAAAGATGAAAGGATCCGAGTGTGGTGGAGATGAAAGAGGTGAGGAAAGGAGGAGATGCGTGGAGAGGAGAGGACGGTGATTGTGATGCTGTGTTGTATGCTTCCTCGTTATTTCATCTGGAAGTTCCCAAGTTCACTCGAGCAGACTTTACACCTGAACATGCTCCACCATGCTTCCTCACATGCTCCACCATGCTCAATCACATGCTCCACCATGCTTCCTCACATGCTGCACTATGCTTCCTCACATGCTCCACCATGCTTCCTCACATGCTCCACCGTGCTTTCTCACATGCTTCACCATGCTTCCTCACATGCTCCACCAAGCTTCCTTACATGCAGCGCTTCTTACATGCTGCGCTTCTTACATGCTGCACCATGCTTCCTTACATGCTGCACCATGCTTCCTTACATGCTCCATCATGCTTCCTTACATGCTCCATCATGCTTCCTTACATGCTGCACCATGCTTCCTTACATGCTCCATCATGCTTCCTTACATGCTCCATCATGCTTCCTTACATGCTCCATCATGCTTCCTTACATGCTCCACCATGCTTCCTCACATGCTCCACCATCTTCACTACATGCTCCACCATCTTCACTACATGCTCCACCATGCTTCCTCACATGCTGCACAATGCTTCCTCACATGCTGCACCATGCTTCCTCACATGCTGCACCATGCTTCCTCACATGCTGCACCATGCTTCCTCACATGCTCCACCATGCTTCCTCACATGCTCCACCATCTTCACTACATGCTCCACCATGCTTCCTCACATGCTGCACCATGCTTCCTCACATGCTGCACCATGCTTCCTCACATGCTCCACCATGCTTCCTCACATGCTGCACCATGCTTCCTCACATGCTGCACCATGCTTCCTCACATGCTGCACAATGCTTCCTCACATGCTCCACCATGCTTCCTCACATGCTGCACCATGCTTCCTCACATGCTGCACCATGCTTCCTCACATGCTGCACCATGCTTCCTCACATGCTCCACCATGCTTCCTTACATGCTGCACCATGCTTCTTCACATGCTGCACCATGCTTCCTTACATGCTGCACCATGCTTCCTCACATGCTGCACCATGCTTCCTCACATGCTTCACCATGCTTCCTCACATCCTCCACCATGCACCCTCTCATACTTTCACCTCTACTCCCCCTCTTTCATACCGCCTTCTTAATTTTCCATGTTGCCTCTTTGCTCTTTGATGCTTCTTCCTTACTCGTACCTCTGCGTTGCTTCACATCCTTCCACACTCCTTTAATCTTCTTGCTCCGCCACCCTTTGTCGTGTGTGTGTGTGTGTGTGTGTGTGTGTGTGTGTGTGTGTGTGTGTGTGTGTGTGTGTGTGTGTGTGTGTGCGTGCGTGCGTGCGTGTGCGCGCGCGCGCGCAGTCTCTCTCTCTCTCTCTCTCTCTCTCTCTGATCTTAGTAGGTAAAAAAAAGTGGAGTCATGAAGTCATCATATTGGCTGCTCAGATGGATTCAAGTGGTCTTGGGCCAGTTCAGCAGTTTTATGAATCACGGTGACTTGATTAGAGACAGGGACACGGCAGGGGCTGGTAAGGGGACAGGGACACGACAGGGGCTGGTAAGGGGACAGGGACACGACAGGGGCTGGTAAGGGGACAGGGACACGACAGGGGCTGGTAAGGGGACAGGGACACGGCTGGGGCTGGTAAGGGGACAGGGACACGGCAGGGGTTGGTAAGGGGACAGGGACACGGCAGGGGTTGGTAAGGGGACAGGGACACGGCAGGGGTTGGTAAGGGGACAGGGACACGGCAGGGGTTGGTAAGGGGACAGGGACACGGCAGGGGTTGGTAAGGGGACAGGAACACGGCAGGGGTTGGTAAGGGGACAGGAACACGGCAGGGGTTGGTAAGGGGACAGGGACACGGCAGGGGTGGGTGACGGAGCAAGTGAGGGAGGCGGGATGCGGTAGGAGTAGATGAGGGGGCAGGGACACTGCATGGCTGGATGAAGGGGTCAGTGATAGGATAGGGACACGGCGGGGGTGGGTAAGGGTGCAGGGGCACGGGTGGGGTGGATGAGAGTCACGGTAGAGATGGGCGAGGGACAATACAGGGGTGGGTATGGGGCCGGTATGGGTGGAGGGACACGTTAAGGTGGGTGAGGGGGCCGGAACGGAAGGAGGGAAACCAGCATGTGATTAGAGGCAGAGACACGGCGGAGGTGGGTAAGGGCGCAGGGAGATGGCAGAGGTTGGTGAGGGACACGACAGGGGTGGGTGAGGGGGCCGGAATGGGAAGGAGGGAAACCAGCACGTGATTAGAGGCATGGACACGGCAGGGGTGGGTAAGGGCGCAGGGAGATGGCAGAGGTTGGTGAGGGACACGACAGGGGTGGGTGAGGGGGCCAGTGAGGGAGGAGGAGAACCAGCACGTGTTGGAAGGACTCATCAGGGAAGGAGATGATGATGACTAAGAAACATGATGTGGAAGATGTCAAGTTGTATATATCTCTAGACTGTACGAGCATCATAAGGCCATAGGGTCATGGCCACCCACCCATCACCATCCCAGCCATCTTCACCCACTCGTCTTCGCCCATCCCACCCATACCTATTACTCAGGGAACCAGATCAACTTCTGTTGAACTTTATTTTGCACAGGCTTCTCTTTGCTTATGTGGTTGACGTCCAACATACCGTTAAATGACTTCCTGGTTTACAAGAAACCATTTGACATGTCACTCAGTGTAGAGTCATCTGAATGTATCTGTTCATCGAGTGACTGAATGATGAGCGCCGAAACCCATATTATAATACGTATAGGACTATTATCGTATACAATTAACTTCCAAGTTCTTTCTCTTCCGATATTCATTCTCTTTATTTACGAGAACACCACTAACCCACTCGTATGATATCTGTGTAATTATATAACGGTATCTAATATAATAATATTCTCTTGTTTCAGGTAAATGGTTGTGCAGTACCTGGTGTGTAGTGTTTGGTCTCCGTATGTAAGTACCAACATTATCCAGTCCATTTTCTTTATGTTTTATTCAAAGGTTGACGAGTTCTTTTACTTAATTTTTCATATACCTTTTATAATTTTGATAAAGCTCTGTAGTCCATTTATTTACTTATAATTCTTTTTCAATTTCCCAATAATGAGATGTTATTGAAATAGTATTATTATCTGAACCATTCTTAATTTCTTGTTCTTTTTATTCAACCCGTTCAGTGCGGTTATGGAACACAGGTTAAAGATGTAAGTGGCCAGGAAATGAAACAGGTGGTAAAGCGTAGATACCTGTGATGGATGGTAACGGAAAAGGTTGGTTGTGGAGGAGGAGGTTGGTGAGAGGGTCAAGGCGGGATGGAAGAAGTGGCTGGAGGTATCTGGAGTGGTGTGCCACAAAACAGTGCCACAGAGGTTGAAAATATTAATCTGTGAAACAATAATAAGGCCGTTTTGGTATGGTTGTACGGTATGGAAACGCTTGGAATAGACCGACTTTATTAAAGCATTTGTTCTTCACATATGCTTGAAAATTGGTAACGTTCTGCTTCAGAGTTCGTGATTCAGGCGAGACTTTAAAGATGGCAAACACCCTAAACATTTAGATTGTTTTATACTATATTGGGAATACATGTATTAAATGATATTGGGAATACTGCATCTTGAACCTTTGAACTGTGTTCTGGAATCAGTTACCCACTGCATATGGCCACATATTAGCTTCTTGTCAAAAATATATACTGGAGCGGGCTAACAGCTGTCTGTCTGTTCTCATTTCATGCAGACACGACGTAAGCTGTGAGTGTGGCCCAGTTCCACTTGTTGTTCCACTGATTAAGGCGGGGTTATATTTAAAAAAAAAAAAAAAAAGCGCTCATCCTTCCTCACTGATTCGGTTGCTGACGAGGGATTTGCTTTAGTGTTATTCAGAGCCATGAAAGTCACTGGAAAAAGATGTTATTGTGTTCCCTTTTTTACCACGACACCGAAAACTGGGAGGTGGAAAAGACTGTGGAAGGGATTGAAGGCGATTAACCCCTTTCACTCCCAGAATGTGGTGGTGGAGAGGGACGCCTTCATGTGGTGGGACCGATATAATCAGGTCACTCAACTGCCTGGTTATACAAACGTCCCTCAACTACTTCCCTATCTCCCAAAAGAAGGATGTTGAACTGCAGGAGAAGCTCAGTTTAAGCCTGTAGTCCACTGGATTCACGTTTGATATTAGCCAGGGGTTGCAACGACAACTACTACCACCTCGCTGCATCCCGATGATTTTGTTTATATCAGAAGAGGCTCCTTGTTGCTTCATCCCACGTGTGTTTTCCAACGCTATTTTTCCTGTTTCCTCGTCTTTTCTTGTTCGTAATCTTACTGTTTTCTTTACTTTCGCTTTCCACTTCCATGTATCTCTATCGTTATTCTTCTTTTCTTTTAGAGTTTATGTACGTTCATTATCAAAAAAATTGTTTTCTTCATCATCTTTTAATACCTTTTCTGTGTTCCGGTCGCCATGTTCTTTGTTCCAGCATCAGCGGAAATTATAAGGTACTCTGCCGAGCGAACTGGTGTGTGTGGCAGGGTTGTGCTGAGGGTAAACACTGCCTTTTAGGTTCTTGTATTTATATACAGTGTGGGTGAATCCCTCCCCCCCTCCCCTCCCGCCATCTCTCTCTCTCTCTCTCTCTCTCTCTCTCTCTCTCTCTCTCTCTCTCATCTTTTAAGTCAGATATAGTATATTTTTTAATTCTGTGCAGCTTCACTGTTGTGGTGATCGTCGGACGTCTGTTACCGGGTCCGTCCCTCTCCAAGTTTTTATTTATTCCATCGTTTAAAACCAAACAATGAAACTTCTTGGCTGTTTCTCCTTCATTCACCCTCTGCCAGCTTTCCATCCAGTTATGATAAATTTTTGCCTTTTGCAGTTCCATGCATGTCTTGGAAAACAGGACGTGTTGCATCCTCTCCTGATTTCCCCAGATGTGATATTTTCTTTTTTATCCTCCCTCCTCTGTCATCATGTTTCTCAGCTATAGTGTATTTTGACACACTTTCTCCATTCCTCTGTCCAAGCATTCTGTGATTTAAAAAAAATGCTGAGGTAGCAACCACCATTACGACTCTCTTCTCTGTTTCACCCTCCGCCATTTCCATCTTCCCAGTCTCTCCTTTCACCACCTTGAGTCATCGCCTTTCATATTCCTTTTCCATACTGGCCACGAGTGTCATTTTCCCAGAGAGAGTCAGACCTGGGTGGTGATGAGGTGGCGCTCATGTGGACCCTGCCCCAGCCCCCTCACCCTCCCGCCTTGCCTCAAGACGTCTTCACATTTCCATTTCTCTTGACTGTAATCCCAAGCTGGACTTTCAAGGCGCGGCGAGCAAAGAGCACCTGTGAAGAGACTCGTATATATACCTGAGTGTAAGTGTTGGGGGATTAAGGTGTAGTTTTCCTTTTAACCAAGTGCGTCTCTTTGGTGTAGTTGTTTGTGCTGGGTATCACACATGCACTATACAGTTTTGTCGGTGTGCACCCTGCCAGCACTTGTTTTGTTTTTCACGGCTGCTTGGAGGAACGATAAATGACCTAAAGAACATAGTATTACTCTTGTGTAAAGCTAATGACCTACGTATTGCAGAGGCTAATTTTTCCTAGAAGTTACTAGGAATTGGAGAATTACGCTAGTGTGGGAGTAAGATAAATATGGTGTGTACCCGTTATGGGAACGATGAATATCCAGAAAATATTATCCCTGTGGCGTCAAACAAATGAGGTACGTCCTGCAGATGGTATGTGTATCCTTCAAACATACCGGGATGGGCAGCGTGTGGAGTGAGCGTGGGAGTAAGGTAAATATGGATGAGCGGCACCGTAGAGTTGATGGCACTGCTGTGTACAGTTCCCGGCATAAATAGCCTTCACTTCACTACCATAAATTATCAGACACTGAACAATGACTTTCGAAACTCATTTGTTCGATCTGTTGATCGCAACAAAAGTTTCAGAGTATTGTGTAAGGGTTTCATAACTGTTCGATTGAAAATTTAAATGATATTTCTGTCGGCAAGTATACCATGTATTGTTGAGTCTGTGTAGGCAGGGGATCTTATGGAAATGCTGGATTTTTATGTAATTATATATGGTTGCCGATGTTGTATTATATAGTCATTATTTATGGTATAGGGTGCCACATTCAGGGTGGCTCAATCGGTAGAGAGGTGGCCTGTAGTCCTAACGGACCCAGGTTCGAATCCCGGCTGGGGCAGGGAACAGTGTAAGGATTTGAATTTCACTAAATCAGGCTTTACTGATCTACCTGAAGACCCGCCGACATGTCGTAAAAATACCCCCGCTAATACCAATACACCAGTCCTGTATGAGACAGCCCTAGCATGTATTCAATATGGACGGTGGGTATTAGCGCCGAAGTGGTGACATGTAGAGGTGTATGGTATGTAGGAGGACTGCTGGGCCTTGATAGCAGGCTGTGAAGCCTATGCTCAGAGTCGGAAACATAAAAAAAAAAAAAATAAAAAAAAATAAAAAATTCTGTGATTGATGAAAACTCAAGCCTTAATACGTAATGTTTTGTCACCAAGAGATTCGTCTCTGAGCAGTTGATTATGAAGCACTGTTCACTACGGTACGTAATAACATAACTTGTTAACACTGAGAGGCTCTTCTACCCTGAATAAATTTGTGTGGAAGTTCGAGAATTGAATCTAACATACTCGGACTGAACTGATTAAACGGGATTCGTTCATCTATAAACATGTCAGAACTTAACCTCTTCACTTCGATATATAAACCATTAAAAAATCGCTTTGAGATATCAAGAATATATTTGACCAGTGTCTTGGCACTGAGAGAACCAGTGGAGGTTATTTTGTACTTCATGAAGAATTTTCTTTTCCAAGTTTTATAGGCTTTTCTGGAGACAGCAAGAAGGAAACAACTCTGAATGTCATCGTAGTGAAGAGTTTATTTTGCAGGATTTATTGAACTATAGTACCTATGGATACCAATGGAATTAATAGACTTTGTGCAGTAACGATGATGTACCAATAGAATAATAATCAAGGTATTAATTTTGAAAATATATAGACAAGGCATAATAGCCTGTCAGTGAAAACCAGGGGAATTTATAGGCAAAGGTACGATGTTGATGCAGTTACTCAGTGGAATGGCAACCGTCGCTCTTGTGACGCACATTAACTTTTAAACCCGAGGTGCCTCTAAGTTTGGAAAGAAAAATGCTGCCAAATCTCTGAGGACATCAGGTGTTTGTGTGTGTGTGTGTGTGTGTGTGTGTGTGTGTGTGTGTGTGTGTGTGTGTGTGTGTGTGTGTGAGAGAGAGAGAGAGAGAGAGAGAGAGAGAGAGAGAGAGAAACAGTGCATCATCCACTCACGTGATGTAGTGCTGTCTACTTCTTCCTTAGCCTTTATCATTCTTTTTCGGTGCTTGCCCTCCTCTCTTCCTATTTCTCCCATCTTTCCTTTCTCTTCTTATTGCCTTTCTTTCCTTTACAGGTGGCTTTACATTGAGTGACAACCCAAATGGTTTCCTGTAAGCCAAGAAACCATTTACAGCGCTGGGTGGTAACCATATAAACAAAACGTACGTGCTCCCTACGTGTCAGCAAGTGGGTTGGTGGAGGGTTAGTGCTCCTCCCCGTAAAACAAATCACTCAAAATCAAATGACCATCTTTTACGGGATTATGGCGTCTGGCAATAGATAGATGGACACTCAAACTCATACAGTATATTTTGTATCCTCTTCACGAACTAACATACCATATCCATCCACCACCATCTTGGCCATCCACGACGCCTCAGTCACAAAATACACAGTCTTTCTATGTAGTATTACCATCAGTGTATTTTACTCTACCAGTAGTTCTTTTCCCCTTTCAGCCCATCCGTTACCCTCAGTACCCTGATATTCCCCCACCTCTCACCAACTCTTCCCCTCAGGCAGTCCTCACCCCGCTCCTCCAAGGATCTTCACAGTTTTTCATACCACTATACCCAAGGCAATCTCTCTCATTTTTCGTTTTTCTTCCAAAGCTATCCTTACTTTTTTCTCTACCTATCCTCACCTTTTAGTTCTCATCGCACAACTCTCCTCACCTTTCTCTCTTCTTTCCCACCTCTCCTTTCTCTTTTCTTCCCCACCTCTCCTCACGTCCACCTTTTCCATCTCTCTACCGTTCTCTTTTCTTCCCCACTTCTCGTCGGTCCCATCTTATCATCCTCTCCTCTCGTTATTTCTCTGTATCCTGCGTCAACTCTCCCCAGCCGCTCCCACTAACATTCTATGTCTTACCACCTTCCTCTCTCCCTCTCCATTGCCCTCCAACGCCTATCCACATTTCTGTCTCCTCCTCCACACTTCCTCACCTTCTCACCACAGTCGCTGTGTCTGCCCACTTGTAAATCGTATCTCCCCTCGCTTCCCCACCTATGGTCTCTCACACCAGTTCCTCACTCACTTCTGAGCAAGTCTCACCGCCTAGGTCTTGAATCTTTACGTCTCATTTGTTTCATCATCATCATCATAATCTCTCTCTCTCTCTCTCTCTCTCTCTCTCTCTCTCTCGTTTGTTTTGTGTTCATGCCATCCAGTCTTCCCTCCTCCTCCTCCTCTACTCTTTACCGTTTGCTTTCCTTTCTCGCTCACCCTCCTTTCCCCTTCTTCCCCTCCCCCGTCCTCCTCCTCTAATGCTAGTGCTTCTGTAATCTCAGCCTTCCTCATCCTCTTTATTGCTCTTCCTCCCTACTTTCCTTCCCATCCTGCCTCTTTCCCGCTTTCTCCCCTCCTTTCTTCCATCCTTCGTCGATCCTCCCTCCCTTCCTCCTGTCATTCCAATGCTCCTTTCATCTCAGGTTTCCTTATTCACTTTTTGTTTCCTTCACTCCTCCTTCCTCCCCCCACCCCCCCTGTTTCTACTTCTTCCTTCTTCCTACCCTCTTCTCCTCTTTCGCTCCTGTAAACTGTTTCACGTATCATCTTCCTTTCCTTTCCATTACCGTTTTGTCTATTCGCTCCATCCTTCCTTCCTTCTTCCTTTCTTTTCTTTTCCTTCCATCCTTCTTCCTTTCTTTTCTTTTCCTTCCATCCTTCTTCCTGTCTTTCATTATCCTTCCTTCCTTCTTCCTGTCTTTCATTATCCTTCCTTCCTTCTTCCTGTCTTTCATTATCCTTCCTTCCTTCTTCCTTCTTTTCTTTCTTTCTTTCTTCCCATCCCATCCCATCCCATCCCATCCCATCCCATCCCACCCCTTCCCTTCCCTTCCCTTCCCTTCCCTTTCTTTCCTTTTCCTTCCTTCCTTCCTACCTCCTTTCCTTTCTTCCTCCTTCTGTGACCTTTCCCCTTTCCCCGCCTCCCTCCTTGTCCTCCTTTAATATTATTCTAAGCTTGGCTCTCCTTTTTTTTTTTTCCATACTCCTCCCTCGTTCCCCCTCCTGCTTCCCTCTCCCTCCCTCCCTTCTTGTTTCCTCCACTCCTCCCCCCTGCTCCTCCCCTCCTCCCTGTCTCCCCGTTGCCCAGTATGACCTCATTTGGGTGCGAGATGTTAGCATAAGGGTTTTTGGTGGCTGCAAAATTGGTCACTGGCGATATATAAGAATCACACCATTGTACTGTTTTTATTATTCTTATTATAACTTTTCCTCAGTGATTCATTTGATCATATACTTTTAATAAGATTTTTTAAACCATGTTTCTTTTCACCTATAACTGAGATAGGAACCTGGATTGTAAAGTGATGGTTGTGTAGGTTAGAGTGGGTATAGTGATATCCTGAGTATGTCATGTTGTGTTACAGATGCACTATATAGATTATATTCCAGATACAAACAGCGATTAAGAGAATGTAAATATAATAATTATGCTTAAGAAATCGCTAAGGATAATGTGCTACGATATGTCCTGTGTCAGCAAGAATTCGGCGCCATATTTAGGTAAGAAGGTTAAATATCTCCTTGGCGATTTATTTTGCATATTATTCTTTGTTATCCTATTTTGTTTAATTTTTTTAGTACAGGTATCCATCACCTATGTATTACACTAGAGAATATTAATGTGGTAAGTACAAGTACAGGGAGAAGGAAACTAGTCAGTAAGCGGTGCTACGTAGTGTACAGCACCAAGCAGAATGCGGTCCAGTAGGTTTGTATGTTGTGGAAAGGTTGGTCACGGCACCTGACATCAGTGGGGGCAGCAGAGGATGACATTTCTACCTAATACAACCACGCCAATTAGTTTACAGTTTAATTGTCATTATTTCTGCAATGTAGTTTCAACCTTGGGTCCTTGCATCTTAATTTTCTCCTCTTCTTATCTTGACCATAGCAGCGATGTTTACGTTTTACATCTCCTCCTCCTCCTCTTCCTCCTCCTCCTCCTCCTTTAGAAGTTTAGATATTCGTTTGAATTTTTGTCTGGGATAGGAAGGCTGAAGGCCTGTGTGTCTGGCCCGCTGCTGGCATCACACGGATATCAGCGCCAGTGAGTTGGTTCATCAGTTGTACCTGTTTAACCCCTTCAGTATGGTGACCTCAAATATTTGTAGCCAATGATATGGGATGTTTATCTTGTTTGTGTTGTTATCGTCTCTTTCTCTTCCCTGGGTGATGGAGAGGGACGCCTTCATGTGGTGGCACCGATATACCTGGCCAACGCTGCTGTCCAGTTATACAAACGTCCCTCAGCTCCATCCCTATCCCCGGAAAAGGGGATGTTGGACTGTCGTGGAATTAAGGGCTACTGCAGCCTGAAGTCCACCGGGTTTACCTTTCACATGAACCTGGGCCAACAACTGCTGCAACTCACTTCCTGGTTTTTCCTTTGTTGCGTTTGTCTCCCTTTTACCTCACTGTTGCTTCGCCTCGGCTCCCTCTTCCCGGTCATTTTCCTTTTCCTTGTTTCTTTCCCTCTCTCTTGCTCTCTGACCTTCACCCTCCCTCTACTCTTTTTGTTTTTTCATTGTCCCCCCCCCTCTCTCTCTCAAAATCTTAGTTCCATCTTTTTTTTTTGTTTACCTTCCTCATATCCTAAGTTTATCTTTCATCTCTTCTTATTATTAATTCTCTTTCATCTCCATTTTCCCTATCTTTGTACCTTGCCTTCTTTCCATCTCATTTTCCTCTTCTCTCCTACTCTTCTAGTTTTCCCATATTATCTGTTTTTCGATTTTTCCTCTGAGTTTCTCTTCCCCCGTCTCCTCCCAGTCTCTTCCTCTCCATCCCCTTCCTTCTCAATTACTGCTTTCCTCTCTAATTCCTCGTCCTCCTCTCCTCTCCAGTGTCTCTTCCTTCCTTCCTCCTCCCAGTCTCTCCCTCTCCATCACCTTCCTTCTCCGTTACCGCTTCCCTCCATAGGTATACCTTTGTTTAGTAGAGTTCTCCACTAAAGTGCCAAAAACGATTGTGCCCAAAACCCTAAAGGCCAGGAGGATATAAGATATATCACCGTTTTTCGTGATTTCCGCTTGCTTCCCACTGAAAAATATAAAACAGACTGTACAGCATAGCTGCAGAAAACACGCTGTGAGGGAGGAAGTAGTAATTTTGGTGTGTGTTTTGTTGTAATCTGGGAGACCATTAATGCTGTAGAGTGAACGTACAATAATGGTGAAAGTTAGTATTTGTAATGAACTAGTAGGGGATGTGTGTGTGTGTGTGTGTGTGTGTGTGTGTGTGTGTGTGTGTGTGTGTGTGTGTGTGTGTGTGTGTGTGTGTGTGTGAAAGAGAGAGAGAGAGAGAGAGATGGGGGAGGGAAAGTGGATCAGGGTGATAAAGGTGAAGAAAAGTTGTGTGCAAGGGGTTGAGGGAGGGAGGAGGAGCGATTTGCAGTGATGGATGTTGTGAAACTCCTCCTGCCGCTTCTGCCCCCGCCACCTCAGTCTTTTTCCTCCTCTTTTAACACTGCTCTCATAGCTTTCCTCCTCGTTCTTGCTCGTCCTCTCTCCTCCTCCTTATGCAACCCTTTCCCTCCCTCCCCTCTCGCTTCTTCCACTCCTGGTCCCGCTGCACCTCTCCTTCTCCCTGTCTCCCCGTAATATGACCACATCTGGGTGCAGGATTTTAGCATAAGGGTTTTTAGCGGTTGCAAAATTGGTTTATGGTGATAATAAGAAGCAGACCACTAGTAGCGGCCATGGCCGTAATTGAGGGATATACAGTACTGGTGGGAATGATGGCCGTGTTTGTGGTTCCGTACAAGAGATGGTTGATGAGATACGCAGTTGAGGGAAACATGTGGAAATGGTTACCGGGTTTGTAGTTTTGTAATAGTGATGGTTGATGATCGTAGAACCAGGCCACTGGCAATTACCATAGGCTTAATCGAGGGAAAGACAATATAGGTGGGAATGATTACCGTGTTTGTGGTTCTGTAATAGTGATGGTTGACGAGATAAAGGCAGCAGACCACGAATAGCGACTGTAACCGTATGATCACAGGTCTCATCTCAAAGATGTCGCCTTTTTACATTATATTTTTACCATCACCAAAAGCTTGGCGGTATATTAGACTTAGGGATGACTTCTCTTGGTGAAGTGGCTGGAAACGTCATCCTAAACGCTTTAAATGTCCATTGATTTATTCTTGCTATAGCCAGCCAGTTTTATTTAGCCTGAAAAGAGCCTCGTAGTAAAGGGGTGAAGAATACAGTCAGTAATGGATCGTCTTTTCATGGATGCAAAGGTTGTGGCGAGAGTAGACGCGTGAAAAGTGATATCCCTTAACGTAAATCACATGCATAAATCCATATCATATAAATCTTGTGCCATTTTTTAAAGCACCGTATGTGGACACAAATTTGGTGTTAGCCATGTATCAGTAAGGCTATGGTGGTCACTGGGGGCCGTACAGTTGTCTGGTGGGCTTTACACACGTTCTGGTACCTTTTTATAGTTTTTGTAGTACCGCCAGGCAGTGTTGCTACGACTGGGAGATACTTCACACTGGAAGAGGTAGATACACACTTAATTAACCCCCTCAGCACGAGAAGGGTTTCTTGGAACCATCTTTGTTAGCAACAATATAAGAGAAGTAAAGGGCGTCGTTTTGTAAGGAGTTAATATCGACATGGTTAGCAAAATTAGAATGAAAGATGGTATTTGCGAGAGATATCCAGAAACAAGCTCGGAAAGAAGAGGAATTGGGAAGCTGTCAATACAGAGTAGAATACAGGCCTTGGGGTCATATCCTCGATCTTATCAGTTTATTATTTACAGTTGCACGAGCTGATAGAATTAAGGCCATTACTGTATCCTCTCGCTGACCAGGCTGTTGTGTGCACGGGACTTTCTACTGTGTCTGTGGTTATGTAGTAATTCAGTTGTATAACCGAGTTACACGAGTAAATCGGTTAAGAGGCTTATGTTTTCACACTGCACACCGTTTATCGTATTATCAGCAGTTGTAGTTGGCTGCTGCTCTTATATCTGCAAGTATATAAGCCCTTTCAATAACATAGCATTTTGTTTCTTTTTTTCTGCAACTAATTGGTTCTATCCAAAACACAATGTTATTCTTGTAGGCAAAGTAAAAAAGAAAAATAGCTCGGACTCATTTACTTCTTACCTACTTGGAGACTTCCGCAGGCAGAATAAAGTCGTTTGACAGCATCAAGAATAATGTAAATGTCGTTTTCAGTGAACATGTCGGGATAAGTAGGGTAACCAGGGAGCCATCGCAGGTTCATGATGATGTAACGTTGCATTAAATTATGTCACAAAACAAGGCAGTGCGGCGCTGTGGTTGGCGTGCTGGTGTTGTGGTGGGTGCTGTGGTAGAGTGGGATGGTGTAAGCTGATATATAACCTGGTCGTGGTTTGGTGTTTATGGTGTGTTGATATAGCTTTGTGGTATATTGTAAACTGATAGTGTAATCAGATCATGTTATGGAATTAATGGTGTGTTGATATAGTGTTTTGGTATGTTGTGGTGCAAACTGATATTGTAATTTACTCGTGTTTTCGTGTTCATGGTGTGTTGATAAAGCGTTGTGGTATATTGTGCTGGAAAAATCAAGGTCGTGTGGCTGTGTTGAGTAAGATGTATGATATAGTGTCAGGTAACGGTAATGAATTTGTGTATTGTGAAGTGTGAGGTAATGCGTTGGTTTTGTAGTGTTGGGTGTGTGGTTTAGTGTAATGGCGTGGAATGGTGTGTCGATGTACAGTTGTGTGGTGGTGATGTGATGTAATGTGAAGGTGCAGTGTAGTGTATTAGTGCTGTAGTGTGAGGTGGTGTTCTGTGGTGTACGGGCAGTGTTAAGGTGTGGCTTGGTGTAATGGTGTTTTATATTTTGCTGAGTTTTCTTCTGGGGTGGTGCTGGTGTGCAATATTAGTTGTGTGGTAAGTATGATAGTTTGGGGTCCAGTATAGCCTGTGGTACCGCTTTAGGCAGTGCTTTGGTTTAATGTGGTGATGTGGGTTGGTGTGCTGTGGTGTAGTACGATGGTGTGGTGAGTGAGGTAAATATGATGGTGTGACGTCGAGTTGTGGTCATTGCTAAAGTGTGTCAGTGTTGTGTGGTTTGTGGTAGTGTGTGGTATGACCTTAGGTGATACTGTGGTGCCAAGGTATTGTTTGGTCTGGGGGATGTGCTGTGAATATCTGCACACTCCACTCCAACACAGGACTGCAATTGGGCCTAGTACGTTGTAATATGTGGTAATATTGTACAGTGTAATGCCGTAGTGCCCTGCAGTGTTGGGTAATGTTATGTAATGTACTTGGTCGTGAGTTAAGAGAGCAAGCTTATGGTGTCGTCAGATATACAGCCTTATGTTTCCTCCCAACCACGATAAAACACACTGAATGACCCACTTGTCCCAGTGCTTGAGTCTGTGTGCTAATTCTGTATCTGTGTGCTGTTGCGGTGATTTTGTCGCGTGCTTTGTAGCCGTGCCTCCCGGGCTGTGCTTAACTGACTGTACTGTGAGATGCTTCTCTTAATGTGCTGTATTTCCTTTTTTTGTTACTTTGGTGCATCTCTTGTTGTGTCAGCAAATATACTCCTTGTTCAGTGTTTGTGTTTGAAAATAGTTTTTGTTGCACTGTTTTTGTTGTGCCACTGTTAGTATGCTGGTACTGTATTCGTCAGTGTATGCTTCGCCATTTGACAGTGCTTTTGTGTCTATACAGCTTTTGTTTCTGTGTTGTGCTGTACCTCTGTTGCTGTCAGTTTATGTTCTGTTTGCGATGCGATGTGGTGCTTCTCTTCCTGTGCATATATTATTATACTACTGTTACTGCTACTGTAATTTTATTATACTACTGTTACTGCTACTGTAATTTTATTATACTACTGTTACTGCTACTGTAATTCTATCTCTATTGTCCTAACCCTTTCCCTTTACTCCTCCGAGGTCCTTATATATATATATATATATATATATATATATATATATATATATATATATATATATATATATATATATATATATATCCAGCAGTGCTATTTCCGCAAGTATTTCATTAATGCCAAGCAACTCTGCACGTAACCGACCCAGTTCCAGACAAAAAAGAGCAAGACCAAAATGTTTAAGTCTTGTCCCAGAATTCTTAGAAATCTTGTTGATGACCAGAGCTCGGGGACTGAGGCAAGCAACTTTAATCTGGGATTACATCTGCACATTAGTCTCAGCATTTCTGAATTATCTGTTTTTGACCAGCGGAGTACGATGCTGTCTCTTGTATTATATTACTGTTAACAGCAAAACGATTTCAGTTCAATTAAGGGAAGACATCTTGTAGTGCAGTGGTTAGAAATATTATCCCGTAGCCCCTTTAGTACAGTGTTTGTTTTGTTTTATCTTACTGCTGCAACCTGCAGTGGTTAGAAATATTATCCTGCAGCCCCTTCAGTACAGTGTTTGTTTTGTTTTATTGCTGCAACCAAACTATTATATTCATCTTATGGGAAGTCTCTCGTACTGGAGGCATTACTGTTGTTATGTTTCTCCAAAGCTTAATATAATCAGTTAAAGCCAGCAAAAAGTAACTATACTGTATAGAGCTTAGTTGGCTGAAGGGGGCAGACTGAAGATTGTTCTTAGCCCCATCACAAGAAGGATTGTGGTGGGTTCTTATTGTCGGACCCGTTACTCCCAGTCCTTTATGTATGCAACAGGTCAACTCTGGAACTGTCTCCCTTTGTCTGTATTTCCTACTGCCTATGATCTCCAGTCCTTCAGACCCAGTGTGTCCAGGCATCTCTAAGTGAACGGATCTTGAATTTGGCTCTCTGTTATCCTGTATTTTTTTCTTCTTGCAGGGAACAATCTTGCGAGCCCCTGACCTTTGGTTCCTACTTTCTTGTATAATTTTATATATATATATATATATATATATATATTTATTATATTTCAGAGAGAGAGAGAGAGAGAGAGAGAGCTGGAAAGAGGAGGGAGGTTTAGTGGGCCACAGGTCATTTAACTCTTCCAACACAAGGGGTCTGTCCTAAGCTAAACACAGCAGGTATTAAGACTACACTACAGATACATTCACGGACTAATCTGTTAAAAGCTTTCAGCAGACTCTACCAGCTTGAAAATGTCTCCTAATAAAGTAGAATAGATTGGTGGTAATATTAATAGTATATAAGCACGGCATCGTAAGGGGGTTGAACCGGTGTGTGTAGATATTACCATTAGTTTTTGAAGTAATGTTTTATTATTGGTGTGAGCAGACTATTTTGCTCTGTTTTGGAGAGCATCTTACTAGTCAGTGGCGTCACAGGAGACTGTATTTAAACCCTACAGGCTGAATATACCTTACAAGCTGAAGAAAATCATCTGAAGTTAGGCAGAATGACATGAAAGAGACGTGATAAGATATAGGGGTTGTTCAAGACCATAAAGCCTGACTGGGCTCTCTCTCTCTCTCTCTCTCTCTCTCTCAAAAATCGCTGATGGATAGCAGTGTATCTCCAGTTTTATCGCGACACCTCCGACATTAGCAATTATCTCCAAAGTCCTCCTCTCTCTCTCTGGATTGGAGAGAGAGAGAGAGAAATTATAGTATAAATCATTCTAGGATATACAGTTAGAAAAACAAACCACAAAATTAACGGCACAATAAAATACAGGAAAACAAAGTAACCTTTGTAAATTGCATTATCCTGTATGATTATATTTACTAATGGGATACTGGATCCTCTCTGTGTATACGTGTATGTTTTTTTTTTTAACATATACAGGTGTGTGCGTTCCTGTGTGTATATATAGGTTGTGTGTGCCTGTGTATATGCGTGATTGCATAATGTGTGTGGGGATGGGGGTGGGTGGGTGGGTGGGTGTGTCGGGGGATATGGGAGGGTAAGTGGATGTGTGACTTAGAAGGACCCAAAGATTTTTTTAGATGAGCCAGTTGTGTAAAGAGTTATTTTTATTCCGTCGATGCAGCAGGTGTTTGTTAATTAGCAAGACTGAAATGTAATGTGTCACTGGAGTGAAGCAGTTAATGGTAATAGTCCGCAGGCCCTTTGCTACGAGGGGTCTATCATAATTTAAATAAAGTTAGCCTAATAGCAAGAGTAAAGTAATTACTCCATTCTGATAGGGTTAGGAGAGTAAGTGGATTTTATTCGTTTTTGGCTATCCGGTACATTCTAAATGATTTTAGGTGTTTGTTGACGTGCATCTGTATACTAAGTATGTGTTTATGTGAGAATTATGACACAGGGAGGTGCCATTGGAGTGATGCGTTGGCTTATAATCAGCATAGACATGCACACAAATTTACCATCGTTGCCTTGTCATAACTTTGATTTAGCTTTACAGGAAGGCCAGACAAAGGAGAGTGTTGAGTGTGTAGTTCTTCCTGCAGGATTTATCTCTGTTGCTGGGGATAATTTATCGCATTTCTTTCTTTCCTCCTCCTCCTCCGCTTTCTTCTTTTTCTTCTTCTTCTTCTTCGTCATCGTCGTCGTCGTCGTGTGTGTGTGTGTGTGTGTGTGTGTGTGTGTGTGTGTGTGTGTGTGTGTGTGTGTGTGTGTGTGTGTGTGTGTGTGTGTGTCAGCCCTGTATAGGAACTGTCAAGCCATAAAGTCACCAGGTATACTTGAATTACTTTGTCCATTTGTGTTGCTGGTGTATTAGTAAAGAGAAGGCCATATTTTCTGACTGCCTTTTATGGATCAGTTGTGAGGATCAGCTGTGGTTGGTCTGCATGTTACGTTACACAGCACATTCAGCAGCAAGGCATAGAAACTTACCACGCCTGGGTTACGCAAATGAACATCCGAAATTAGGGACCTGTCTACACAGTCCCACTCACAGATTTGATCGTATGGGTTTTTATTTCCATGAGACCGACGTATTAAAATAGTTTATATTGAAGATAATACCGTTTGAACCCGAGTTAAACCTTCCCCAGGTAGCCTGATTATACTAATATTGTTTTGTATAATTATTACATTAATTGTTGTATTCCATCACTACCAAGACGTATATTTTATATGATTCTTGCTGTCGCCAGACGATCTTATTCAGATCAGGAAACTTTCGAACCAGTTGTACTCTTTGCAGTACTAGATGACGACCCTGAATTTTAGAAAGGTAAAAGTACAGAAGTACTAGATAGATTAGAGACCATGAGGACGGTTCAATGGAGCGTCGCTGAAGTCTGCAGCACCGAAGCAAATTGCGTCCAAAAATTTTTTGTGTGTGACTGACTGAGTGGGCCGCTCCAAGAGACACTCCTGTATCCAAAAAGGATGTGCACGCATCACTAATCAATCAATCAATCATTTCCTGTGACACCCCACGGGATGCATAGGGCCTCAATGAACTCTCTCCACCAATATTTGTCTCTTGCCATCTCCTTCAGGTCCCACCAATACTCCTCTCCTGCTTCATTTTTCATTGTCCTCAACCAGGTTTCCCTCGGCCTACCTCTACCTCTTCTTCCTCTAGCAATCCACTCTGGCACATCCTGTATTAAACTACCTTCTTTTCTGTATACGTGCCCCAGCCACTTCCAGCGAGACAGTCTTAATATACATATTTATTAACTGGTTCCACTCTCGTAATATCCCTTACTCTTGCATTTGTAACTCTGTCTTGCCACTTTACCCCAAGAATCCTTCTCAGTATTTTATTCTCAAATCCTAATACTTTCTGATCTGTTGCAATTGTACTGTGCCATGATTTATGCCCATAATTTAAATTGGTCAAACCATGGACTTGTAAATTTTCACTTTAGTATGTACCGAAAGCATATTATTATTCCAAACAGATTTCAGCATTCCAACAGCTCGCCAAGCCTGTCTAATCCTCTCCTCAATTTCGTTGTTTAATGATCCATTAGATGATACAATCGTTCCCAGATATTTAAAGTTTTCTACATTCTTCACCACATTATTCCCAATTACACAATCGATTTGGTTCTCCACGTTCATAATAATAATTTCAGTCTTTCCACAATTTATTACCAATCCCACTTTTTCTCCTTCCTCCACCAGACAATCAAGCACCCTCTGCATCTCGTAAATACTTCCGCAAATCAGTACAATATTATCAGCATAGTCCAAATCCATCAGCTTCTTATTTTCTTTCAATAATATACAATAAAAAGTCTTCGGGCTGAAAAGGTTAAAGAAAATAACTAAATATCTTACCTTTGTATTGAACACATCACGGAATAACTGAACCATTAGAAAATCCCAATAGTCCAGACAGGACGTTTGTTAACTTTCGCCAGCTTTCATTTATCTTGGAAAGAAAAAATACAGCGAGGATAGTTTTCGTGTTTGGCAGTGTGTGCGTTTGTGGTGGTGAAAAGCATGTGTGCAGGATGAAGGGAGGAGACACGTGGGAGATTTTGTGGTTTTTATTGCGTCCGCTTGTTTTCTTCCCCCAGAATCCTTCTTTCCTCCTCATTTTCTTTTCTGCTTTCTTTCTCCCTCACTGCCACTTCTCTTTCTTTCTTCAAACCCTCTTTTCCGCTCTCCTTCTGTATGTCTCCCCTCCCCCCTCTACATCCCTCTCTTCTGTACTGTTCCCTCCTCTTAATACGCTTCCCTCACCTTTTCTAGCCTGGCCTTCCCTCCCCTCTTTGCCCGTCTAACCTCCTCTTTAGCTCTTTATCCCTTTCTTACCTCTCAGTCCAAGCCCTCTTTCTCTGTTACTCTCTCCCCTCACTTCATCCGCCTCCGCTTTACTTTCCCTCTTGTTCTAAACCCTTCTCACTTCCCCTCCCTTCCCGCCCTGCCTTCACTTCTGCATTCTCTCCTACGCAACATTCCTCCCCTTCCTGCGCCATAAAACAGAAAGTAACTTGAGCCCCAGTCGAGCCGTGTCACGTGAGATTTATGTTCTATATTTCCTCCCTAAATTACAGTTCATGGACTTAGCCAGCAGCAGCCAGTGCAACCTGCTGGCACAGAAAATACATCCCATGGTTTCCCTTCATTATTCTTTCTGTATTAAGCTGTGGAATGGGTAGTGCGGTCTGGAGATGTACCAGCCTCTCGGGAATGGGAAGGATTATGTACTGATTTCCAGCTAATTCTCAAAGAAGGTAAGAATGGAAAAATAAAGTCCGACTCAAAGACTGGGAATCAGAAACAGGTTGGGATAGTTATGTCCACTTGCAGTGCTTCATAATAAGAGTAGCAGCCTTTGTGTTATCGTTTTTTAGAGTACTTGTGATAAAATAATACAAGTTGTGAGTGCTTAATATTAGTGTGTTATAAGACTTATTAGCTACTTTGTGTTAAGGTGACGTCTTTAGATGTAAGTGGTTTTGAAATAACGAGTGTGCATGTGGTAGGTGTTACGATAATTTGTGTGATGATGTAGCAATATATTTAAGGAGTTATGATGCCTAGTATGTACACCTATAATGCTTTGGTAAATTGTGGGAATGTTTGCTGGTGATGCAATGATGTGATGTAATGTGATACGGGTGTTTACTGTGTTGTGGTGAAATGTTGTGTGCTGTGGGTGCTTATGGTATGTGATGCGGGTGCTTACTGTCTTGTGGTGACATGCTGTGTGCTGTGGGTGTTAATGGTACACAAACAGGATGAACAGCAAGTGAGGCCATATATAGACGTTGTTGTTTTGGTATCTCACCACTTACACAAGTAATCATAGGCAGAAAGGTGTGCGTCACAGCAAGGGCATACGGATGATTATTTGACAAGACATTAGAGAGCTACAGTTTTTGATATTTGGCAAAGCATAAGTTAGTATGGCATCAGTTTGACCAAGGAAATTATACTAAGGAAGTATGAAAATATGGATGATTATGAATGACAGCTGTAGTAATGAAGCATTGGAAATAACGAATGCACGACGCTTGCTCAAAGATTCAGGGAGGCAGGATGGCGCCTTTTTTGAGGTTCGACGAACCCTTCTCATCTGTGAGACTGTCCTCTTCCTCCATACCCCCTGTGCCTCCCCTCTCTCCCTTCTCTATCTCTTTCTTCCCACTTGACGCATTGTTTATCTCTCAGTCCACATCCTTATTACTGCCCTTCCCTCTCTACCCGTCCCTTCCCCTCCTAACTTCCTTTTCCCTTCCAAACCCTTCCCATCCCTTCCTCTCGGCCCCTTGTTTCCCTCATTATACTTCCCTACATCTCTTCTTGCTCTTCTCTTTGTCTGTTCCTCATTTCCCTTTTCACCCTTACTCTCCTCCCATTTTTTCCGACCATTAATATGATTCCGAGGTAATTAAGGTAATCTGAACTGAAATGAGACTGTGTCAGGATGGAAGCTGGTAACTTGGTTATCATGTCGCCGTGTAGCCTAACGTTAAGGTTTGAGTCAGACTTCCAGCGGTAGCTTGTCAGTCTCCCGCACCCGCTGATTGATATCTTCTGGTGCTAATAAAAATGAAATTATTATTATTTTTTTTTTTTAGTATGAAAAGTTCCTCCTCCCCCTTTTTTTTTTTTTTTCGTGGGTATGTGTGCCAGACAATCTGGTGTACAGCTGTACGGCAATTCCCTGCTCTTCCCCGAGCCATGGAAAGGGATAGTGTGAAGAAAACTCTCATGATATCAGCAGTCCAGTGGTTTTAGGCAACAGTATAAACAAAGAAGGAGTAAACAGTGTGCTGTGGTGTGCCCCTCTCCACGGGATGTGGTTATCACCCACATACCCAGCAGGAAAGGTAAGTTGGTAGACTGGATGTTCCAGATGTCATTTTTGTGTTACCCAGCACCCTACTCAAAGGGTCTGCATTGAGCTTCCATTCTTATGGTCTGTAGATATAGTGAATGTTATATGTTCTTATTAAGCACTGCTTTTGCGTTGAGGATAATTTTTTTTAAGATACATCACAGTCGTGAAAAGATACTGTTTTTAACCTTTTAACCGCAGTGTCCTTTTATACAGAAGAAAACTATCGATAGAAAGTAAGAATATAATAACTAAGAATGAGTCTCACTTTCGCATGGTTATTAAAAGAATTTTAATCTATATTTATTATGCTGAATATAATTATCAGGAATCAATGGACTTTGTGCCCCATTTTTTTTTTTTAATAGTTGTTCCTAATAAATGAATATAATGTGTACTAATGACGACGAGTTCCTGAAGCATAGTAACGACTTATCGCACCTCATAACAGTAATGTATGGGAATGTATAAGGAAAGTGAATATATGCTTGTCTGAATTTCTGTGCCAAATTCAGGTCTCTTTCTGTGCCACACTCAGGTCACTTTCTGTGCCACGCTCAGGGCCCATTCTGTGCTAAGCTTCGGGCACTTTCTGTGCTTCGCTCAAGCCACTTTCTGTGAGACGCCTAGGTCACTTTCTGTGCCACGCTTAGTCACTTTCTGTGCCACGTTTAGGTCATTTTATCTGCCACGCTCAAGTCACTTACTGTGGCACACTAAGATTGCATTCAGGACACTTTATCTGCCATATTTAAATCACAATCTCCGTCTCAAGTCACTTTCATCTTATTCACATCTTTCTTTGTTGCAGCAGGTCATCTTTGCCAAACTAGGTCCCTTTCTGTCACCTATAGTTGTGGATCAGTTTCTCTGCAGTAAATACGGGTTGATTATCTCAAACTTCGGTCATATTTAATTGACATTCAGGTCTTTCTGTGCCACACTTAGTCATTTCATGCCATGCTGGGTCAGTTTCTCTGTCACGCTGGGGCACTTTCTCTGTTACTTTGCCCCACGGTAAGCCATGTTCTCTTTCAAGCTGTGTCACTTTCTGTACCATATTATTTCACTACCACACTCGTTTTCTTTGTCTTAACCATGGTCTCTGGTACATTATTATTATTATTTTTTTTTTTTTATGTGTCCGACTCTGGGCAAAGGCTTCAGGGCCTATATCTCGGGGGCAGTAGCCTATCCCAAGGCCCAGTAGTCCTTCTACACCTCCACATGTCACCTCTTCGGCGCTAACACCCACCGTCCATATTGAATACATGCTAAGGCACCAAAGGCCACTGTTCCTTCCAAGAGAAAAACAGAATACAAGAAAGAGCCAAATTCAAGAACCGATCATTTCGAGATGCCTGGACACACTACGTTTGAAAGACTGGAGATCATAGGTAGCAGGAAATACTGACAGAGTTGACCTGTTTCATAAATGAAGGACTGGGAGTAACGGCTAACTCTTGCATTAGAGAGTTGGACAGAAAAGGGATCAGAGTTTGCTGCTAGACGGGTGCTACGCGTTCGTCGTAGAGGTGGAGGGATGCAGGCAGACAGTTAAGAGGAGCAGTGTCCATTGAAGTGGCGATAGGAAGGAGATAAAGATGCAACAGTGCGGCTAAGAGACAGAAGTTGAAGGGAGCCAGTAAGAGGAGGAGAGTTAATGAGACGCAAAGCCTAGGAAACCGTTTTCGAGGTGGAGGGGTTGGGTGCAGCCAACATTAACCCCTTCACCATTTGGTGGATCTCCTAATCTGAATAACATTGTGTGGAGGCAGCAACGATGTAAGGTTGTGTCGTCGTTAGGCTGTTACTGGTTCATTGATTATCCCTTATAATGTGAACCACCTCCTTAATTGTATATATGCGTCTGCAGAGATCAGTAATACAATCATGAAGAGTTCTGTCCTCGTTAAAAGGTTAATTATGCTTGTTTCTGGATGATGATGCTATCGTCACCACCACCGCCGCCGCCGCCATTTTTATCTTAAATTTCCCATTTATCTTCATCGCAACTCCCACTAAGAGGTACTAGTGTGAAGAAACGGTTACTAATACTCTGCGATTTTGTAGTTACTGCGTTTTTGCTGCCGTGACATGGAATAGAAACCTTGAAATAAAAAAAATATTGAAATCCAAACTGTAGAAGCCACTGCAGACCCATGTTGTATGATAACAGTGAAGAATGCACGTGTGTGTGTGTGTGTGTGTGTGTGTGTGTGTGTGTGTGTGTGTGTGTGTGTGTGTGTGTGTGTGTGTGTGTGTGTGTGTGTGTGTGTGTGTGTGTGTGTGTGTGTGTGTGTGTGTGTGTGTGTGTGTGTGTGTGTGTGTGTGTGTGTCGCTGCAGGAGTGTCTTACGGCAGAGAGTGAGTGCATTTTTTTCCTCCTTTCACTAGGAACTTTGATTGCGATATACAGCATATACTGGGGCGAGAGGGGAGGGGGGTTATGGAGGAAGTGGAATGGGTTGGGGGACAGTGGGAGTGGGGGTCACTAAGGGAGGGGGGAGTTGTTGAGGGAGGAGGGGTCGAGTAGTATATATTCCCAGAAATCGGAGATGATGGTCGGTGAACCAAAGAAAGCAGAAGGAAGCTTAGGGGACAGGATAGTGTAGGAGGTTCGCCGTCACGCTGACAGTATGTGGGTCCGTCACTCTGTCGATCACACCACGATATAACTGTGTCACATTAAACCCCGTAACCCAAAAGTGTCTATCTCTCACCTCCACTTACAAGCTAGACAGAGGGGCAAAGGAGACAGAGCAGCACCCACCTCAAGTTAAAACCCCACAACGAGCTATCCAACACCTCACGACTCTATATTGGCACCAACGATTCCCCACAAAGTAATGACAATAATTCATTTTGGTAAGTAATGCAATGTATACCATCACTTAGAAAAAAAAAAACTGTAAACAAAGGACGTCACGTTGACCTTTGGCTTTACTGCTGCCAGTGCCACAGTGTTGGCAGAAGTGGCCGGAGAGGACTGAACCACCAGGGAAAACTATTGACCATAATAATACCTCAAACAGTTTAATATCAGTCTTAATTATATCTGCCCTTTGTGATGATTATTTTATTGACTTTGTTCCTGTTACACGTAAAGTGCTGTTTTTGGCTTAGGAAAACCTCCGTAGTAATAAAGTACATAAATTCCCTATTTACTTCGTTCTTGCTACTCGCGGAATGCTGTATTTGGCTCAGGAACACATCTACTGACTAAAAAGCACTCAGAGAGCACATACCTCCGTCACTGCAGAATCGGGATCCGGATCTGTCCCAAAATTTAATCAGTTCTGTCTTGGCCCATGGCCCACTTTCCACCAAATTTCATTGAAATTCATTGAGAACTTTTGGAGATACGGTGTGAACAAGCTGACAACAAGTTCCGGATCACAACCAAAATCTAATCAATTGTTCCATGGGCCATACCCTACCCACCAAAAACATTTCAGCAGAATCGGCTCATAACTTTTTGAGTAATCCTGCTGGCACACAAACGGACAAACAGACAAACCAACCAAGGCGGGCAAAAACATAAACCTCTCGGCGGAGGTAAATGATAAAACACAGCCAATCCCTTCATAGCCCCTCAGATCCAAGAAAGCCCTGTCCATAGGTAGGTCCGAGGCAAGGTTACTCATGATCCAGATCATTTAAGGTGTGGGAGACCACCGTACCGCCAGCGTTTACATAATTGAAGTCCTCCGGCCACCTCTTGGATTCGTTCCACAGTACGTTAACGCACCACCTTCTCTGGTCCCACACTTTTGCCATCAGATCACCAAGGCGTCTTAAAGGATCTGAAGTGTTTCTCTACCTTCTGATTTTTTTCATTCATTCATTCATTGCCAGACGCCATGTATCCCAAACGGGGTGGCCAACGGCTTAGAGTTAATTGTTTTACAGGGAGGGGCACTAATCCTCCACCAACCCCACTCGACACGTAGGGATGCCAACAGCATCTGGTGTTCCCAGGCGGTCACCCATCCAAGTACTAACCAGACCCAACGTTTTTATTCTGATTTGCAGAATAAAAAATAGTCTTCGTAGATCACTTGTCCAGCACGAATCCTTTTCCTCAGACTTAAAACGTCTGTTATACGTTAAAAGAATACTAATGAGTGACATCCTGGCGTACAAAGGGTTAATGGAGGTAATGATATAACCCTTGTCTGCTATGGGTCTCTCTCACATTAATAGAATCATCTGCCAGTAACCCTGATATAATACCGAAGTCACCCACTGCACTACAAACGGTTCACATCCTCACAACGAAGGTGAATTGTTACCAGTGCTTTACGAATATAATAATTTATTTATACCAGTGCAAGTCACGTGAGGGGAAGACCGTCCACGGGTTCACTGACATTCACTGAGCCTCATTATTTGTTCCGATTTGGTCCATTCCTCATCATCCATCTCACTACACTTTAAATTCTCTCTCTCTCTCTCTCTCTCTCTCTCTCTCTCTCTCTCTCTCTCTCTCTCTCTCTCTCTCTCTCTCTCACACACACACACACACACACACACACACACACACACACACACACACACACACACACGGGATACAGGTGGGACTTAATGTTGTTGTTGGTGCCTTTGTAATGATGCTCAAATAATGAAGGTTAGTGTTTACACTCTATGCCCCGTCTGACTCTGAGCGTTGTGTTGCTGTGTGGGCAGGGAAAACTTCGGTGTCTGGGTTTGATGATAATGTGATGCTAGTGTGTGTGTGTGTGTGTGTGTGTGTGTGTGTGTGTGTGTGTGTGTGTGTGTGTGTGTGTGTGTGTGTGTGTGTGAGTGAGAGAGAGAGAGAGAGAATAAAACACTGTGAGGGCTTAGGTCAGGTGAGCGTAGCACCAAACTTGGGTCAAGAACCCTCTGTCCCCAACAAGTTTCCAGATAATAGCTGTTGGTGTAATATCAGCCGCCACCATTCCCCTGCGCCCAATAAAGCCAGCACGAAACGACCATAAAACTAAAATAATATTTCAAATACAGTTTGTAATATTGTGTTGTGAGGGAGCCGTTCTTCAGCCGCACAAACAATGTTTCAGATTGTTATGTTCTCAAATACATTTTTTTTTTCATACGGAAATAAATCACGTTTTCACTCATTTTCATAGATGTTATTACCACGTCAATGTGCACGGAAACACAGTCACTTACAGCTGTATCTGCTGGCTGTTGCTGACAAAAGTGCATGTATTACTGCCTTCTGCAAGCGGCACACCGGCAGGAAAGTTGGAAAGAGGTAACGACGGAGGGGTGAAGCTTATAATCTTTCATGGCTATTTTGTCTCCCATTCATACAGGGGTGGGGTTGGGGAGGGAGCTGCCTGGTTTGCAAAAGCAATGAAATGTAACAAGCAGAAACACATGAAAATTTAACTGTTACCGACTAGTGGATTCAATAACCATCAGAATGCTAAACAGGAGTTATAATTATTACACTGGTATTAATTAACACCTTCATAATGTCAGCTGCTTTTCGTCCTATCTCCTTCCCTTTTCCTCATTCATTTCTTTTCCCTCTCAGTGTAATTTCTTTTCCTTATCACCTGCTCCTTATACTCTCCCTTTTTGTTCCTTCACCCCTTCGCTCTCTCTCGTATCTCCCATTTTTGTCTTTCACATTTCCCTTCCTCGTTCTTTCTCTCCCTGCCATATCTCTCGTTTTGCCTTCATAATTCCCTTACCTATTCCACTTTCCTTTCCTCTCTTTGTCATTTCTTTCCCTTTCCCTCTCATCTCCCTCATTATATTCTCCACCCCTGCCCTCTCGTCGCCTCCACCTCCGTCAGTTTAGTATGTCAGAGGTTGGTGTGTCTGGCCGGTGTGTCTTGGTGCCGTATTCTCAACAACATGTGTTAAAGGACACGGGAGTAGTGACACATGAGAGGTTACACAGGACCCTACAGGTATACTGGGTGGTGTTAGAGGCTCGTAGCACCTCTTCCTAAGCGATTCGTTTTGCATAATGCACCTTCAATTCCCGTTCATTTAAATAATATCTTTTTAATATCGCGACAGTTTGCATCAATGACGCGCAGGAGAATGTTGTGGTGTAATATGCAGATGTAAATCGCTGAGGAAAAGGTGCTGCACAGCTTCCTATACCACTTGCAGTATGACACAGTTAGTAATACCTGGTGTTGGTAGCTTTTTATGCCACTTGGGGGAGGCGGTGGCTTGATCGGTAGAGAGGTAGCCTGCAGCCCTACCGAACCCAGGTTCAAATCCCCGCTGGGACAGGGAACAGTTTATGGATTTGAATTTCATAAAAGCAGACTTTACCGATCTACCAAAAGACCCGCCGACATGTCGTAAAAATACTCCCACTAATACCAATACACCAGTCCTGTATGAGACAGCCCTAGCATGTATTCAGTATGGACGGTGGGTGTTAGTGACGAATTGGTGACATGTGGAGGTGTATATTATGTTGGAGGACTACTGGGCCTTGGGAACAGGCTGTGAAGCCAAAGCAAGAGTCGGACACACACACACACACACACACACACACACACACACACACACAAAAAAAAAACAACACGACCCACAGTTAGTAATACCTGGTGTTGGCAGCTTCCTATGCCACTTACAATACGACCCACAGTTAGTAATACCTGGTGTTGGCAGCTCAGGTAAGTACACAGAGCCAGGTGACACACGGGCGGGGACAGACGGGCACAACATCCGCTGCTTCACCAAGTTATCACCTTTAACTCTGTCTGTCTATCTATCTATTGCTAGACGCCTTAATCCCATACGGGGTGGCCACAAACAAATCGCCTCTACGTCGCCCTGTCCCCCGCCATTTCACTGCCCAGCTCCCAGCTCACACCCCCCTCCCTCATATACCTCTCCACTCCATCCCTCCATCTCATTCGTGGCCTCCCCCTCTCTCTCTCCCCCTCCACCTCACTCGCATACACTCTCCTCGTCAGTCTCTCACTCTCCATCCTCTCCCTGTCCATCCTCTCCCTCTCCACATGGCCAAACCACCTCACTGTGTTTCTCCTAACTCTTTCTATCACATCCACATCCACACCACAACTCTCCTTACATCCTCATTTGTCAGTCTGTCTCTCCAGGTGACTCCACATGTTTCTCTCAAATAATTCATTTCCACTGCTTTCACTCTTGACTTGTGTCCATCCAACAAGGTCCAAGCTTCACTTCCATACGTTAGAGTTGGTATCACAATACTTTCTCACTTCCATGCTCACTTCCCTGTTTCTTATCACTGCTTTCAAGGAACCAGCAACCTTTCTTCCTTGTTGTACCCTTTCAAGCACTTCACCCTCCAAACTTCCATCCTTACTCATCACACTACCCAAGTACTTAAAAGTACACACATTTTCCATTTCCTCCCCATCCAACTTTACTGTACATTCACTGACTTCACTTCTCTCTAAGACAACAACTTTACTCTTCCCTACATTCACCTTTAGATTCCGTTTCTTACACACTCTCCCAACTCATCCACCAAGCCTTGCAGCTCCCCTTCATCTTCACTTAACAACACAGTATCGATCTGCAAACAACAGTACAGGGAGTCTCCAAACACTGCCCTCTCTCATTAGGGCGACTCCAACATCCACTGCCCTACCTTGTATCCCTTTTATAACCCCATCCATATACAGATTGAACAACCATGGAGACATGACACATCCTTGTTTCAACCCAATCTTCTAATAGAAATATTCACTCAGTTTATTGTCCACACGCACTGCAGCCTTAGCACCCTCAATACATACTTTTCACTCTCATTCAACTCAGCACTCGCAATTTTGCCTGATATTTTCCCTGGTCAAAGCACCTTGAGGAGTCAGACTGGACGAGGCAAGGAGCGTGTCGGTGGTGCATACCATCAAGTCATTGCATCACATGGCGAGGCAAGGAGCGTGTCGGTGCTGCATACCATCACGTCATTGCATCACATGGCGAGGCAAGGAGCGTGTCGGTGCTGCATACCATCACGTCATTGCATCACATGGCGAGGCAAGGAGCGTGTCGGTGCTGGTACCATCACGTCACTGCATCACATGGCGAGGCAAGGAGCGTGTCGGTGCTGCATACCATCACGTCATTGCATCACATGGCGAGGTAAGGAGCGTGTCGGTGCTGCATACCGATTACCACCAACTCATTGCATCACGTGCTGCGTTGCAAGCATAAGTGTACTTTCGGTGAGCAGTGACTCAACATCACAATTTAATCTTCCGGGGCAAGCACACTTCTCAAAATATTATATAAACGTACCAAAACTGTTAAGGTAAAAAGTGGAGTCATACTAACGTAAGTGTATACTTAGTCCTCGTTATGAATCGCTTGTACACACGATCTTTTTATTGATTTTCAGTATTATTCCACAGTGAATTTAAGAACCATTGTTTGTTAAAGTTCCATTGCTACCAGTAAAGGTAATTTTCATATTTCCTCGCATTGACAGTACCAGTTTTATATAAAAAGCTGAGGTAATTGGAGCACACCCCTGACGTGTGATGATGACTGACTTGCATTGGAATTCCGAAGGTGGCGGGAAATTTTAACCTACGTCATCAGACACCAGAGTATGAGAGCAACGCGTGCTTATATTGTTGTTGTTTTCCTTTGGGTAAAATGCAGCCAGCTGTAGGCTGGTCTCGTGCTGCTTAAGTGATCTGGATTACCGTTGTCTGTCGTCGGACCCTCCCACTCTCCGAAGAGGTAACACGGAAGTGGCTGTTACCGTGTCACATCCTAGATCTACGGGTAAGGAACATAGATTGATTAAAAAAAAAATCAAACATAAGTTTGCATCTTATTGAATGAAGCACTGATAATATCAAGTGAACAAAAAACAAATAGTATCAGAAACAATTTCCATAAACTTAGGTACAATGATCTTATATAGGTTGTCCACAAAGTCCAGCTGGGTTTACAAAAATGCACTGCATATAAATGGTTTAATATAATGAGATGAAGTATTATAAGGTAACCTAAAACAAAAGATCAGAAGTTACTCTCTCATGTAGAAAAAGAAAACTGTATCTCACTAATGCTAAGCCATTTACATGCAAGAAAGTTTGTGAACCCAGAGAGATTTTGTGGAAACCTTTCACATTTCTTTCCTACCGCTGCTACCGGTATATGGTTTTACTCACTTCACGAGACGACTTTTGGAATCACTGGGTAAGAGTATTATAACAAAAATAACCAAATGGTTGATGAGGCTACTTTCCCTTACATGTTAAGAAAATGTACAAGATGATTTCCAGCGATCCATTTCCATGATATTCACATGACAGCTTTTCTATGCTCCATGGAACTTCTCACTTTTTCTTGCCAGCTAGCTGAGGGGAGCCTGCTTGCTTACAAATCCTTGTATCTGACACACTGAATAAAAACCTTGGTTAAAAAACTAATTTTTAACAAAATGCCTGTTTGTTTTTCCTTTGTCATGTAGCTTTAATAAGTTCCACTAAAAACGATAAAGAATGTAACTGAGAGTAAGGCAGTAACTCCTCTGGTGATATACTGACGATGTGTGACCAAAGATATTCAATCAGTTACCTGGAAAAAAAAAGAATCTCAACCCTGAATTCTGCGATAACAAATTTAAGAGGGCAACAAAAACAAGTGGCCGCCTCGCCTCTGGGGTACGCTAGTGCTTCATTACATTAGATATTGCCAGACAGAAGCAATTTCAAGATGAAAATAAAGGAAAATCACCATCAGGTGGATGAGCCAAGCACTCGGTCACACGCGCACACACGCATGCATACTTCCAACCTTGTCATCAAATTGGCTGCCATTCCTGCTACAAACAAAGAAAGCAAACATCTTAATATTACCGAAATTAATCGAAGAGACGAAACCCTCAAGAAATAAGTGGTCCTTACCCTCCTGCTGATGTAAAGGACTGAATGCCAGACAGACAGATGGATATATGAATAGTGGAGCCTCCATGTGTGTGTGACTTTACAAGTATCAAAACATTCATGTGAAGGTATTAAAACCGTGTGTGTGTGTGTGTGTGTGTGTGTGTGTGTGTGTGTGTGTGTGTGTGTGTGTGTGTGTGTGTGTGTGTGTGTGTGTGTGTGTGTGTGTGTGTGTGTGTGTGTGTGTGTGTGTGTGTGTGTGTGTGTGTATGTATGTGTGTGTGTGTGTGTGTGTGTGTGTGTGTGTGTGTGTGTGTGTGTGTGTGTGTGTGTGTGTGTGTGTGTGTGTGTGTGTGTGTGTGTGTGTGTGTGTGTGTGTGTGTGTGTGTGTGTGTGTGTGTGTGTGTGTGTGTGTGTGTGTGTGTGTGTGTGTGTGTGTGTGTGTGTGTGTGTGTGTGTGTGTGTCATACATTTACATTCATGCATGCGAGCATACTGGAGTGCATTACAAAGGAGGGAACTTTCTCCATTATTAGGCACATAACCCGCACCTGCACCACCAGACTCAGGGCTTTTTAACAGTGTTTTAACTCACACCAGCCCTGCCCACGCCACCACCACCACCACCATACCGCTCACACCAACCCTTCCCACTCCAGTAGCAGAACCACCACCACCACCACCACCATACCGCTCACACCAACCCTTCCCACTCCAGTACCAGAACCACCACCACCACCACCACCACCATACCGCTCACACCAGCCCTTCCCACTCCAGTACCAGAACCACCACCACCATACATCTCACACCAGCCCTGCCGACGCCGCCACCACCACCATCACCACCATACTGCTCACACCAGCCCCGCCCACGCCACCACCACCACCACCACCATACCGCTCACACCAGCCCTTTCCACTCCATTACCACCATCACCACCGCTATGCCTATTATACCAATCTGCCCTGCTCTGTGCTTGTCCCTCCATCATTACCACCACAATACCTCTTACACCAGCTCTGTCTTGTCCAGTCCTTCATGACCATAATCACCGCCACCGTCGCCACCGCTACCACCACCACTACTACTACTAACCAAAACCAGCCCTACAAAACCAACCACCACCACCACTCTTGCCTCAAACCACCACCATGTGCCATAACCTCTACCCCATCACCAATGCCTTCCACAATTGCTCCGTACATAATAATATTTCCAAAAACAATATTGGTGTGGGTGGAGCCAATCAGAGGCAGTCAGCGTCCCCGGGCACCACCAATCACTGCCTTACCCACCAGGACGCAATATCCCCTTCAACACCATCAGGTACAGGCAAAGAAACAACCTTCTTCCCAGTGCCGTCTGAAGAACATCTACAACTGGCGATATACAGTGAAAACCCGATCTCCACCAGTGCGTTTTTCTGATGGTTTGATTTTTCCGCCATGTATTCGTTTAACCTGTTTGTCTGTCTGTACATGGTGGTCCATAAATGTCGCTGCTCCTCTACCCTACTTGAGGATTTTTCGTGTGTTAGATAGGCGGCTAAGTTAGCGTTATCAATGTCCACCCTGCATTATTTAGTCATTTCCTACTGCCACTGCCACGCCCACGCCCACACCAGCAGACTCAGCCGTCCCTACTACAATACGATCAGGCGAGTTTCTAGTGAAGCGCTATCTACGGGCCGCCTGTACAGATATAGTTTATTCTTGATGCTTCCAGACGATTTTATTCAGCTGTACAGAGTCAGCACCAGTAGTGAAGGGGTTTATGAAGCCTGTACCTACCCCTCTGTTTACAAACGTTTATCCTAAGCTGAATAAATACATCAAGGGGAAGCAATAATGACATCACTCGGTTGGTGTGTGTATACGACAAAATTATGGTCAAGTTTGGTCATGATCGTACAAGGGACAGGTCTGTATTTTACCACACCATTTTCATTCTTCTGCTTCAGTACGTGTGAGAATAGGAGGTAAACAGGTCTGACGAAAAATGAGAGCGCTGATGGAACACATACTAAAAGCTAACTGAGAGCTTTGACAGAGAATTAGATAAAAGCTATCTGAAAACTTTGACAGAGAATTAGGTAAAAGCTAACTGAGAGCTTTGACAGAGAATTAGGTAAAACCTAACTGAAAGCTTTGACAGAATTAGGTAAAAGCTAATTGAAAACTGTGACAGAAGATACGGGAAAAGCTAACTGAAAGCTGTGATACTCGTGAGAGAAGCATTGTACAGAAGGATAAAGCCGCCATTTGTGCACAAAGGAAGATCCGCGGTGCATCCACACTGTCAGGAGATAAGCGATATGGTGGTAAATAATTGACTGAATAGAGTTACATCACAGATACACTGCTTCACGGTTAAGCTGGTTAGGTTGGGTCTGGGTGGGTTATCTCTTATCGTATTGGCAACGCGTGGAAACACTGATAACTCTGAGGATTTCGCACATGTCAAGAATCAACTCAAACACAATCTGATCATACAGCGTCTCTCTCTCTCTCTCTCTCTCTCTCTCATTAACCAGACGCCAGTCCTGATATGTTTACCCACAAATAACTCAGTTCCATATCACCCGATCCTCCTTCAACAGGCTGCCCTCTTTCCAAATCGCACTTCTGTCTTCCATAAACGCCTCCATCCCATCCCTCCACCTCACCCTCGGTCTTTCGCCTTCCCTTCGTCCCTTCTACCTCCCTCACACACCCTCTCCTGGCCAGCCTCTTCCAGTCACTTCAGCTGTAGTACAAGGTGTAATGAGAAGAGTATGAACGAATGAGACGTGTACCCTATGTGAAAAAAGAACAACGAAGACACTGGGAAACAAACTACTGTAGATCAATGTGAAGAAAGATAGTAGAAGATTGAGGGTCAATGAACTGGCAATATATGGATTTTGTGTGTGTGTGTGTGTGTGTGTGTGTGTGTGTGTGTGTGTGTGTGTGTGTGTGTGTGTGAGAGAGAGAGAGAGACACTGGGGGTTGTTTGAGTCTCTGAATATCAATTTGTGATTAAAAAATTGTGTGTGTGTGTGTGTGTGTGTGTGTGTGTGTGTGTGTGTGTGTGTGTGCAAGGAAGAAGGAACCAAAGGCATGAAGCCAGCAAGATGGTTCCAATAAAAAAAAAAAAAAAAAAAAAAACAATAAGAGAGAGCCAAATTCAAGATCATTCATCCAGGCAATATGTGGGGTGCTTACAGAGAATTGTTTGGTTGGCAGTGATAAAGCTGTGTGTGGTGTTGCAAGGGTGTCGACTGAGATAAAAAGAGCAGCTTGGTAGCATGTAAATATTGATGAAGAAGTGGGAGGAGGAGGAGGAGGAGGAGGACAGGGAGTGGCTGGAGTGGATGCAAAAATGGAGCTGAGGTGAAATAAAAAAAAATATGTATTGAACAAATAGGTGTAAAAAGATTAGCAAAGAGACAGAAGAACTGAAAAAAAATATATATATTATAGCTTATACCTCTCAAGAAACTAGACACTATCCTGGAAAGAGGTGCGAAACTTATAAATAAATGTAAAAATATGTAAAGCAATGCAAATGCAGTAATGCCAATAACCGGCACAGAAAAGAGAAGCAGCTGGACAGACTACCTCGAAAATTAGATGAATGGGAATGACGAGAGAAGAGCAGTGACTACTGTGCTTGGATCAGACTCGGCATAAGGAAGGAATCAGGTGCTGGAGAATATAAATATGTTGGGGAGAGGCGGTGGCTCAATCGGCAGAGAGGTGGCCTGCAGTGCTATCGGACCCAGGTTCAAATCTCGACTGGGGTAGGGAACAGTGTAAGGATTTGAATTTCATACAATCAGACATTACTGATCTACCAGAAGACCCGGCGACATGCCTTAAAAATACCCCCTCTAATATCAGTTCACCAGTCCTGTATGAGACAGCTCTAGCATGTATTCAATATGGACGATGGGTGTTAGCGCCGTAGTGGTGACATGTAGCGGTGTAGGGTATGTAGTAGGACCATTGGGCCTTCGGAGCAGGCTGTGAAGCGTATGCCCAGAGTCGGACATTAAAAAAAAAAAGATACTACTACTACTAAAAAAACAATACTAATAATAAAAACAATAATAATAATAATAATAATAACAATAAAAACAACAATCTATCTACATAACAATAATAATAATGATAATAATAATAATAATAATAATAAAATCATAATAATAATAATAATAATAATAATAATCTATCTCTATCTATCTATCTATAGCCCGACGCCCTAATCCCGCAAAGGGTGGCCGCAGACAAAACGCCTCCAAGTCACTCTGTCACCCACCATTTGACTCCCCTCCCCCCAACTCACCCCCCCCTCCCTCATATACCTCTCAACTCCATCCCTCCACCTCATCCTCGGTCTACCTCTCCCTCTCCCTCCCTCCACCGCACCTACATACACCCTCTTAGTCAGTCTTTCATTCTCCATCCTCTCCACATGTCCAAACCACCTCAGTGTATTTCTCCTAATCTTTTCAACCACATCCACATCTACCCCACAACGTTCCTTCACTTCTTCATTCGTCAACCTGTCCCTCCACGTCACTCCACATGCTCCTCTGAAGTAGCTCATTTCCACTGCTCTCACTCTTGACTTGTTCCCCTCTTGCAAGGTCCACGCCTCGCTTCCATACGTCAGGGTAGGGATCACAATACCATCATGCAGTGACTTCTTAACTTCCATACTCACCTCCCTATTTCTCATCACTGCTTTCAGTGTGCCAACAACCTTCCTTCCCTGCTGTACCCTTTCACGTACTTCATAATAATAATAATAATAATAATAATAATAATAATGGCAATAATAATAATAATAATAATAAGTAATAATAATGATAATCATTATCCTTGAAACCAGTGATAAGATACAGGGAAGTTAGCATGGAAATGAAAAGTTACTACATGGCAGTACTGCGATATCAACTCTAACGTATGGAAGTCAAGAGTGAGAGCAGTGGAAATAAGTTATCTGAGAGAAGCCTGTGGAGTCACATGCAGAGACACACTGACAAATGAGGATGTGTAAGAGTGTTGTGGTGCGGATGTGGATGTGACAGAAAGCGTTAGGAGAAACACACTGAGGTGGTTTAACCATGTGGAGAGAGCTGGAGAGTGAGAGACTGACGAGGAGGAGTGTATGTGGAGTGAGGTGGAGGAAGAGGGAGAGGGAGGCCAAGGATGAGATGAAGGGATGGAGTGGGGAGGTATATGAGACAGGGGGATGTGAGCTGGAAGCAGGGCAGTGAAATGGCAGGGTACAGGGCGACATGGAGGCGATCTGTTTGTGACCACTCCTTACAGGATTAAGGCGTCTGGCAATAGATAGACAGACAAATAGATAATAATGCGAGGCTGAAAAATGGAAAACCAGTAGTGCTGACAAAGAATATGCAAAACGATAAATGCAGAGGTGCGTGTGTGTAATTCCAAAGGTTGTGAGTATCAAATAAAATGCCTGGATGAAAGGACCTGAACAAGTGGAGTGAAAATAAAGAATTGTGTCTGAAAATGGTGTACGAAATATAGTTTGCCGAAAAGAATAAACAAAAATGAAATAATGCTGAGTGTTGTAGGAAATGAGCATGGAAAAATAATTGCACAGAATGAAAGATAAAAACAAAATAAATGACACATACGGAGGAATCCACAAAAGTTTGGGATGTGTGAAAGAAATATTTATATCGAAGGAAACAGTAGCTAATGCAAGAGAGGACTTAGATATTCATAACATTCATGGATCTGGCAAAAGCGAATGACAAAGTGAACAGGAGGGATAATGGAATGTGTGACGTATGTATGATGTGGATGGGAAACTGCTGAATTTTGTGCAGAATATTTTTGATGGTAGTGAAGCATGTGTAAGGGTTGATGGAGGTTTAATTCAGTACTGGAATGGTTAAGTATGGGATTGGAGTGAGTGGTTCAGCATCAGTGTTGGAGTGAGTGGTTCAGCATCAGTGTTGGAGTGAGTGGTTCAGTATCAGTGTTGGAGTGAGTGGTTCAGTATCAGTGTTGGGGTAAGTGGTTCAGTATCAGTGTTGGAGTGGAGTGGTTCAGCATCAGTGTTGGAGTGAGTGGTTCCAGTATCAGTGTTGGAGTGAGTGGTTCAGCATCCAGTGTTGGAGTGAGTGGTTCAGTACGAGTGTTGGGTGGAAGTGGTTCAGTATCAGTGTTAGAGGGAAATTGGTTCAGTATCAGTGCTGGAGTAGAGTGGTTCAGTATGAGTGTTGGAGTGAGTGGGTTCAGTATCAGTGTTGGAGAGAGTGAGTGGTTCAGTATGAGTGTTGGAGTAAGTGGTTCAGTATGAGTGTTGGAGTGAGTGGTTCAGTAGAACAGTGTTCGAAGTGAGTGGTTCAGTATCAGTGTTGAGGTGAGTGGTTCGAGAGTATCAGTGTTGGGGTAAGTGGTTCAGTATCAGTGTTGGGGTGAGTGGTTCAGTATCAGTGTTAGAGGGAGTGGTTCAGTATCAGTGCTGGAGTGAGTGGTTCAGGTATGAGTGTTGGAGTGAGTGGTTCAGTACGAGAGTGTTGGAGTGAGTGGTTCAGTATCAGTGTTAGGGGTGAGTGGTTCAGGTATCAGTGTTGGGGTGAGTGGTTCAGTATCAGTGTTGGGGTGAGTGGTTCAGTATCAGTGTTGGGGGTGAGTTGGTTCAGTATCAGTGTTGGGATGTGTGGTTCAATATCAGTGTTAGAGGGAATGGTTCGAGTATTAGTGCTGGGGTGTGTGGTTCAGTATCAGTGTTAGAGGGAGTGGTTAAGCTATCAGTGTTGGAGTGAGTGGTTAAGTATCAGTGTTGGAGTGAGTGGTTAAGTATCAGTGGTAGAGTGAGTGGTTCAGTATCAGTGTTGGAGGGAGTGGTTAGAGAATATCAGTGGTGAGTGAGTGGTACAATATCAGTGTTAAAATAAACGGTTCAAAATCAGTGCTGGCGAAAAGCGTGTGTTCAGTATACATGTCGTTATTCAGTATACATAGGCTATGGATAGAGTTCCGAGACGCCAAAGCTGACGATGAACGGTGAGGGATGAAATATCTTACATGGGACGTCAAGATGATGCTAAGGATGTTTGCTATTGTGAACAGGGGTTATTTGCACACTAAAATGAGAGAAGTACAGTATGTAGATAAGGCCGAGCTGCCATGCTGACAGTGAGTGGATCGATTAACTTTTGTCCACTAATTTTAAAGAAAGTTTTGTGACTGATTGTGGGACGGTGAGGACTGATGTTATAGTAGAGTAAGAATTAACGAATGGCTGAGAGAGAGAGAGAGACAGACAGAGAGAGAATCATTAGATTTTACCCTCTGTACATCTACTGGACTGGTTTTCTTACAATTACGAGGGTAATCGAATTAAATCAGTGAGAGTGTGGGTGGGGATAAGGGTGAGGGGTGAGGGTAAGGGTGAGGGGGTGAGGTAAGGGTGAGGGTGTGGAGTTACACAGCGCCTACTCTATGGCGCTGAATTTACAGCAACATTAGGGAAACTCCAGGCGACGTGGATTAATATCCTTACAGAAGGTGTAATAGTTCTCTCACTTAACCCCTAACTCTGCCCTCTCTCAGACTTACTTTTCATTCACTCATTCCCCCTCTTCTCTCTCTCTCTCTCTCTCTCTCTCTCCCGACCTACCTACCAACCTGCCTACAATCCCTGACTCAAAGTTATTATCACGTTTCCAGTAATATCCTCCGCTTCCATTTCTTTCACATATATATGCTGTTACGAAGGTCAATTTACTAAGAGAGAGAGAGAGAGAGAGAAAGAGAGAGTTTGGCAATATGTATCGCCACGCCATTACAAGCTGCCAATGGTAGTGGGTTGCTAAAATGAGCTAGGCTGTTACAATGCAGTAAACAAGACGGGTGAAAACGTGGTTTGCCCGCAGGAGAGCAAGACATTAACTTGACTTTTTACTCTCATCATAACACGAAAGGAATATAAGCGCACTCCATGCGTACTGTGAGTGTGTGTGTGTGTGTGTGTGTGTGTGTGTGTGTGTGTGTGTGTGTGTGTGTGTGTATTCTTTCTCTGTTTGGTGCTCCAGAGAAAATTTAGAAAAATCATGTCCACTCCCATACCTTGCTAACCTACAATGCCCCCCCTTTTTTTTTTTTTTGCAGTTATCATGAGGGTGTGCTGGTATCTTTCCTGCCCTGGCTACCATTATCTCCCATTCTCCCGCCCCTCTCCACCACTTCATCCTTTTATGCTTCTCGAACGTTTAAATAAATCTGTTTTTTCATGGCAACTGCGGCTCCTAATACAAGGTCCATCTTCAAGTGGTAAAGTGTCCTGCCTTGACCCAAGCGTATTGGATTTGCAGCTTTTACAGCCTACATACAACACTCATCTTCACTTCATAGGCGTCTGTACTTCTCCCAGCATGCCTCACTATCCACCGCCATCCCAGCCGCATCTATTCCATCCATATCAGCTCTGATGTGGCGAATACCACAACCATGGCTGCCTCGACTACCATCCATCCTAGAAACCCATTTTTCAGAGGGTATGCTTCCCCCACTGTGCTCCATCTCCATCTATTATAGTATCGTATGCCATCCAATCATCTCTATCTTCCCCATCCAACTCACCAAATTCTAAAAAGACCTGAACTAACATTACAAAAAACCATTGCACCAAAAGGTTTACTTTTACCTACGTCCATACATGCATGACTAGACAACGTCAGCATTTGATCTAAGTAAAGTTCGATGACCCTATTCTACAAGGGTGAAAAGAGGGAGAGGAGGCCAGTCTCCAAGGCAGTCATTACGCACTCCTTGGTTGCAGTGTTTACCATGGACAATTTTCACAACACTTACCTTAATTGCTTCCTCCCTCGACCCTCTGTTGCCTCACCTGTGGGAGAGACATGTTATGCCCATGGACTGGATATCCTCTAATTACACTAGTAGTTATTTTGTACTCTTATGGCAGAAACAAATCACTGGAAACTGAAATTACTGTATCAGTCTTATGTTAAGTTTTTCTGCTTGCATTACGGTAAAATGACAATTTAAGGCTACATATTTTTGTTTTCCTTAACTGCGAAACTGATGCTGCAGAATTCTAACTTTGTATAATATGATCTGAATAAAATTACACTCAAAGTTCCGTGCTAATAATTCTTGGCTGCAAAAATCACAACGACTAAAGTTAGATTAATATTCTCATGTTTATTATTTTTTGGAGAAACTACGTATCAAAATCTAACAAACAGTTTTCATGTTACTCTTTCCTCGTATTTTCTTAAAATTCAAGTTAAAACAGCAACCATACTTAAACCATTCACTTAGTGGTCAAACCTGGATAGTTGTTTCCATGTTAAGTGAACTTTTTTTTTTTTTTAATGCCACAGAGAAGCCCTAAGAATCGGAAAGTGAGGGACAGTGCGAGCTAAAAAGATAATACCCAGTGAGACTTGTCAAAATATATCACAGCATTTATACGTTGCCAACATTCTTAAGCGTTTATGAATTCAATTGTATGAACCCCAAATAAAAAAAAAAATAAAAAATAAAAAAAAGGACGTTTTTTCAAAATATGCAAAATTCTGTGATATTAACACCCTCTGCCTTCGAAGTGTTTTACATAGTTCATGCTATAATACAGTATTATGTAACAGAATCCTCCTCAGGCCAGATAACACTTACTCTGTGTGCTTTTTCAACATTCTGAAAACTGTGTGATTGATATGGGTAGAATTTTTTAACTGGAGAAATTTATCTCGCACAGACAGTGGGATGCCGTTGTTGGCCCCGGTGCGGTGACACAAGACCCACACTGGGTTTTCAGTGTTGCTCCAGCAGTTCCAGTGACGAGTGAGTGCTGTTGGCGCCCTCCCTTTAATTACAGGTCCAAGCTTTGGTAGGCGGTGACGACATGCATGAACTGCATATAAAGGCAGTATTATGATCGTGTAGCTATTTTTGAAGTGCTTGGTTATCATATATATTGTGTGAGTAAAAAAATCTGAAATGCGGCATTGGTTACCAGTTACTAAGAATAGTCGACTTGTGTGAGCTATGCTAAAAAGATTCTTCATGTGTTACAGTGTTTGTGTATCACTTCTGAATGAAATGGTCAGAGTGTGGTTTCCTTTTATAATGTGCAGTACATATATAAAAATACTGAAACAAAAAGTGTGCTATAATGCAACGGCACCAATGACGGCAACATTGAGACAAGACAGTTACTTGCATATGTTTGCAAGTGATGGAAAAAACTCAAGACCCATTAGAAATATTGCTTTCTGCAGCAGAGACCTCCAAGTTAATAATACAAAGCTGAGTGGAGTAAAAATGGAAGGTGGAGTTCAACTTCAGAAATGTCATCATATAACAACAGAATATGAACAAGTAAAGAAATTAATAACACAGAAATGGGAGTACAAGCTAGGAGAGAGACTATGCTAAAATCAGTGGGGGAAAAAAAAAAAAAAAAAAAAAACGAATAATTGTCAGCATCAGACGACACAGTCAACGTAGCATATAGATATATAGATCAGGATGTGATAAGAAATACTAGCTACCGGTACAATATTTATTAGGTCACCAAGGGAATATACTGCAGGTGTATAGAATCCTCACTTGAATCAGTAGAGGTAAAAGTAATTGTAGTCATAGCTCCACGTTCATCTAAATATGAACCCACTGATGGACTGCAAGGTTGAGCGAGTCCCCTCCTGCAGTCCAACATTCTTTTTCTAGTGGGAGACAGGGAAAGAGCTGAGGAACGTTTGTTGAAACCAGTCAGTGGGAGCTGACTGATTACATTGATGCCACCGCATGAAGGTATTCCTCTCCAGCACCCCACTCACTCAAAGAAAAATAAAAAGAAAGAAAAGAAAGGCAAAAAAGCATCCACAGAATGAAGACAACGCATGCAGTCTTTATCATTATTTATCACCCATCCACATTTTGAAGTAGATGGTATTAGTATATCATTATCATTTACTGTATTGTTACGTGATACGGTGCTAAGATTTGTTTTACCAGATTTAACTGTGATTAACTGCACAACAAGCAAAAGATAGATAAGATATCCATCCCTTCTTGTTAGTAATTTGGAAAAGATAGGTAAAACAAACCCGCGTTTTTAGTAGGTACAGAAAAATATTTCATTTATTTAATAAAACCTAAGTAAATAACTAATGAGTTTTTTACCCTTTTTATTTCTCACTAACACCGACGAATATGTGCAAGCTGGCAGCATCAGCCGAAGCTCTGATAATGAAACAGTTCCAGAGTGTATTGTACATTTAACGTGTTTTTTTTTTTTTTACTTATGTGTCCGGCTCTGGGCATTGGCTTCACAGCCTGTTTCCATGCCCGGTAGTTCTACATACCATACACCTACACATGCGACCACTTTGGCGCTAACATTCACTGTCTATACTGAATACATGCTAGGGTTGTCTTATACAGGACTGTTGTATTGGTATTAGCGGGATATTTTTATGACATATCAGTGGGTCTTCTGGTACTTGAGTAAAAGTCTGCCTTATGAAGTCCAAAACCTTCAAATATTCCCTGCCCCAGCCGTGATTCGAACCTGGGTCCATTAGGACCCAGCTACCGCCCTCCATCAAAGCTTAATGTGTTGTTGACGAAGCAGTGACAGTCGGTACATCCATTATATGATGCAGCCTTAAACGCCACACACACACACACACACACACACACACACACACACACACACACACACACGTACGTGCGGTGCGGCCAGCCATGTATGAATGTACATATGTGTCAGACTCACGTGCGTATATATGTATGTATGTGTCCAGACCCAAAACTCTTTAGGTTTAGCTTTACCGTCCATATCATCGATATTCAGATGTGAACTGTGAAGAGTAATTTGTCTCCACTGTATTCATTTTGGTTTTTTTCATTGGAGGGATATTACCATCGCCTTACAGCACTTCCCAACACAGTGGCCTAACAATACATTTTGCATACTATATCTTGGTATACTCGTGCATATTATTCACGTGCCTTTAATAAGGAAGTATATTCGGCATATGAGATACCAGGTAATACTACATTGGAATACCCCGTTGTGATGAGGAGGTGTGGTGGGGAGTCTCTACAACCAACCAGTATACGGCCCTTGTGTCCACACCTCCAGTTTCCCTTCTGTGTACCATTTGTGCACAATATATGCTAAGTTTGATTTTCCCAGGATGATCATTCTTCCCCCCCTTTTTTTTCTGACTTTTACTCTAGCCCTAACTTAACCTAGCCTAGCCTAACCTAAGTGATTAACCTAACAAACTAACCTAACCAGATACTAGGAAAACAAGCATACCCTAAAACAGACTTTCCTGGATAAGTAAGTGCAAAAATGGTACATAGAACGGAAATCAGCGTCCTGGCCTGGTATTCTGGTTTAATAACTGCAGGAAGTATAAAAAAAAAAGTGATCTCGAAGGGGATGTGTGTGTATGTGTGTGTGTGTGTGTGTGTGTGTGTGTGTGTGTGTGTGTGTGTGTGTGTGTGTGTGTGTATCTTTTGTCTTAACTTTCTTTGTATCTTTCTCGCCTTCTCGTTTTTTCCACCATAACCACGGAGTCATTTTCATGCAGCACCACCTCGGCTAT